>NC_137625.1:31143696-31378696 GCF_963280865.1 Gymnoscopelus braueri | reverse complement strand
CAACTTGGCGCCAAATGACTCGTAAACGACCTGGTTCTGGGTCAGGGTCTCGTAAGTAGCAGAGCGGCTGTATGACCGCGATCTATTGAGAGTCAACCCTCGATCCAACCTTTTGTCCGGGATGCCGGTGCCGGCACGTGGCCCCCCGTTAAACTAACAACCTTTAGCAGAGAGCGCCGCACTCCCAGGGGTGACGGCGCCGCCCGGGAACAGGGGCAGAGGAGCAGGCTTGTCCCCGGCCCGGGGACGGAGGCTCCTCCCCGCCCGGCAGGGGCCAGGCCCGGGCCTGGCCTCTGCCGGGTCCAAGGCGCTAAGTCCATGATAGTCCCATGGGCGCGCCAGGCCGTTTGTACCACCAGGTCCACTCCACTTAACGCCCGCCGAGGGGTGCTTAAGAGTGGGTCCGCGGGACCGGCCGGTGAGCCGGGTCCCAACGCGCTAAGTCCATAATAGTCCCATGGGCGCTCGTCGCCGTTTGTACCACCAGGTCCACGCGGAGCTTTGGCCGCGGCCTGCCACTCCACTTAACGCCCGCCGAGGGGTGCTTAAGAGTGGGTCCACGGGACCGCCTGGAGAGCCGGGTGTCCCCCGGAGGCGTGGGTACCCCGGACTGGAGCGAGTACCCAGCTTTGAGGCTCCCTGGGCCGGGTCGAAGCCTCCCCGGGGGTCTCTGGGGGTCCCTGGCCGAAGAGGCCCGAGCCGACCGGCCGAGTGGCCAGGCTGAAGCCTCTGGAGCCAGGGACCCCCGGTCCACCTCCGCGCCCAGGGACGGCTGTCGAACTTGCGGGCTGTCGGAGTAGCGGTGCGTCGGAGTAGCGAGGTGGACCCGAAGTAAACGGCACCCAGTCCCCCCCCTCCCTGTGACTTGTGGTGTTCCTCAAGGAAGTATACTAGGACCTTTACTGTTCCTGATATATGTGAATGATATGTCATCAGCCTGCGACTGCGAACTGTTCCTGTTTGCAGATGACTCGGCCCTGCTAGTCTCGGACAGGGACAGGCTGCAGGTTGAGAAAACTCTCAGCTCTGAACTCAACAAGATCTGCATCTGGCTCTCTGACAACAAACTTTCACTACACCTGGGTAAAACTGAATCCATCCTCTTTGGGTCCAGTCCTAACCTTAGCAAGGCAGAGAGTTTCACGATCAAAGTGGGTGATGATGTCATCAAAAGAAAGGATGAAATTACCTACCTGGGCTCCATCTTGGAGGCAAACCTCTCTGGTAACAAAAACGCAGAAAAAGTGATCAAAAATGTCAACCAAACAACACGCTATTTGTGGAGGATTGATCGACTAGTCAGTAAGAATACTCTGAAGATTCTTGCAGGGGCCCTCATTCAAGGTCATTATGATTATGCATGCACTTCATGGTATCACAACACCTCCAAGGCCTTAAAAACAAGGCTCCAAACATCCCAAAACAAACTTGTTAGGCTACTTCTTGGCCTCAATCACAAAACCCATCTAACCCCTGCTCATTTTGCTAGGATTGGATGGCTTAGGGTTGAGGACAGAGTACAGCAACTTGCTATGGGCCTGGTCTTCAAGATACACCAGAACATTGGGATCCCCCTGTATTTGTCAAAATACTTCCAAAATGTTAATGAAGTACATGATCATAAAACCAGAGGCAGCTCCACAAATCATGTTCAACCCAGATTTGGCTCAACTAAGGGAATGAACTCGTTCTCATGCTATTCATCAAAAATGTGGAATGCCCTACCAAAAGGAGTAAAGGAGTGTAAAACCCTACTCACTTTCAACACTGCCCTAAAGATACACCTTCAGGAGGCTGCAATTCGAAAATGGCCCCTGTCTAAGTCTTAACCTACCCCCCCCTACCCCCCCCCCTCTTTCATTTTCTTCTTTTGTATATTTTTTTGTTCTCTCTTCATACCAGTAACCTGAAAGCTGATTGTATGACATTCTGTATAGTAGTGTGTATATCTGTCTGTCTCTTATAGTAGTGTGTATATCTGTCTGTCTCTTATATGTCATCATGATTTGTGTGCATGGGGTTCTCATCTTAAACAAGCTGCGTGCTTAACTGAGTCTTCCAGTTTAGTAGACCTTGTATTGTGAATTTGTACTTCCATGTACTGTGATTCTCATGTCTTACTAAATAAAAGTACATCAATCAATCAAAGAAACTGAGGAATTCAAGTACCTTGGATCGGATGTAGTCAGTAGCAGAAAGGACTTCCTGACAAGGAAAGGTCAGGCCTGGAGTGCTTGCAATAAGCTACATCAAATATGGCAGTCAGACATCTCAAGAGCTACCAAGATCAACCTTTTCAAAGCCTGTGTGGAAAGTATCCTTTTGTATGGTGCCGAAACATGGACAATGAATAAGGAGCTACGGGATCGTCTGGACGGAACATACACAAGACTCCTCATGCGTGTCCAGAACCTTTCATGGAGGAACCATCCCACTAAAGCTCAGATTTATGGTGGCATCCCTTGCATCTCAGTTGTTGTGGCACAAAGAAGACTCTTTGCTTTGCTGGACATTGTCACAGAGCAAAAGACAGGGTCATTTCAGATATTCTTCTGTGGAGACTACCCTGCCCATCAAGAGGAACAAGACCACTCACATTTCCAGATGTTCTGAGTAGGGATACAGGACTGACTGTGAATGAACTTGGGGTGGCAATGAGCAACAGAGACCAGTGGAAGCAGCTTGTGTCGCAGATCTCGAGGGCACTCGAATGATGATGAAGATGATGTGCGCTTGTAGATCGGCTATTTTCAATATTTATTTTGTTTTCTCGCCGAAATTGATTTATCTGTATTTAAATTGATTCTTTGTTTTATTATTGATTGAATTTATTAATTTGATTAACTGTTCCCTCATATCTTTAGGAGTCCTCTGTTTGAAAATTGATGACTTAAACATATCCCATCCAGTGTGAAACCATCAACGATGGAACCACTGTAAATGTCCTAAAGGAAGAGTGGCCATTCCTATTTGAAGCTGCTCACCTGTTTGATCATGCATCTGGACTCCTTGGCTTTTCATTACAAAACAAGCTGGCAGAGGAGCTTTCCAAAAAAGAACCGGGCATCAACAACTTCCTTGACACCAAAGGGATGAAGATGGTCCAGTACAGCTGATCTGTGGCATTGTGAGATACTTCAAGGAAAACCGTGATCATCTTTTCTGCAAAAATGAGGTAAATGTTATGGATTTTAAACCCCAGGCAATGATCTCAAGATAATTATCTATATCCAGTGGTGGACAAAGTACCACAGTACTCAGTACTTGAGTCGAAGTATAGATATTCCTTATCAAAAAATTGTTGACCCACTTTGCGCTGCATATAGTCTCTAAACTTGGTAAACCATCTCTCCTGGAAACAAAGATAAAAGGACATTAATTGATTATGTTTGTGTAAATAATATTTTTAGCAGATGCAATCTGCTCTATAAAGAGACAGACCTATGACATCATTCGACAGATTACAGATTTGCATTCGACAGATTTGTCATTGGCTGTCCTTACAGATTTGCATTCGACAGATTTGCGTCATTGGCTGTCCTTTAAGCCAATGGGGATATTTTCCCATTTTCCCATACTCTGAACGGGCGGCCTCTCGTCCTCCCAAGCTATGGGACTAGACACGCCTCTCGCCTCTATGCCATGCTAGTACTACACACGCCTGCTGTCGGATGCGCGCTTATACAGTACTTGAGTAAATGTACTTAATTACTTTACACCTCTGTGTTGTAGGCAGACAGACAGAACATTTTCGCCGACGACTTCACATCGCTCGTCCCCGCAGGGAAGGGGGGTCCCTGGCACTTGATAGATGGGGGGGGGGGCTGTGGACAAATGCATATTAATCTGGGGGTACTTACTTACTTTACGCGAACGGCGTTCTCCTATTTCGCCGACTGTGTTGTTGACGGACAACGGATGCACGCTTATACAGTACTTGAGTAAATGTACTTAGTTACTTTACACCTCCTCTGTGTTGTATGCAGACAGACAGAACATTTATTTTTCGCCGACTTCACATCGCCCGTCCCCGCAGGGAAGGGGGTTCCCTGCCACAAAATAGATGGGGGGGGGGGCTGTTGACAAATACATATTAATCTGGGGGTCCATGAACATGTTTGAGCACGCGAACGGCTTTTTCCTTTCGCCTCCGAGGCACCTAACCCAGTAGAGACGCGAAAGGAGTTGGGGAGAGAGCCTGGCTGTGTTGTTGACGGACAACAGATGCACGCTTTTATGCGAAACAACAAAAACACAACCTGGCGCAACAGTTGCGTGCACTAGCGCAAGATGAGGACAAAGGAAACGTATGAAAAGGCTACTACAGGCTACAGTCAAGTCGGACTGAATGACTGAAACGGCTATGCCGTCGGTTTCAATCACCGTCACACAGAGTACTCACACACGTGCATACTGAAATACTCTGAAAACAGCCGATCTACAAGTAAAGCTCACAATCATTGTACAGTACTGGAGTAAATGTACTTAGTTACTTTACACCTCTTAACAGACGAGCATACGTGTTGAGGCTCCGAAAATCTGTACGAGCCACAACTCTGCGGCCGTGTTTCACTATCTCTCGCCCCTAAACACGGCCGCCCCTGATCGCAACGGTCTGGGGTGAGCGATCAGCGCCGTTCTGCCTCGCCCCTAAACACGGTCGCCCCGGATCGCAAAGAACGGTCTGGAGTGAGTGCTGCTCTGCCCTTCAGTGCATATTTGCATGCACATAAGTTGTAACAATAGTGCTGTATCATTAATTTGTTGCAGTAATCAATTCATTATAATATACGTATAATGAATGACAGAATATAAATATAAAATATATATATATATATATATATATATATATATATATATATATATATATATATATATATATATATATATATATACAAAATTTGACTTTACTTGTAGTTCTTAATCCACTACATTTATAAGGGTACATTAATAATTAACCAGTTGAGGTACTTCTACTTTACTGGAGTATTTCCAATTATCAGTACTTTTACTTCTACTCAACTACATCTCACAGGCAAATATTGTAATATAATATTAATTAATTATATTGTATTAATAATATTGTAGTATTGTACTTTTACTCCACTACAATTATTTGAAAACTTTAGTTACGTGTTACTTTGTAGATATACATTATTATAAAACATACATTTACCACTTTAGACCTATTTTATACCTACAAACTCACAACATGTTGTGAGCTTGTAGATCTGCTATTTTCAAACATTTTAGAACTTTTACTTTTGGTACTTTAAGTACATTTTGATACCAATACTTTTGTACTTGTTTTACTCAAGTACATTTTGAATTCCGGACATTTACTTGTAACAGAGTACTTTTACATTGCAGTATTTATACGTTCACTTAAATAAAACATTTGAGTACTTTTTCCACCAATGATTATTAGGCTTAGGCTGAATTAATTAATTTAGGTATGACAGGAATAGCTTTGGAGGCAGTATATTTTGTATTTACCCCTCTCTTACTAGGGAACATGGGGAGTTTCACAAGCGTGCCTGTATTCAGTGTATTGTAAGGTAACTTAGTGTTGTAGATGATTAGTAGCCTTAAAGCTACTATTTGAATACTATAATTTTTTTGGCTATACTGTGTGGCTGTGAGTTTTTTTTTATTTTCTCATTTGTTTTCCGAGGCGAACTTGTCCGCCCAGCCCAATACTTATGGAATACTTTCATTGCCGTAAGCAAGGAAATACTTCGTTTTGTTGTTACTTTTGGGTAAATGTATTTATGTATTTATTAAGTAGCCGTGTAATAAGCGGGATAATGCATGGGGAGGTAGTCATTATTGAAATTTAAAGGCCTTCAGGGCGATTAGGCGAGAAACAAGCAGGTCTATGATAACAATCACACACACACGCTGACAAGCCGCACACACATGGCACACACATGGCACACACACACACACACACACACACACACACACACACACACACACACACACACACACACACACAATACAGCATGCATCTGCTAATAATATGACTGTCAAGTCATATTCATTCTTGTTTTATAACTACAATTAACATTATTGTCTATGCTTAGCCACTACCTCTGATACATAAACTGGCAGATAGTCTATTTGCCTGCCTGACTGTGTGTTTGTGTACATTGGAAACATAAAATCATCACATTCATATGTGTATCTTTGTTGTTTTATTTTCCCAAAACAGGACTCTGCGGAAGCTGAACTCAGCCTCCCCTGTACCCCATGGACTGAACGTACCAACACACGCACACACACACACACACACACACACACACACACACACACACACACACACACACAAAAACACGTTTGTTTTAAATCTGTCACTGCATGTTCTCCTACAGGTTGGGGCAGCGCCTGTCAGCGGGGAATGTTGAGTGGGAGGTGTAGGATGGAGTTGAAGCATCCTCCTGGAGTGGGCTCCTCATTCCTAACTGACATGTGAGCCAGTAGGGTGCAACAGCAGTGGCAAACAGTGGGAGGAATTTATAACTATTAATTTGGTTTTGAGGCGCACATGTACACACACCTCTAACATCATGGTTGTTAAGAAAAAGCTTATTGCTGCTGTTATTTTACATAGTTGAATGTATGGTCATTTTAGGGTTTTACTATTTTGTGGAAATGTCTTTAAAAAATATATATTTGTATGGCACTCAGGTAGCGAGGGGTAAAATTCTTGCCCACCACCACATATTCTACGGGTTCAAATCCCCTATGTTCGGGGGGAGGGAAGTTGGGAGGGTGATATTTGTCACTGCATGTTCTCCTACAGGTTGGAGCAGCGCCTGTCAGCGGAGAATGTTGAGTGGGAGGTGTAGGACGGAGTCGCTACATCCTCCTGGAGGCCACACTGGCAGGGCTCTAGTTCTGAGCTCCTAGACACACGTCTAACAAAGAGATAAACATGTACATAAATAACCTGGAGGATGTCTAACATGTTCAACTAGAAGTCATGGAAATAGTTGTGCTGCTACTCACTCTCTCACACACACACACACACACACACACACACACACACACACACACACACACACACACACACACACTATAAATCAAATTCGAAACAGATAAGATTACATCATTACAATGACGGATTACATTGACACTACTGAAGCACAAACATGTAAACAAGGTGAAGCAGGATGTTAACGGGCAGCTTGCATCCATTCTGTTGCACTACTGCCACCTGCTGGAGTTATTTAACTCCTACATCTTCCCACTGGTCATATTCTTCCCAACAGTCTGGTTCTCTTTAGGATATTGAGCAAATACTTCTACTGTATACATCTTTATGTTGTGTTTGTATTGTGTTATGTGTTGTGGTGTTGAACAGACTTGCAATAGAATATCCCTCTGGGACAAATAAAGACTATTAATATTCTTGTTTTTATTCTTCACAGATCAATAATCACGTGTGGCTGCTGCTCAAATTACAAGGTTGTTACAAATATACTAGTTGTAGATGTTTCTTTCATCTGTAATTTCTCTGATTCTGTGAATTATTATAATAATGTGTCAATAAAGGCAATTGAGATATTACATCTGTTCTAAACATGGAAAATGTATCTCCAAACCGGACTTGAAAGTTAAATGTCTTGAGCATTCAAGCACACAGATAAACTTAAAGTACTGTCAACGGAGGTGGGAATAATGTCAAGGTATTACAAGGTTAAAATATATCAAAACAATGCTTGATATGCAACAGAGTGTGGGTGGTTTGTGAATATTGATGATGTTTTTGTCATTTGCATCTTTTCTATGACTGGCAGAGCAATTGTACTACAATCCTTGAATTGAATACCAAGGAAACCCCAATGGAAACAAGACCGCAAGCACTTTTTTGGACGGACCATTTAGACAAAGTATTATAAATGTAATTGTGCTGTTTACATTTTTGCCTAATAAAATATTCAATCAATCAATCAAAATGATGTCCTTCCATTGTGGACGAGTTCTCACTTACTGACTGAATTACAAATCAATGGTAAACCAATAGACCAATGAGACATTATTATATTCTTTACATATAAGCCGATGCAAATTACTCACCTTTAATGACAATTAACCATGCACTACTTTACTGACTGAATTGCATGTGAATAGTGAAGCTATAGACCAATCAATGACAAAGTGATGTGTATATTTCATAAACATAGACACAAATGTAAGCCATATTTCACAGGGAGCATACAGACAGAAGAAGTGGATTGAGTCAGAGAGAGGTGCCGGTTTGTCTGAGCGGGGTGTGGGGTGCTCTTAGCATTTTCTTTGTCTTACCTGCAGGAGACAGAGAGCATGTGTCCCCCATTCCCCCCTCCTGCCTTGACAGTTGCAAATGTCTTGGGCGGGTGGGGGCTCACCTTTGAAGTCTGACACACCCATTCCTGTACCTCCTCTTTCACTGAATGGGCTATAAAGACTATGACATGTAAGCTTGTAGTGTGTGTGCCACTCCCGGCCGACAGGCTGTGGAGCTGGCTGTGGAACTCTGTACTATGCAATAAATGGAAGCAATAAATGGAAGCAAAGAAACCTCACTTGCTGGAGTGATGACTCAAATTCATTCTACCACCATTCATTCTCATCTCTGGAACAACAAACTTATCTACAATATGGCGTTGTTGGCAACTCAATAGAGCCTTTAAGGCCGTGGAAGAGATACTTCATATGGGTTGTCGGCCGTGGGAAATATACCTCATATGGCGTCAAAGTCGGCAGTCGCGTTGGTTTGGTTGTTGATACTGAGCCAGGCGTCGAAAGAACGTGCGGCGGGTGTAGGTGATCATGGACATCGGCACGACATGACGACAACTTTTCGAGAATCTACAGGGAGAGGACCTCATGACCAGATCTAGGACGGCTGCACGACTCATCTGGCTGCACAAACTTATCTTCTGCGATCGCTAAAGGAGCGCGCTGCGGTGCTGCAACACATAACCCTATAGCAAAGGCCCAGGGGGCCGTCACACCCCCTCCCCCCCTTCAAAACAGGGTCCCACAGGGAACCCTGGCCCAAACTTTGTGCTATAACTAAATCAACTTACAAATGTGCAAATATAATAAAAAAAAATAACCCCCTTCGAAACTAACCCCCCCAGTTCACATCTATATTCTGCTTCTGCCCCACCCCCCTCAGCAACTGGTACCTTGGAGCCTTTAAGAGAAAAGTTAAGGCATTATGCAAAACAGATAATGAACACAGAATTAGTTACATGGGGCTCTAGACAAAGTGTCCGCAACCACATTATCTTTTCCTTTTACACCACCTAATCAGCCTCTGATTTGGACTGTGCAGTGAATGCAAAATGGTTAATGGGTTTTGGTCTGTGTACACCACCACAGGTCCAGAACCCACATAAACCTCAAAGTGCTGCAAAGACCATATCAAAGCCAAAGCTTCCTTTTCTATCACTGAATAGTTCAACTGATACCTGTTTAATTTCTTTGAAAAAAAACACACAGGTTTTTCAATGCCCAATTCATCTTCCTGTATCAAAACTCCACCTGCACCCACATGACTGGCATCAACCTGCAGTTTAAAAGGCCTTTCCATGTGTGGAGCAGCCAGAACAGGATCTTCTTGGCAAGGAAAGGGTTTAAATCCTGTGTGTACAAGCTTGTGACATTGTAATGTATTTAACTGACTGAAAGCCTTTCCACATTGGTCACAATGGTATGTCTTTTCTCTAGAGTGAATCCTCTGGTGTGTTTTAAGGTTGTCCATTCTACTGAAGTGTTTTCCATACTGGTCACACTGGTATGGCTTTTTTCCAGTGTGAATTATATGGTGTTTCATTAAAGCACTTTTTGTTGTGAATTTGCGCCCACACTGTTTACAGTGATATGGTTTTTCTCCAGTGTGAATCCTATGGTGTATTATTAAGTCAGGGCTGCCAACTTTCAGAAATTTCTAGGAGTGAGACTTTACTGTCATAATGCGTTCTGATTTTTTTTTTACTTTTGGAAAAAGAAAAGGGGCCTTTTTAACGCTGATTTAGAGGAATTTAACATTAAGACTGATGTCTTCACCCCCATGCCAGCTGCTCTCCCTGTCGGCCCCCTCATGCTTATATAGTGTTAATAATTGACCAGCACAAGTAGAAATGATCCACCGATACCGATGTTTTGACAAATATATTGTCAGAATCTTTTACGTTTCCAAATCAATTTGAAAACCTTGGATTTGTAATAAAGTTACAAAAGCAAGCAAATACAGGGTTTCCTGCAGGAAAAAAGTTAGGCCCGGTGCTAGGCCAGGGGAGACTCATGCGCGCCCGCGCGCCGATTTCTTTTGCATTTATTCATTAATTCTGATGAAAAACACGACTACATTATGCTATTGTTAGTCACATTTATTCAACATTGGGTTTGGACACAGGTTTCACTTAGAGCAAAGGTATTATAATATGTTACTCTCTACCTCCCCCTACAGGCTGGTATTATAATATGTGACTATCTACCTCCCCCTACAGGCTGGTATTATAATATGTTACTCTCTACCTCCCCCTACAGGCTGGTATTATAATATGTTACTCTCTACCTCCCCCTACAGGCTGGTATTATAATATGTTACTCTCTACCTCCCCCTACAGACTGGTATTACACTATGTTACTCTCTACCTCCCCCTACAGGCTGGTATTATAATATGTTACTCACTACCTCCCCCTACAGGCTGGTATTATAATATGTTACTCTCTACCTCCCCATACAGGCTGGTATTATAATATGTTACTCTCTACCTCCCCCTACAGGCTGGTATTATAATATGTTAATCTCTACCTCCCCCTACAGGCTGGTATTATAATATGTTACTCTCTACCTCCCCCTACAGACTGGTATTATACTATGTTACTCTCTACCTCCCCCTACAGGCTGGTATTATAATATGTTACTCTCTACCTCCCCTACAGGCTGGTATTATAATGTGACTCTCTACCTCCCCCTACAGGCTGGTAGGGCCTGTAATAAAGGCCAATCAAAAAGAAGGCCATCAAATAAAACGATGATTTTTAAGTCCACGGAAATAATGAATTTAACTTGAAGGTTAAGGATGATTTAATTTTAATATAGTACAAGAATAGTGTAACTACTGTATCTGTAAAATATAACCCATTTATTTAATAAAATTATGTATTGGGTTATAGCCTATTTGTCTCAATATTTGTCACATTCAGCCCTGGACTTCACTGACTGTAGGGGTCACATTAGAATCACAGATTAGAGATTTTATGTATTTTCCCCTATTTTCTGTATTTTTCACTATTTAAAATATAGTATTTCTTAATTTTTAATAATTATAGCTTGTAGATTGGCTTTTTTTCACCATTTGAAATTGTTTTAAAAATAAAAGGAACAGTCCCAACCGACAGAGAGTCAGAGACAATATTTTGCCTATGGTTCTGTATTAGTGTATGAGTCAGTTTTAGCAGATTTCATTCTAATTGGCTACTGTAGACTGCCTATCAATTTCATGGGCCTGGGTAGGGCCACCTGTCCTGGCGGATATCTGCCCTGTTGCGCAGCAGCACGTCAGCAAGTGAAGGAAATGAATAAATACAAATAAACATAATGTTTTGATGGATAAATGCAAATGATTAAATCATATATATATATATATATCTTCGCTGTCAGGCCGAAACCTTGTATTTCCATATTTCAACTTTATGTTTTTTCATAAATGAATGCCTTACTTCAGCGGTTCTCAAACTGGGGTCCGGGGACCCCCAGGGGTCCTTGAGGAGTTACATGACTTTAACTCTGAGAGTGTTCCATTTGTACACTCTCAGAGTTAGGATTTCTTAGTATAGATTGGGGTCCCAGAGATAGCAAAGAGGTATCAAATGGGGGTCCGTGGCCTAATGCTTATTAAACTGGGGGTCCATGAATTAAAAAAGTATGAGAACCACTGCCCTATACTTCATCATACAAGAGTGTCACACTATAAGAGTAAAACTAGCCGATATACAAACTCCCAACATGCCGAGATATGATGTGTTTTCACAAATTACAATTTCCTATAGTATTGTTTGTTGATTACTTTTCATGCAGTAATGCTATTTTATATTTCATTTCTTCCTTCTTCTTTTTTTGTATTAAAAAGGTCTTTTAAAAAATGGTCACTTTACTGTCATCTGGGGACCCCCCCAAACAAAAAAATTACGTGGGGACCCCCCTGGGCCTTGTGGGTCCCGACACACAGGTTGAGAACCAGTGATTTGACTAACACTGCTAGTCACGGTTTGTTGTTAAACCCACCAGCAACATGTATGCTGCTCACCAGCAGCCTGTGTAACGTTTAAGTCTCATGTAGTCAGACCCACCATTTCATATAATGTGTTTGTAAAAAGGAGGTGGTTAAGTTACCTACCGTTTGACCTCCCGCTTCAGAATCAGTCACGGCATTATTGAGGCGCTGACGCTGACCCAGACGCGTCGGTTGGCGTTTCACGTTGTATACTTTTTTAATTTCTCCGCCAAAGTGTTGTACTTCCTTAAATCCTTCTCCTTGGCTAGAGAGACGCTATGACCCGCCTTAAAGGGATATTTCACTTTCAAAAAAACTTTTGGTCATTTTATCATCTACTCAGGCCTTTGTGAACCCCCCAGAGTTGCTTGATTCATTATTTAGATATTTGATATTCATTTTTATCAAGGTCAAGGTCAAGGAGCTTTATTGTCATTCCATACAGAACGAAATTTGTTACTCAGGTCCTGGTCATGGCAGAGTAAATAAATAAGAATAAGATAAATAAGACACCTAAACACAACAAAGGCTAAAACTACAACAACTATATAAAAACAACATCATTTAAAAACAGCATTTTAAAAAACAGTTGATGTGTCACGGTTCAATTCATAGTGCAGAGTTCATAGGTTTTTCAGATCACCAAGAGCGAGAGTTCATGATTCGCACAGCTTCGGGGAAAAAGCTGTTTTTCAGCCTGGTGGTGCTGGCCCTAATGCTGCGCAACCTCCTTCCCGAGGGGAGGAGGTCAAACAGACCGTGAGCAGGGTGGGTGGCATCTTCCATGATGCTAGTAGCCTTATTCCTACACCTGCTGATATAAATGTCACTGATGGCAGGTAGGCTGCTTCCGATTATTTTTTGAGCAGACTTCACCACCCGCTGCAGAGCTTTTCTGTCAGCAGCAGAGCAGTTTCCGTGCCATGCGGTGATGCAGGATGTAAGGATGCTCTCCACAGCACACCCATAGAAGGAAGTAAGGACAGGGGTACCTAGCCCCGCCCGCTTCAATCTCCTCAGGAAATATATCCGCTGGTGGGCCTTCTTTATTAGAGAGGCTGAGTTGAGCTTCCAGGTTAGGTTGTTGGCAATGTGCACTCCCAGGTACTTGAAGCTAGAGACCACCTCGACAACATCTCCACCGATGTAGAGAGGGCTGGTGGTGGGGCCACTCTTCCTAAAGTCCATGATCATCTCCTTTGTTTTTTTTACATTGATGCAGAGGTTGTTGTCTCTGCACCAAAGCTCCAGATGTTCCACCTCTCGCCTGTACTCCACTTCGTTGTTTTCAGAGATTAGTCCCACCACTGCTGTGTCGTCCGCGAACTTGACGATATGATTGTTTGGGTACCTGGCCTTACAGTCATATGTCAGCAGGGTATACAGCAGGGGGCTCAGGACACATCCCTGCGGGGAGCCGGTGTTGAGGGTGATGGGAGAGGAGATGTTGTTGTGGATCTTCACTGTCTGTGGCCTGTTTGTAAGAAAGTCCAAGACCCAGTTGCACAGGGCTGGGCGTATGCCAAGAACTGCCAATTTGTTCACCAGAGTCTGCGGGATGATGGTGTTAAATGCAGAACTAAAGTCCAGGAAGAGGAGTCTGACATATGCATTTCTAGTTTCCAGATGAGTTAGGGCCACATGGACCACGGATGATATTGCGTCATCCGTGGAGCGGTTCTTCCTATACGCAAACTGGTAAGGATCCACATTATCGTCGAGGCTGGCCTTTATGATAGTCATGACCAGCCTTTCGAAACACTTCATGACTATCGGAGTCAGTGCTATTGGACGATAGTCGTTCAGCTCTGTCACTTTTCCGGACTTTGGGACAGGAATGATGGTAGCTGTCTTAAGGCATGTAGGCACTGCAGCCATGGACAGAGATATGTTAAAAATGTCCGTCAGCACCTCAGACAGTTGATAAGCACAGTCCCTAAGGGCCCTGCCTGGAATGTTATCCGGCCCTGCAGCCTTATGTGGCTTGACTCCCTGCAGAGACCTTCTCACGTCCTCTACAGTCACACTGGGGAGTAGCTCACCTGATGGAAGGGTGAGCCTGGTGCAGGGGGAGGAGTTAGAGGCCTCAAAGCGGGCATAGAAGGTGTTGAGAGCGTCGGGGAGAGATGGATCCTCAGGGCACTCAGCATCTCTCTTACTGTGGTCAGTGATGGTCTTAATTCCCTTCCACATACTCCGGGGGTCGTTGGTGGTGAAGTGCCCCTGGATTTTCAGAGCATAGGATGCTTTTGCCCTTTTTATCCCCGCCGTCAGGTTCCTCCTAGCTTCTCTGAGAGCAAGTGCATCGCCCAACCTAAAAGCAGAGTCCCGCTCTTTCAGGAGCGAGCGGACCTCAGAGTTCAGCCAGGGTTTCTGGTTAGGATGGATTGTAATAACCTTAGTGATGGTGACATCATCGACACACTTGCTAATGTAGCCTAGAACAGTTGACGTATATTCCTCCAGATCCACAGCACCAGACTGTGACGTCGCTGCCTCTCTGAAGATGTGCCATTCAGTGCGCTCAAAACAGTCTTGGAGCATAGAGCCAGCCCCACTGGGCCACACAGTGATGGTCTTCTGTGTAGGTTGCCTGGACACTAGCACCGGGCGATAGACAGGGACCAGCATAATTGAGATGTGGTCAGAAAAGCCAAGCTTGGGGCGGGAGACAGCTTTATATGCCTCCTTCCTATTTGTATACACACAGTCAAGTATGTTACTTCCCCGAGTTGCAACTTTTACCTGCTGATAAAACCTTGGTAGAATGGCCTTCAGATCAACGTGGTTGTAGTCGCCGCCGACCACGTAGAGCGCCTCCGGATGCTTGTCCTGTAGTGAGCGGATGTTGTCATGTAGCTCCCCCAGTGCCTCATTTGCATTAGCCTTAGGGTGGATGTAAACAGCTACAATAAACACTGCTGTTGTCTCTCTTGGCAGATAATGTGGCCGACACTTAACAGTCAGATATTCGATGTCACCGGAGCAGTGGCTGTTAACCAGCGAGCAGTTTGTACACCAACCTTTGTTGATATATATACAGAGCCCGCCCCCTTTTGTCTTCCCCGTTACTTGTTTATTTCGGTCCGCACGGAATAGTAGCAGCCCGTCAAGCTGAACGGCAGTGTCTGGAATGCTGTCCTTTAACCACGTCTCCGTCAAGAGAAGCACACAGCAATTCTTCATCTCCTTATAAGTGGTCAGTCGCAGCCGTAATCTGTCCATCTTCGCGTCATCCAGTGAACGGACGTTGGCGAGAAAGAGCGATGGGAAAGCTTCACGTTTCATGTTAGCTTCCAGCTTAGCCTTTGCAAACAGACCGGCTCGCTTCCCCCTCAGACACGCCCCCTTCCTATACAAACCCATTGTAACTTCAAACTTCATTTTAACCATGTTAGATTCATCAAAAACACCCGTCCTTGGTTCTGGTGACTCATCCTGCCCTCCTAATGTGTGAGGGGGCCGTGTTTTTTCAATTCCTTTTTTCATTTTTTTTTTGTAAAATAAAAAAAATGAAAATACAATACAAAAATAAAATAAAATAAATGAAAAAAGTGATCGGAAAAACACGACCCCCTCACGCATTAGGAGGGCAGAGTGAGTCACCAGAACCAAGGACGGGTGTTTTTGATGAATCTAACATGGTTAAAATGGAGTTTGAAGTTACAATGGGTTTGTATAGGAAGGGGGCGTGTCTGATAAAAATTGCAACGCCCCCTTTTAGGTAATTAACATGAACACACACACACACCTTCATACTCACATACTTGAGCAACATTTCGGCCTACTAGGACAAAAACTAGGAAGATTTGATCAACCGCTGGTGGCCATTTTGAAAAATGGCTGCCACGCCCACCAGGGTGAGAATTTGTGATGGCCCAATATCCAGTTTTGTTCCCAATATATCGATCAACACTTCTGCCAAATTTGGCGCTTTAATCACAAAATCGAACGATTAGGCTGATATATCGTGCCACGCCGCCCCACTATTAAGACTGTCCATTCTAGTGAAGTGTTTTCCACACTGGTCACAGTTGTGGTGTTTTGGTTTAGCCAAGCTTCTTTTCTGTTAATTTACAGCTGGTAAGGCAAAGCAAAGCAAAGCAAAGTTTGTTGTTTACCCAGGGTGTTGGACTAAGTTAACACTTATTTACAGCCAGGCCCTGCATGGAAGCCTTGCTCAAGGGCTATTCAGCGGTGATTCATGATTGATGTGATGAATTGGGGAATCGAACTAGGGACCTTCCGGTATCAAGGCCACCCATCTAACCACTAGGCCACCGCTGCTCAGGCAGGGAAGACAGGCTGAAGATGCAACACTGAAAACAAAGACAAAGGGAATATTGTTGAGAGGTAGAAAGGTACAGTATATTTAGGCATTAACCATTTTTATACAGCAATTGATACCTTTCTAAACAACTAACTTGGTTACATTTTAGAAATAAATAGGTCAAAAATAAACGTTTGTAAATAATTAGCATGAATGATTTGGCTTTTTTTTTTATTCATGGCTAAACATGAAAAATATGTACATACTATAATCGATAATAATATAATGAGCAACATCATATAATGAACAAAATGTGACTGACCAAAAGTAACTAGGGTTCTAAAGTGAAACAAAACATGAACTAACTGAGAAGAAATAGGAGACTAAATATAAATCATCTGAATTCAGGAAAAATTAAAACCAAGTGCAAAACTAAACTAAATAAAGGAGTGAAAGCAAGTAACTTACTGAGGTCTTGATGGTCTTTGGGTTCTACCTTAAAACCTCCCCCCACATCCGCAACCTTGGTGTAATTTTTGACCCCACCCTGTCATTTCTCCGGCACGTAAATAACATCACCACAATAGCCTTTTTTCACCTCCGGAACATTGCCCGTCTCCGTCCCTCCCTGACATTTTCCGCTGCCGAAACCCTCATTCATGCCTTCATCTCATCCCGGTTAGACTACTGCAACAGCATCCTCCACGGTATCACCCTCAATAAACTCCAATATGTACAGAACTCAGCCGCCCGACTGCTCACTCACACCCGCTCCAGAGACCACATCACACCAGTCCTCCGTGACCTCCACTGGCTCCCGGTCAATCACAGAATCAACTTCAAAATCCTCATCACCACCTACAAAGCCCTCAACCACCAGGCACCCCAACACATTTCCGACCTCGTTCACAACCACGTCCCCACCCGTTCCCTCAGATCCAGCGATGCGAACCTCCTCAAATTCCCCACCAAAAAAATGAAGCGCACCTGGGGTGATAGGGCATTCTCCTTTGCAGCACCCACCCTCTGGAACCCACTCCCACCTCACATCAAAACCGCCCCCACCCTTGCCGTGTTCAAAACCTCCCTCAAAACCCACCTCTTCAGAACTGCTTTCCCCACCTAGCTGATCTCCTACCACCCTAGTCTCAACTTTTGTTTTATTCCCTGGCCTTCTGTAGCCTTTTTAACGTTTTATTCTCTGTATTTTCTTATTAAAGTTGTTTTGTTTTGATTGTGTTCTACTTAGTTTAGCTTTGTAAAGCGACTTTGAGTACTCAGAAAAGCGCTATATAAATTCCAGGTATTATTATTATTATTATTACCTGTTCAGCAGAATTGTTCCTGGTGGGGTGGAGAGAGTTCATCTTCACCTGGAGTCTGGAGTCCACAGTCAGTGGTTTAAATGATTGATATCCTGGAGGAGTTGTGAAGACATTACAACTACACACTCTTCTTATCCACCTGTTTCCGCGGGAATTTACTGGAGCAAAAATCCTGTGTGGGAAACATCCTGCGGGGGGACCGGAAGTAGGAAATAGCGGCTCAGTGTGTTTACATTTGCCAGCAGAACGTAGCTCGTTCGCGAGTGCATTAGTGCAAGATGAGGGTAAAGGAAACATTCAGTCTAAATGTCCAGTAATTCGCACGCGAAAAGGAAACATTAATGTCCAGTTTGCTAATCCACAACTACTGTGCCAGATAATCACCAAGAGAGTTAAAAAAGAAAAAACGTTTCAGTCATTCAGTCCGACTTCACTGTAGCCTATAGTAGCCTTTTCATAAATTATATTTGTATTAGGCTGTCCTAAGAGTTTATAATATTTAGAGAAATGGTAAGGTTTCAAATACAAAAGTATTGGTAGTAGTTGCTGGACATTTAGACTGAATGTTTCATTTATCCTCATCTTGCGCTAATGCACGCAACTGTTTTGCCAGGTTTTATTTGTGTTGTTTCTCATAAGCGTGCATCCGTTGTCCGTCAACAACACAGTAGTCTGTGCCTTGACTTCAGTGCGCTGACTCTCTCCCCCCCCGCCCCCTTGCGCTTCAACTACATGCAAAAGGCCCGTTCGCAGTACAGCTACGTTCTGCCATAGATATAGAAACCTAGATACCTCATTGGCCTCTGCAGTTCCTTGGGGCGACTTGTATCGCAATACACGGCGGCTCTTCCGTCTTCCGCAGGGAACCTGTCACTCAAAGTGACTACTGGCCAATCACAGCGCTCACAGTGCGTTGACTACTGGCCAATCACAGTGCGTCTTTTCCGGGACTTGTCAGTACAATGGTTCTCAACCAGTGGTCCAGGAACCACCAGTGGTCCTTGAGGGGGTTCCAGGTGGTACCCAGCTAAATGATGGAGAGTTGATAACCAAATGGACCCTTATAGATCTTTAAATCTTGAGTATAACATTTCACACTGTCAAGAGTCAAATTGTTAAACATCTGAATTACTTACTAAACAAGTACACAATTAGAGAACGTAAACAATTGTTATTTTGACAGCATCTTATCGAACGGTAACATATTCTAAGTTTGGGTGAGAGACGCTAAAGCTCATCAAACGGTGTTCCGTGACTCAAATGCTGAATAAATAATGGACCTTGATATGAAAAAGGACCATGTCTCTTATTTGAATTTCACAAATAGAGTGTGGAGTTTGCCAAGTTCCAACTAACTAGATGCTGCGCACAGCTGCTGCCTCTCAAAGGGTTAAGAGCTGGGTTACAAAAAGACCCGCCCCCACCTGCCTCTGATTGGCCTACCGAACTTCCGCGTGTGTGACGCACACGGCAGCCCTGCGGAAGCAGGAAGCGCGCCCGAGATACAGACGCTTCAGAGCCGAATGAGGCGTCTACCTTTATATGTCTATGCGTTCTGCTGGCAAATGTAAACACACTGAGCCGCTATTTCCTACTTCCGGTCCCCCCGCAGGATGTTTCCCACACAGGATTTTTGCTCCAGTAAATTCCCGCGGAAACAGGTGGATACTAGAAAGCCTGAGGTGGAACCACTAACTGGTTGAATGATTGGCCAAAGACGAGAACAATAGAACCATCTCTCCACCAATCACAACCTAGCACCTGTTACTCACTTTTTAGGTTCAGTATTCCCTTCAATACTACTTTAAGTTCATTATCAAGTGTGAACATTGATACAAAATACAATTGTAAAAACACAAAGTTATGTAGACCTAAGTAGGAAATAATACATATTATTAATACAATGAAACATTTTAAAAACGCTAAGTTTATTAATTGAGGAAAATAATTAGAAACAAGGCAAACATTTTCTTACTCATCTCTTTAACAACAACATACAATTATGAAATGGGATTTTCCATTTAGTAGAGAAATAGAGAACAGAAATTATTAAATGCAATATTACATATTAAAAAGTTAGCAGGCTCACCTATTGTATTAACCATGTCAATTTCTAGTATTGTGATGGATCTGATTTGTTGTGAATATACTTGAGCATTAAAAACAAACAACATAAAGACATAACATGCATCCAACACCCTGATATACATTCACATTACACTTCACAATGTCAACACTACATTAATTTTATTTTCTGGTGTGAACATGAAGAATAACATAAAAAGATGACATATAGGCTAAGTAAGACCTAATAAATAATACCAACCAAGAATGTGTCTCAATTGTAAAACTACGTACAAATGCTACTCATCCCTTTCACAACAACATTTATGAAGTGAGGTCTTCTTTTTTTCTGAAGAGAAGAAACTGGATTAAATATTACATATTAAAAAAGCAAACAGGTTCACCTTTTACATTAACTCAGTGGAGTAGCTGTTATTAGCATTAGACACTAGTAGAGAGAATCATTTAGAGAAGCTGAATTCACCATGTGTTCTTTCACAAGTTAGCCTGATTACGTGTTGGCTCGGTGTGAGACTTTGTCATTGATTGGTCTGTAGCTTTATCATTAACATGCAATTCAGTCTTACCTTATGCACTAAGTGGTGCATAAGGATGGTGTTCTATTGTCATTAAAGGTCAGGCATTGTCCACATTTTGTCTGAAAAGAACAGTAGTGTGAACCAAATATATGAAGACAGGTTGAAAATGGGTGAAGTCGTCTTAAACTGTATATAAAATATATACCACATTTAGAGAACCTGGTTTGGAGAAGAAACAAGCATGTGATTGTACAATACAGCAAGATCCGTTATCGTTTCTATAGGGACTTGACTGGTCTATCTATGCACATTCCTTCATAACAATAGAACATGGTGGTGAAGGAACAACTGCTCATCAGACTGTGTTTATAGCTTGTGATTGTATACCACAGCATTTCATTATGTCTGAGAACAATGTTATGGGTTCTAACATTAAAGGATCTTCTATGTGATGAACTCAAAGTACAATAAACATAAAGTACTCCTATAAAACCTGTTGCTATAGATGTCTTGCTGATGTCTGGTTGCAAACAGAATCACATTGTGACTACTATACTTCCACATCAGCCAAACATGCACAGTACATCACCACAAGTAGCAGTAAAAGGCATTCAATAACACAATGTTTATCATAACAGTGAACACATACCCTGTTAACAGGTGATCAGGGAATGTCCAGGTTGTTGGTGCACCGCTAGCCCCTTTCGGGACCCTGTTTACCTTTTTTATATTTGGAAAGGCGGTATCCAGGGTCCCTTGTCGCTCAAAACACTCTCTCTCGTACTGGCGGCTACCACTGTCTGGTCTCGGGCTAATAGCTCGTCGCTTAGAAGTTGCAGAGATTTCTCAAAGGTACCAACAAGAGCAATACTAACGCGCTAGAAAGCTGCATTAATCCGCACGGATCGGCGATGCCATTTAACATTTTTAATAATTTAGTAAAACTTAAGCTCCTCTCTCACACTCTGCTCCACTGCCCATGTCCCGCCTCCCCGGTGTGACTGACAAGCTGCGCGTCCTACGCATAACTCTATGGTCCTACGTTACTGCCTCTGATTGGCGAACTCCTACATGCTTGCATGACAATCAAAACGCGGGGAGGCGGGACATGGGCAGTGGAGCAGAGTGTGAGAGAGGAGCTTAAGTTTTACTAAATTACTAAAAATGTTAAACGGCATCGCCGATCCGTGCGGATTAATGCAGCTTTCTGGCGCGTTAGTATTGCTCTTGTTGGTACCTTTGAGAAATCTCTGCAACTTCTAAGCGACGAGCTATTAGCCCGAGACCAGACAGTGGTAGCTGCCAGTACGAGAGAGAGTGTTTTGAGCGACAAGGGACCCTGGATACCGCCTTCCCAAATATAAAAAAGGTAAACAGGGTCCCTAAAGGGGCTAGTGCACCGCCTGCATGATAAAACACACCATGGTGAGAACTCATATTCATTTAATTCATAAAGAAACGCTTGTGCTGTGACAATACAAAAGCAAGCCTACCTCCAGACCTGTGTGTAAACCAACCCGATCTCCAGAGATTACCGTAACATTGCACGGAACGAGTGCACTTCATTCCGTGGATAGCCGCCTCGGAACTCCCGAATTGCGTGCATATGGTACGGCGCTGCCTTTGTGACAAAACCATTTCGGAGGCGCGCAGTCACAGGCGAATTGTCCCCCCGTGAAGGACCACCGAGGGAGCTAAGGCGACCGAGTTGCCGTCCTGAACGGTGGGACATTCGCCTGTGCCTACTCAGCGCCGTTTGAGTTATGTACCGATAGGCACAGAATCGTAAATTTTATTGTGCGGACTGCTCTGCTTCCGGGTTTTTCCGTGTTGCGACTGGTTACGCCCACCGTGGGACTCGCCGTACATATGCACGCAATTTGGGAGTTCCGAGGCGACTATCCACGGAATGAAGTGCACTCGTTCCGTGCAATGTTACGGTATTCTCTGGAGATCAGGCTGGTGTAAACACACACTGGCAGGGCTCTAGTTCTGAGCTCCAAGACACACGTCTATCAAAGAGATAAACGTGTACATAAATAACCTGGAGGATGTCTAACATGTTCAACTAGAAGTCATGGAAATGGTTGTGCTGTTGCAGTACAAAGTAAGCCTACCTCCCTCTCACACACACACACACACACACACACACACACACACACACACACACACACACACACACACACACTATAAATCAAAGTATAAACAGATAGGGTTACATCATTCAAATGAAGGATTACATTGACACTACTGAAGCACAAACATGTAAACAAGGTGAAGCAGGAAGTGGCTGAGGCACAAGCAGTCTAACACTGTCTTATTCTGTGGATGTTAACGGGCAGCTTGCATCCATTGTGTTGCATTACTGCCACCTGCTGGAGTTATTTAACTCCTACATCTCCCCCTGGTCATGTTCTTCCCAACAGTCTGGTTCTTTTTAGGATATTGAGCAAATACTTCCACTGTTGTGTTTGTATTATGTTATGTGTTGTGGTGTTGAACAGATTTGCAATAGAATATCCCTCTGGGACAAATAAAGACTATTCATATTCTTGTTCTTGTTTTTATTCTCATTCTTCACAGATCAATAATCACGTGTGGCTGCTGCTATTATCGTTACACAGGAAGTCACTTCATTTTCTCATAAGGCATCATGCTCCAGCACCGACTTTAACCGTCCACTGGAGGGCGCCAGGACTCCACCTTAGCAAGCATTAACCTTAAGTTAACCTTCAAACAAGCAAGTATTTACCTCCACTGTTATACCTTAGGATTATACTTTCAGTTTATAACTCCAAATAAGCAGTTTTACCTTCATATAAGCAATCATAGTTTGCAACTCCTAGAATAATAATTCGACATATCACTCCGATATAAGATCCTAAATAAGCATAAAATACACACATACTAATAATCACAATACTAACCGCAAATAATAATAATTCAACAACTGCCAAGTAAGTTAAAAAGACTAATGTTTATTTCATTGTGAAAAATATGACTTTACATGTATTTGGATTTTACAATAACCAACGTTTACATGTATTTGGATTTTACAATAACCAACCTATGTATCAAGGGCCTGTGTTCACATCTATTAGTGAACATGCTTTATTTACATTTTATGAGTGTAAACAGTTTAGCAGTCTTAATAATAAACAACTAGAAATGTTCTCACACCAGGCCGGATAGACAGTCATGGGGTGCGTTCGGAAATACAGCACTGAGCGGACTGGCCAATACAAACTAATAGGCGAGTGTGCTCCGGTGCGTAATTTCTGAACGCACCCTAAGAAAAACATGTATTTTTTCCCTTGTACACAACTGACTGAATTACAAATCAATGGTAAACCAATAGACCAAACAATGACCAATGAGTGCATTGCAAATGACTCACCTTTAATGACAATGAACCATCATCATTATGCACTACTTTACTGACTGAATTACATGTGAATAGTGAAGCTATAGACCAATCAATGACAAAGTCTCACATCCACCCAACAATGAATCAGGCTAACTAGTGTGAAACACTGGTGACATTACTGACATAGTCTATTTGATTAATGTTATGTTCAACAGTCCAGCTCAGCCTCCAACAGCCTGTACTTGTTTTAGTTTAGCATCTAGTTATGGTCCAAGACCTTAGTTGTCATGTATACTTTGTTCATAACAGGTGATTGAAAATGTAGCTTAAACTAATGTAAGACACCAGCAACTACTGTAGGTTGCATGTAAACATGTTTGTATATCAAGATAGCAATATTTGCTGGTGGTCATTTGATCAACACCTCCTAATAAACATGATGCTTTAATGTAAAGTTTAAACTACAAAGCTATCCTAGAGTATTCTAGTGCATTATATTATCAAATAGACCTACATTTATCCAGGTGATATCATGCATTTTCTTCTTTCCCAGTCAAATCATTACTGAAGTTGTATTCTAATGGGTGATCTTCCTTAACTTCCCCATTCTTGGCACAGACAGAACCCTGAGGCTAGTGAAAGGAAGGCAAAAGAGGGAAAACATGGCAATGTAGTGATGTTTGAGACCAGGCTTGCTGCAGCAGTCTGGATAACTTGACCTTCAACACATACCTTATATTATTGTTGTGTTATTGTCTCCGCCAGGCCGAAAGGCATGGCGAGAGAGTATGTTTTACCCCCTGTCCGTCCGTCCGTCCGTGTGTCCGTCCGTCCGTGTGTCCGTCCGTCCTGTCCGTCCGTTAGCAGCTAATCTCCGGCACCGTTGGCCCAGTCGCTGCGAAACTGTGCACACCCACTCCCTGGATGCCAATTCAGTACCTCTGCCCCGTTTTTCACATGGGCCTGTTATAACGCCACCAGGAGGCCGATTTGTGCAAAACCAATTTTTCCCCATTACTCCAACAGCTTTTAACCAAACGTCATGCAAATCGGTACACAGTATCTCTATAGTCATGTGATCAACCCGGATCTGTCCGATTTCCCATATTCTATCCTCATTGGCTAAGGTTGGCTTCCAAAGTTTGCAGGATTGGTCCGTTTTGAACAAACTGCCTCAAATCATGAACGCAGCTTGCCATTTCCATAAAATTGCACACGCACATTCCCACTAGGCCGAGGAAGCAATGCCACTTGAAAATGTTCAAATCAGCCTCATGGTGGCGCTATAACAGGCCGATTTACATTTTAACTATAACTGCACGGATCTACGTGAAACTTTGCAAGCATTCTCCCTAGAGGTAAAGGAAAAACCTTTGCCATGCATCTTTCACATCTGCCTTTTAGAGCACCACCAGGAGGCTGACTTTTTGAAAACAATTTTTTAGCTATTACTCCTTCACATTCTGTCCAAGAATCACGCAAATCGGTACACAGTATCTCTATAGTCATGTGATCAAGATGGAAGTGTCGGATATTTCATATTCCATCCTAATTGGCCAACATTGGCTTCCAAAGTTTGCTGGATAGGTCCGTTTGAACAAAATGCCTCAAATCATGAACGCAACGTGCGATTTCTGTGAAATTTTGCACAAACATTCCGACTAGGCCGAGGAAGAAATGCCACCCTTTCACATTGGCCTGTTATAGCGCCACCAGCAGGTCTAATTTAGCTAATTTAGCTAAACACATTTGTGGAACAAAATGCCTCAAATCATGAATGCAGTGTCCGATTGCCATGCAAGGCCTAAGAAGAAATGGCACCCTTTTCACATTGCCTTATTATAGCGCCACCAGGAGGCCACAATAACCTACCTGACCTGGCGGAGACCTGTGCTCCGAGGAGCACTTTTTCTAGTTGTATGATGTTATTAGTAAAAACAACAGAGGATATGTCTCAATAGAGTGTTTATTAAATTCAACCAAACACATTTAACAACATATAATTTGGAGGGGGAAAAAGCCTAAAAAAATATACAAATACTTCAAAATAGGTACAAGTAAAACAGATTCAGAAATGATCAGTTAAAAGTGGACTCGACTTTTACAACATGTGCACTTATCATGAGCCTATTGTTCATCTATTATGAACATGATCATATACATTTGTAAACAGTGTAAACAGTGTAGCAGGTTTACTAAACAACTAGAAATAGTCTCTAAATACAGCGCATAAAAGGGCGGGCGGCCAGTCTACATCTATGACATATGACAGCATTATTTGACAATTGTGTTGGTGTATTTTTTCTTACATTCCAATCAAGCTCCTGTCACACTGTTCACAGTGATAGGGTTTGCCTTACATATGTGTGCGCTCATGATGTTTTAGATTTCCTGACTGAGTAAACCCCTTTTCACATTGACTACAAGGAAATGGCTTAAATCCTGTGTGCACAAGCTTGTGATGTTGTAATGTATTTAACTGACTGAAAGACTTTCCACACTGGTCACATTGATATGTTTTTTCTCCAGTATGAATTCTCTGGTGTGTTTTAAGGGCAAACAATGCAGTGAAGTTGCTTTCACACTGGTCACAGTGGTATGGCTTTTCTCCCGTATGAATCCTCCGGTGTGTTTTATAAATCCACGTTTTGTTGTGAATTTGCTCCCACACTGTTCACAGTGGTATGGCTTTTCTCCAGTATGAATCCTCTGGCGTCTTTTAAGGCTGTCCATTCTAGTGAAGTGTTTTCCACACTGGTCACAGCTGTGGTGTTTTGGTTTAACCAAGCTTCCTTTCTGTTTATTTACAGCTGGTAAGGCAGGGAAGCCAGACTGAAGATGCAACACTGAAAACAAAGACAAAGTGAAGATAGTTGAGAGGCAGAATGGTACAGTTATTTAGGTATTTCAAGTTATTTAGGTATTTCAAGTTATTTGTGCATCTCCAATTGATTACTTAGTAACATTTTGCATATTTATAAATATTTCCATTTCCAACATAAACCTTTGTTAATACTTAGTCAAATGGCAATGTCATTTATTTGGCTTTTTAATTCTGGACATGACAACAATGATAGATGTATATCCATATATCTATCATAATGTAATTAGTAAAAGGTGACTTAAGTGACTAAAAGCACTAGCGTACTAAAGTAAAACTAAAAGTTAACAGACTGAGAAATCATCTGAATTCAGGTCAAATTAAAACCAAACACAAGGGCAGGGTTCAGAATAAAAGGAGGATGTTCTTTGACAATCAATTGTCAAACTTGAGAAAAGATGATAGAAAAGGACGATAAATAAAGGAGTGAAAACAGTAACTTACTGAGGTCTTGATGGTCTTTGGTCTTTGGGTTCCTCCTGTTCAGCAGAATTGTTCCTGGTGGGGTGGAGAGAGTTCATCTTAACCTGAAGTCTGGAGTCCACAGTCAGTTCTGGTTGAAATGATTGATATCCTGGAGGAGTTGTGAAGAGATGGCAACTACACACTCTTCTTATACTAGAGAGCATGTGGTGGAACCACCAACTGCTTTACTGATTTAACCATTCCATTTCCAGTTTAATTAGGTAAAAAGTACCCTTAATTTTTTTTTTGGAACGAGGCTTCAATATATCCTCAGAAATAGCCATTTTAACGCAACAAATGTATTTATCATCATTTTAATTAATTCTGATGGTCTCTATAAAAAATAGTGACACTTGTGGTGTTAGGGTCCGAAATGACCCGGAAGAGAAGTGTGGCTCAATTCCCCCCAAATTGTCAATATTCAATGTTAACATGTTTGAGAGTGAGAGAGACTTGTCCTCAATTAGCATTTGCTATCAGGAGTAAAATAAAGTTTGAGTTTATGAAAAATAAATGACTTTTTACCTTCTATGGTATACGGGTCAAAAATGACCCTAACACCACTAGTGTCACTATTTTTTATAATATTAACATTTCTAAAGTAAAAAAAACGAAAACAAGTATTTTTTAAATATTTTTTTTTGGAAGTGTGTTCTAATTATTATTCTTAATTATTCTATTATAGCTAGATAACATCATTATCCATTGTCTTCATTATAGGAAATGTAATGAGTGAATTTGATTTTTTTTTACAATAGAAAACAATATCTATTGAAAGATGAAACCCTAGCCCTAACCCAACATAATATTTTAAAAAGTGTTTACATAGATATGAATGCATTATAAGTCCACCATGAGGTGGGAGAAAAAAAGTAATGAAAACAATTTTTTTTTTAGTATTTTGGGCTGATATTAAATCACGGGTCAAATTTGACCCGCTAACACCACAAGTGGATGCAGTTTTCTAACACAATGCAAGGGTTAAACAAATACAAATGTAAACATGCAAAGTTAAATAGACCTAAGTAGGAAATAATATGTACATTGTATTAATACACTGAAAAATAAAAACGACGAAGTTTACTAATTGAGGCAAAAAAAAACGATTTGAAATAATTGAAAATAAGGCAAACATTTTGCTACTCATCCCTTTCACAACAACATACAATTATGAAGTGGGATTTTCCACTTAGGAGAGAAATAGAGAAGAGAAATAATTGAATGCAATATTACATATTAAAAAGCTAGCAGGCTCACCTATTGTATTAACCATGTAAATTGCAAGTATTGTGATGGATCTGATTTGATGTGAAGATTCTTGAGCATTAAAAACAACATAAAGACATAACATCCATCCAACACTGATATACATTCACATTACACTTCACAATGTCAACACAACATTCATTTTCTGGTGTGAACATGAAGAATAACATAAGTAAGACCTAATAAATAATACCAACCAAGAATGTGTCTCAATTGAAAAGAAACTACATAAAAATGCTACTCATCCCTTTCACAACAACATTTATGGAGTGAGGTCTTCCATTTTCTGAAGAGAAGAAACTGGATTAAACATTTAAAAATCAAACAATGTGTTAGATGAACTACAGAGAACTCAGTGGAGTAGCTGTTATTAGCATTAGACACTAATAGAGAGAATCATTTAGAGAAGCTGAATATAGAATAAATAGACAATGACTATATCAGTAAATTCACCATGTGTTCTTTCACAAGTTAGCCTGATTACTTGTTGGCTGGGTGTGAGACTTAGTCATTGATTGGTCGATAGCTTTATCATTCACATGTTATTCTGTCTCACCTTGTGCATAAGGGTGGTAAGTAATGCACTAAGTGGTGCATAAGGATGGTATATTGTCATTAAATTGTCATTGTCATTGTTGTGTCTGTAAAGAACAGTAGTGTGTAATGATGATGAGTCATTGTAATTCAGTGCATAACCAGAAAAAGTACTCCTCGGAGCACAGGTCTCCGCCAGGTCAGGTAGGTTATTGTAGCCTCCTGGTGGCGCTATAATAGGCCAAAGTGAAAAGGGTGCCATTTCTTCTTAGGCCTTGCAAGGCAATCGGACACTGCATTCATGATTTGAGGCATTTTGTTCAAAACATGTGTTTTGCTAAATTAGACCTGCTGGTGCCGCTATAAAAGGGCAATGTTAAAAGGGTGGCATTTGCTCCTCAACATAGTGTGAATGTGCGTGCAAAGTGTGACAATCGGATGCTGCGTTCATGATTTGCGGCATTTTGTTCAAAACAAGCCACTACCACGAACTTTAGATGTCAATCAGGATGGAATATGAATATGAAAAATCAAACGCATCTGTCTTGATCACATGACTATAGAGATCATGTGTACTGATTTGCGTGAAATTTGGATAAAATCGGAAGGAGTAATATAATTTTTTTTTTTTGCATAAGTCGGCCTCCTGGTGGCGCTATAAAAGGTGTGTGAAAAATGCAGGGCAAAGGTTTTTCCTTGACCTCTAGGGAGTGTGTTTTACACAGATCGGTGCAGTTATAGGTAAAAAACGCGAATCGGTCTGTTAAAACGCCACCATGAGGCTGATTTGAACATTTTCAAGTGGCATTTCTTCCTCGATATAGTGGAAATATGCGTGCAAAATCGCAAGGAAATTGCATGCTGTGTTCATGATTTGAGGCATTTTGTTCAAAACGGAGCACTCCTGCAAACTTTGGAAGCCATTTCTAGCCAATCAGGATTGAATATGAAAGATCTGAAAGACCGGTTTTGTTTAATGACTATAGAGATACTGTGTACCGATTTGCAGGATTTTTGGACAACATCTGTAGGAGTACTGTCAAAAAATAGGTTTTGCACAAATCGGCCTCCTGGTGGCGCTATAAAAGGCCCATGTGAAAGATTTGGGGCAGAGGTTCTGCTGTGGCATCCAGGGAGTGTGTGTGCATAGTTTCACTGCGAGCAAACCAACGGTGCCGGAGATTAGCTGTACACAGACAGAATGACGGACGGACACATGGACAGACGGACAGGGGGCAAAACATACTCTCTCGCCATGCTTTTCGGCCTGGCGGAGACAATGAGGGAGGATCATTCAATGTCACTGTTCTGTTACTAGAAGGAGCTTTGACCATTGCTTGGTCTACAGCTGTGGTTCCTCTTTTTTACCATTCACATGTAAGGTGTTGTCCTTCCTCTGTCCAGCTGTGCACACCAGCTATGTGGTGTTTCACTGAAATATATGAACCTGTCAAGTCCTCTGTAGAGACATTTTCATACGTATGAACCGAATGTGTGAATCCCAGTGAATCAAATGATGGGGGTGGAGCACTGGATATTAGCACTGAGACGCCCCTGCCTGCATCTCAATGCACCAGGTGTTGAATTGTAGAACTACTTCTCTAGACTGGAATCAACTCATGTTGCAGTTTTATGATCTGCTCTACAGTGACAATGGCATCTGACGTGGAATACACCTGATCTGTTTAATGAAATAATTGTTGACTGTTCAAACTGATGGAATGGCAGTTTGATAACAACACAGGAATTTCAATGGCTGATGTTGACAATGTGGGCTGTGGTTCCATCGTGTTTCTCCCTACATAACTACTATGACTGGCAGAGTAATTGTACTACAATGATGTCCTTCCATAGTGTGCGAGGTCTCAATCAATGTCAAAGTCTCACATCCATAACAATGAATCAGGCAAACTAGTGTGAAACACTGGTGACATTACTGACATAGTCTATTTGATTAATGTTATGTTCAACAGTCCAGCTCATCCTCAAACAGCCTGTACTTGTTTTAGTTTAGCATATCTAGTTATGGTCCAAGACCTTAGTTGTCATGTATACTTTGTTCATAACAGATTGATTGAAAATGTAGATTAAACTAAAGTAAGACACCAGCAACTACTGTAGGTTGCATGTAAACATGTTCAAGATAGCAACATTTGCTGGTGATATTATGGTAATTTGATCGACACCTCCTAATAAACATGATACTTTGATGTAAAGTTTAAAGTACAATACTGTCCTAGAGTATTCCAGTGCATTATATTATCAAATAGACCTAGATTTATCCAGGTGATATCATGCATTTTTCTTCTTTCCCAGTCAAATTATTACTGAAGTGGTATTCTAATGGGTGATCTTCCTTAACTTGTTTAAGACCGGGCTTGCTGCAGCAGTCTCTTGACCTTCAACACATACTTTATACTATTTTCATGTTGTGAACATTAATGCAATATAGGCCATAATTAATAACAACCACCATGGATTTGTCTCAATTGAAAGTTTATTAAATTCAAGCAAAAAAAGGTAACAACATGTATTTTTTAACACAAAAATCAAGCTTAAACTAGAAAAAGTGCTCCTCGGAGCACAGTTCTCCCCCAGGTCAGTTACGTTATTGTGCCTCCTGGTGGCGCTATAATAGGCCAATGTGAAAAGGGTGGCATTTCTTCTTAGGCCTTTCACGACAATCGAACACTGCATTCATGATTTGATGCATTTTGTTCCAAAAATGTGTTTTGCTAAATTAGACCTGCTGGTGGCGCTATAACAGGCCAATGTGAAAAGGGTGGCATTTCTTCCTCGGCATAGTTGGAATGTGTGTGTGAAATTTCACGGAAATCGCAAGCTGCATTCATGATTTCAGGCATTTTGTTCAAAACGGACCAATCCTGCAAACTTTGGAAGCCAACCTTAGCCGATCAGGATGGAATATGGGAAATCTGACAGATCCGTGTTGATCACATGACTATAGAGATACTGTGTACCGATTTGCATGACGTTTGGATAAAAGGAGTAATATAAAAAAATGGGTTTTGCACAAATCGGCCTCCTGGTGGCGCTATAACAGGGCCATGTAAAAAAATTGGGGCAGAGGTTCTGAATTGGCATCCAGGGAGTCTGTGTGCACAGTTTCGCAGCAACCGGGGCAACGGTGCCGGAGATTAGCTGTTCACAGACAGATGGACACGGGGACACACGGACGGACGGACAAGGCGGAGACAAATATCACACAATATCCCTAGCTTTAACAGTCGCACCCGTATTTCAGACTGTATATAAATATAAGGGTAAAATAGCGGTGGCAACACAAAACATTTATGGGGAGCGAGAAAGTTCTTAGCATAATGACTACATTTGAGAAAAAGTGGTAAAAATATTAGGCTTCTACTTCTGCGTCTGCATTTACCCCATAACTATTAGTAGCATTAGATGCCATTAGTACGACATCAGGGAGCAACTAGGGGTTAATAAGGGGTTTGCCAGGTATCACTTGAAAATGAGGTCTAGACTCAAACGTCTATGTGATTTTTACCTGGTTGTCTCCGCCAGGCCGAAAGGCATGGCGAGAGAGTATGTTTTACCCTCCGTCCGTCCGTCCGTGTGTGTGTCCGTGTCCGTCTGTGAACAGCTAATCTCTGGCACCGTTGGCCCGGTCGCTGCAAAACTGTGCACACACACTCCCTGGATGCCAATTCAGAACCTCTGCCTCCAAATTTTCACATGGGCCTGTTATAGCGCCACCTGGAGGCCGATTTGTGCAAAACCCCTTTTCTTTACATTTACTCCTACATATTTTATCCAAACGTCATGCAAATCGGTACACAGTATCTCTATAGTCATGTGATCAACACGGATCTGTCCAATTTCCCATATTCCATCCTCATTGGCTAAGGTTCGCTTCCACAATTTGCAGTATTGGTCCGTTTTGAACAAAATGCCTCAAATCATGAACGCAGCTTGCGATTTCCGTGAAATTTCACAAACTCATTCCCACTAGGCCAAGGAAGAAATGCCACCCTTTTCCACATTGGCCTGTTATAGCGCCACCAGCAGGTCTTATTTAGCAAAACAAATTTTTGGAACAAAATGCCTCAAATCATGAATGCAGTGTCCGATTGCCGTGAACGACCTAAGAATAAATGGCACCCATTGGCCTATTATAGCTCCACCAGGAGGCCACAATAACGTACCTGACCTGGCGGAGACCTGTGCTCCGAGGAGCACCTTTTCTAGTTAAATATCTATACTACAATCCGCAAACTGGCTGTACCAGGGAACGGACAAGTTGCATGTTAGGTTTCGCTTTTGGTTTGCATGATGCAGTTAGGTTTCGCTTTCCTTTGCATGCTGAAGTTAGGTTTCGCTTTCGTTTTGCGCGTTGCCAAATCATGTGCGAGAAACAAGCACCAGTGTTGCAAGGAACGTCTACACGCTCTTCTGTCTCCGTCTCCGATGTGCGGGCCAGGCTACTAGACGGGAGGGCCGCATAGCGGCCCGACCTTCTAGTAGGTTACATTTGAAAATTGTGTGGGGGGCGGGCAGTCTAGCTCCAGAGATTATGGGTTAAAGGGATAGTTCACCCAAATAAATACCTTTTTTCTATCAATTAGTCAACCCATGGAGACTTAAATTCATGGATTTCTTTTTGGTTTTTATCGCGTCCTATCGCGTCCTAAGCCAATAATTTGATGACCAGCGGACCGGTAAGCGGCGTCTCCGGTAGGAGACACAAAGGAGACTCTTTGTGTTGAGATGCCTGTCCAAATATGTGGTTGTCCACCAGAGGTGTTGCAGGTCATCAAAGGGAAGGACATTACTTTGGTCACAATAAATGGTAATTACATAAAGGATTTCCTCTGCTCTGTTTGAAAAAGATGTTCTATGGCAGTGGGAACATTACAGTGGATGTGTATGTTATTTGTAGGACGGTATGATCTCAGCATGCCACAGCTGACCTGTGAGGGATGCCAGGCTACGTGGGATACAGGAGTGGAGGATCTTGTACAAAATGGCTACTGGCCAGCCACCCTCAACTTTGTAACCATTTATGAAGCCGACTTGTTTTACACTTTTGAGGACATGAAGATGGCGTCACCAGGGCTTTCACTTCAGGCATTTATACGAATGCTTGGCAAAAGGACTCTTCACTTTGGCCGTGTAAGTACTCATTTCTTCATTGTAAAGTTATTAGTGTTTGGATATGAACATTTCTGTTAAACCGTTGTTTTTTGCTGTTGTTTTTGCTGTTTTTCTAGACTGGGAAAATGTCATCCGACAGCTTTCAAAAAAGCTTTTTTGAATGGGCTGCTGTTCGGTCTGAAATGTATTCCCTCTGCAAGGAGGAGCCACTTTGCTGTCCTGCGTGCACACCATCTATGCTTGCAGTCTCTGTTGATGGGAACCGCAAACATTACCGTTTTAAAAGTACATCAAGGTATTGTACACAATCCACACTGTTAATATCAAGGAATGACAAACTAATCAATTGTGTATTTTACACGGTGTAATATGTAGTACCTTTATTAGAAGGATCAACCCCATTGAGATGAGTCATCTCGTTTTCGAGCGGGTCCTTATGACAAAAATACAAACAGTACAGTAGACAAAACAATACGTACAACCATGCATACTATACATAAACAGGACAAAACAGACTTGACAAAACAAAACAAAACAAAACAGAACAAAAGCTCTCCAGAAACTGTCCGCTCCCACCCCACCTGAACACCCACAAAGTAAGTAATGATGTACCCATGTAAAGCTAGCTAATCCAAAACACGAGTAGCAACTATAGACATACATGCACATAACAGGTAACAAGCAATGACATGCACATGCAATGTAAACATAAAACAAACATGCACATGCACTTTGAAAATTAAATTGCAGTATATTCCTCATCAATCACAGGATAGAGAAACAGTCCAAAGTTAATCAGAAGTCAATCAGAAGTCAATGAGAAGCCTTTAGAAACAGGAGCAGGTTGTTTGAAGATGAGTAATGAGGGAAACTTTAAAAATATTAAAGGAATTAATAGTTCTAAGGGAACTGGGGAGATCGTTCCAATCCGATGGGGCTTTATATTTAAAAGCACGTCGACCAACCTCTTTACTGATTCTGGTGGGGATAGTGAAGTAAGGATAGTCTTACTTCATGTTACGCGCTCCGTAACATCGCAACGTTTTTCCATCTTTTTAGTATTTTTTAGCCTTCTCTTTTTTCCCTACACCGTCGCGTGTCTAAGGAGTTATGACAGACAAGCACTTATGGACATCAGCACAGCGATTACACACAGAATTCCGGACTTTTTTGCCGAAAACCTCCCACTCGGCTGGGTGGGGGGAGGGGTTCCCTTTGTTCCAGCTGGAACAACAAACCCGAGGCGACGGAAAAGACCAGGACGACGAGGGACAAGAGCGGGTCTCCTCGTAAGAACAACAAAACGTGGATATAAACCTGCACTGCCTTCAATCCTGCTAGCGAACGTTAGATCTCTGTGTGAATCAAGAACAGTGACCACTATGGACGACTTATTGGCGCGCGTAAAGTATAACAGTGAGACAAGGAACACGTCCATTGTTGTGCTAACAGAGACGTGGCTAACGGAGTTAGCATCTGATTCTTCCATCACTCCTCCTGGCTTCACCGCGTATAGGAAGGACAGAGACCCTGTACTGAGCGGTAAGCAACGTGGGGGGGGGAGTTTGTGCCTTGATCAACAACAACTGGTGCAAAGATGTTAAAATCCTAGATAGTCACTGCTCACCAGACCTTGAACTTTTAATCATAGCCTGCCGTCCTTTCTACCTACCACGCGACTTCAGCATTGTGATTGTAGCCGTTGTTTACATTCATCCTGGAGCTAATAAGGACACAGCTATGAGGGAATTACACCAGGCGATCAGTGCACAAGAAAATCGCCACCCGGACTGCGCAGTCATCTGCCTAGGCGACTTCAACCGGACAGACTTAAAAAAGGTCTTTCCCAAATTCCACCAGCATGTCGCCTGCAGTACCCGTGGTGACAATATTCTTGACCACTGCTACACGCCCTTCAAGGATGGATACAAAGCTCTCCGCCGCCCACCGCTAGGAAGCTCTGACCACGACGCCATCCAGCTGCTACCTGCCTACAAACAGAGGCTAAAAAGGGAGCCGGTCGTTGAGAAGGAAATCCGAATCTGGTCTGAGGACACAGACGCTATGCTACAATCCTGCTTCTACCAGACTGACTGGGGGATGTTTAAGAACGCCGCTGGGAATAACATCAACGAACTCTCAGACTCAGTCACTGGCTTTATCAGTAAGTGCATAGATGACATAGTCCCAAAAAAGACAGTTCGGATCTATCCCAATCAGAAACCATGGATGGACAGCGGAGTACGTGCACATCTGCATGAACGGGATGCTGGTTTCAAATCTGGCGACGTGGAAACGCGCAACACGACGCGCGCGGCCCTAAACAGCGCCATCAGGAAGGCGAAAAAGGCCTACACAAAAAAGATGCAAGACAAACTCAGCAATGGCGACATCAGGAGCACATGGCAGGCGGTACACACCTTGACAGACTGCAAAACAAGAACCAGAAGCGAGGTGAACCCGCCTGCCTCCCTCCCCAACGAACTGAACACTTTCTACGGCCGGTTTGAGATCAGCTCCAACCGCGGCAGCCAAGCGGGGCCATCAGCAGCACCAGCAGAGGAGAACCCTCTAACCATCTCGGAGAGAGAAGTGCGTACAGCCTTCACACGGGTCAACATCCACAAGGCAGCCGGACCTGATGGGATTCCAGGCCGGGTCCTTAAGACATGTGCAGACCAGCTGGCGGGTGTCTTCGCTGACATCTTTAACCTCTCCCTCTCCCTGGCTGTGGTCCCTGCAGGGTTCAAAATGTCAACCATTGTGCCCATTCCCAAAAAGGCCAAAGTGACATGCCTGAACGACTGGAGACCTGTTGCTCTCACCCCGATCGTCAGCAAGTGTTTCGAGAAACTGGTGAGGGAATACATCAGCTCCACGCTACCTGCCTCGCTGGATCCGTGGCAGTATGCATACCGCAAAAACAGATCCACCGACGACGCTATTGCCATGGCTCTCCACACTGTCCTCTCGCACATGGACAACAAGCTGCTGAAGGACAAATATGTACGTATGCTGTTCGTGGACTACAGCTCAGCATTCAACACCATTGTCCCAGCAATACTTGACAAAAAGCTCAGAGACCTAGGGCTACACCCAAGCATGTGCGACTGGATACAGGACTTCTTGTCCAACCGACATCAGGTGGTGAGAATGGGCAGCATCACATCCGACCCCCTGACCCTCAACACCGGAGCACCCCAGGGATGCGTGCTGAGCCCTCTCCTCTACTCCCTGTACACGTATGACTGCATAGCCACACATGTCTCCAACACCATCATAAAGTACGCGGACGACACGACAGTGATAGGCCGAATCGTCAACAACGACGAGTCTGACTACAGAGAGGAGATCAAATCACTGGCACGCTGGTGCCGGGAGAACAACCTCTCTCTTAACGTCGACAAGACCAAAGAACTGATCGTGGACTTCAGGAGGCCGCGGAGAGACCATGCACCCATCCTCATCGACGGTGCTGCAGTGGAAAGGGTCAGCGAGTTCAAGTTCCTCGGAGTACACATCGAGGAGGACCTCAAATGGGAGACGCACTCCACACACGTGAGGAAAAAGGCTCAGCAGCGACTGTACTGGCTCCGCCGCCTGAAGAAGCTCGGAGTAGGACATCGCATCCTCAGGCTGTACTACAACAGTTCTGTTGAAGGCATCCTAACAGGCTGTGTCACGGCCTGGTACGGGAACTGCACTGCCCGAGAAAAGATCAGCCTACAACGAGTAGTGCGATCGGCAGAGCGGATAATGGGACTCGAGCTCCCAGCACTCCAGGAACTGTACAAAAAGCGGTGCGTGGTCAAAGCCAAGCGCATCATCAAGGACAAGCACCACCCAAGTCACAGACTGTTCAACCCCCTACAACGACCGCGACCGGGCAAGGGGCTCTACCGCAGTATCAAGAGTTCCACCACCAGGTGCTGGTGTAGTTTCAATCCGGCTGCTGTCAGAATGCTGAATGGGGCATAAGCCTGAATGAGGCATAGGCCTTGTTCAGCAGCCTGACAACAGGCGGCGCAGACTTTTCTGGCTCTTCCTGAACACACCTGTGGATTATACCAGGGACAATGACTTGGACTTTAGCCCCCCCTCGGACACACCTGTGGACTACACCAGGTACAAATGACTTTTTGTTGCACTCCCTCATGGAGCTACCTGCGGATTATACTAGGGTCAGTCCACTCTAGGTGGACACGCACTGACCTTTTGCACCTTAATCCCTTGTATAACGCACTGACTTTTTTTTGTTTTTTTTTATTGTGCTCCTTTTCCTCTAAGCACCTTAACGTCCATTGTCTATCATGCACAGTATAAGTATAACATGCACAGTATACAATACATTGCTGCTATGCTCAGGCACCTTAGTTTAGTTTTTTTAGTTTTTTATTATCTCAGGTAATTTGTAAATATGTAGATAACTTGTCTGGCCTTCTGTTGCTCTCTTGTTTTGATCTCCTTCCCACTTGCCCCCCACCCTCTTCTTCTCCCCCCCCCCCCTCTTCTTTCTATGGAAACTAACGTTGCGATGGGAACGATGTACAAAAAAGAATTTCACCCACTTTTTTACCTTGTAAACCTGTGATGTGACAATAAAACTGATTCTGATTCTGATTCTGTCTGTATGCCGTAGGTTGTATGGTGAGCTGTAGGGATGTAAATATTGTTTTAAATAGTGAGGATAATTAAAGTGAATGCATTTAAAAACAAATTGCAGCCAATGAGAGCGTCTCCTAGATGTAGGTGTTAGCCAGTTAAGTGACTCGTACATAGCACAATGGTGGGTTATATAAGGACACCTCAGGATAAATCTGCAAAGACTGTTATAAATTACATAGATAGGATGGAGGTTTGTTTCAGAGGTATTTTGGTAAACAATGTCAGCATAGTCTAATATAGGTAATATTAACTGTGAGATAATTCTTTTTCTGACCTGTAGGGTGAAGCAGTTGATGGAACGATACAGTACTCTCAGGCTGCAATTTATTTTCTGCACAACAGAAGTAATATGGGACTTGAATGAAAGTTGAGCATCAAGCCAGACACCTAAATATTTAAATTCATCCACTTTTTCAAGTGGTGTGCCATCTGCAAATGAAATAGGTAAAAGTAAAGAAGTTGGTCTCATGGAGAAGAGCATACTGAAGGACTTCTTCTTATTCAGCACCAGCCTATTAATGTGGAACCATCTTTGAACTGAGTCAAAGTCAGCCTGTAGAGTACCCTGAATTTGAGAGAGATCAGGTTTAGAGGAATAGATGACTGTGTCGTCGGCATACAATTGGATGAGGCAGAAGCAGAAAATACATCATTAGTAAATTTTAGGAGTGTTGTGGTTGTAGAGAAGTTGGGTCTGAAGCCAGATTGAAATGGAGATAGAATGTTAGAATTATTGACGTAGTTTGAGAGTTGATTAGAAATTAACTTTTCAAATACCTTGACTATACTGTTGATAATTGAAATAGGTCTGTAATTATTGACATCCTGAGGATCCCCACTTTTATGCAGAGGGGTGACACTGGCGCTTTTCCAGATTGAGGGAAATTCACATGTGGAGAGAGATAAATTAAATAAGTCAGACAGTGGATATGACATTATGTGAGGTGCAATTTTCAAAAACTTAATTTCAAGACCATCTGGCCCGGCAGCCCCTGAACTTAACTCACAGATAGCCCGTTCAACAGCTGCTGGAGTAATTTTGGCAAAGGAGAAGGAGCTACCACCTCTCTGATTATTCAGAGGAGCATGAGAGTAGGGAGGGACTGATGGTTGTGAGCTGCAAACAGAGGAGAAGTGCTGACTAAAGGCATTGGCAATTTTGGAGGGATCAGCCGTTAAGCCATCATTGACCCTAATGAGATTGGGGCTTTTGTTTGTCTTGTTGAGAATACTGTTAATTCTGTTCCAAAATTGTTTGGGGTTATTGAAATCATTTTTTAAGCAGTCTTTATAAAAATTGGATTTGGCATTTCTAGTTTTGGTTGTGCAAGTGTTCCTTAGAAGTTTATAAATGTTCCAATCAGTAGGGTCATTTGATGAGCGATACTTTAGCCAGGCCTTATCTCTCTGTTTAAACAGCTGTATGAGTTCACCATTGATCCAGGGTAAGTGTCTGCCTTTTACCTTGATGGATATCCACGGGGCATGTTTGTCTATTACCATATTCAATTCCGTGTATAGGAAGTTCCATGCATCTTCTACAGATGGTATTAATTCAAACCGGTTCCAATTTATGTTGATTAAATCACAAGTGAAAAATTCATTATTCAAATTTTTGAACTGTCTTACCTTTATGTACCTTGGTGGCAAACGAGGTAGTTTAATCTTCCACACACAATAGATAATTGAATGGTCACTTAGACAATCAGACAATACTCCGGATTTTGTAATTCTGTCCGGATGGGTGACAAGAATCCAGTCTAACAGAGATTTAGAAAAATGAACAGGGTCAACTCTAGTGGGCTCACTAATGAGCTGAGTGAGGTTAGTATTGCTGATAAGATTACGGTCCTTGGAGGATGATCTATCAAGCCAATTTCGGTTAAAATCACCCAAAACAATTAGTTCATTAGGATGATCTATAGAATTAATAGTAGATAAAATACATTGTGTAGATTCAGAGGGAGCATCTGGAGTTCTATAAATATTTCCTATAATCAGGTGTTTATTTTCATGAAGAATTAATTTGATAAATAGGCATTCAAAATGCATGGGCCTCTCATTTGGGACGACAACCTCAGAGGATAAATTAGAGGAAACATATGTAGCCACACCTCCTGCTCTTGTGCCTCTATCAGCTCTATACAACACATAACCATCAAGTTGAACAGAATTATCAGAGATAAGGTTAGTCAGCCATGTCTCAGAGATTGTAATTACATGAGGTTTATTATAAGCAACCCAGGCCCTTAGGAGAACAATTTTAGGGAATAAGCTCCTAATGTTCACATGTATAATTTGTAAACCTTTCATAGTATTTGATTTACAGAAATAAAGTTGAGGGGATCATGATGAGCAGACATGAGAAAAAATAAAAAATAAACATTGAGCAGGGCTGATGGTAGAGAGAGCAGCACAACGGAGAGCAACACACAGACACACACACACACACACACACACACACACACACACACACACACACACACAAACAAACACACAAAACAAAAAAATCCAGACGTAGCGGAGCAAAAACAACGTGGAGCAGCAGAGCTCAGTCCGCAAAATAACATATTTCAGGGGATACAGCCAAAGCAATATAACCCTTTTGAAAATACTCGTTATAATATTAAACTTATACTTTTCTCCTTCAGTCAAAATCAAAATATATTCAACAGAAAAGGGGAGAGAAGGGATAGATAGAGATTTACGACATTTTGCAGCAGATATCGCCTACTTTACTGCAGGAAATTTGCGACAATTTGCAACAGATGCTGCCTGCTTTATGGTATAACCGGCCTGCTTTACGGCATACAGCAATGGCGTTCCCCACGTTCAGCAGCAACAAGCCGTTACAGCAGAGAATAGTAGTAAAACAAAGTAATTTTCAGTCTCAGAAACTAAAAGAAAGTTCTGTATGCAGCAGGGCAAGTAAATGTCAAAATGAAAAAAGGCAGCCCTTACGTAACGAGCAGGATAAAGAAAGAAAAACGGAGATTTATCACCAGTTTATGGGGATTTCATCGGCGTGTCGAGGAGGAAAGCCTCTGCATCTTCGGGGCTGGAGAAGAATATGGGTTTACCGTCGACGAGTATTCTAAACCTACAAGGGTAGAGAGTAAGAAATTTCCCTTTCGAGGCATTTCTTCTTTACTGGATCGAACAGCCGGCGTTTCTTCAGCAAAGCGGCGCTGTAGTCGGTGTAGATGTGGATGCGAGCGCCATTGAAGACCAGCTCCTTCTTCTCCCGTGCAAGACTCAGGATCCTCAGCTTATCCTGGAAATTGAGAAATTTCACCAGGATTGGCCTCGGGCCAGCATTGGAATCCTGTCGACGAGCTGTTGGAGTGCGATGTATCTTTTCCATGATCGGGGGGGTCGGGAAGTTCTTCTTGCCGAAGAGCTGTGGAATCAGCTGGTCCATGAAGCTCCTGATGTCGCGGCCCTCCACCTGTTCAGGAACGTGCAGAAATCTAAGGTTCGAGGCCCGGCTGCGATTTTCAGCGTCGTCGGCCTTCTCCAGCAGGTAGAGGTTTTCTTTCTCCAGCTTTTTCACCCGATTTTCAAGATCTATTATATTATCCTGATTAGAGCTGACTCTTTGTTCAAGCTCCTCAACTTGGTCACCCAGCGTAGATAGCTTTCCCTCTATGGTAGTTAGACTCGTTTGAATCCTGTCCATTTTTTTTATCAAAATGGGAAAGCATTTCAGTCTTCATTTGCTGTAGGGCGGCCCATATGGACTGGTTGGAGACCTGTGTTTGATCCATGACTAGGACACAGTTTAGGCACGCACAGCTATCTTATGCTAATAGGATCAGATCCTTAAGCACTGGGTTAACAAAGTAAGAATTGCGAATAATCAGGAGTAGAATAGGTTGTAAGAGTCAAATATTATCAGTAAAGATGCAGACTGAGGCTTCAGCAAACGCTCCTGCTCACACCACGGCGGCCATCTTTATACTTTCACGAGTAGTAAAACCCAGGTGTAACCCAGGTGTACTGTAGCTTGGCATTCCCAAACTGATTACGTTCCCCGCCATATTGCCATGAATGTTTGAGAGATCCTACGTGATCAGTCTGGCAATGCCTTGAACTTGGAGTGTTCAACATCTTAAATGTAACTATTTTTTTTAGATCCAAGGAGCAAGCCATCTTTGATGGTGTACTCATCGCCGATGATGAGTGGCCAGATTTGTGGGTCATATACACAGCAAAATCAAACATGTAATTGCAGACTTTCTCTTCTATCTGATAATTAAGTAAAACATTGTCATAGAATTGAACCACTTAAATCCCATTCGCTATTGAGTGGAGTCCCTCAGGGCTCTATACTAGTGTCATTAAAGTTTTCACTCTACATTCAATATCTTCACTGAAAATAGCCGATCGACAAGCTCTGCTATTTTCACTGAAAAGTTGTCCAATATCTTCACAAAGCGCATGATTACAAATGTGAGGTTAGTATAAGGGCGGCTTCACACTGGATCCGTTTGAATCAAACCGTTTCCGAGTACGCTTGGCTGGCCAGCATTCACACTGGCCAAGACTCGAGACCATTTCATTTAACAGTAATGGTAAATATGTGCCTCATGGGGGCGCTGTGGACTATGGGAATTTGGGAGATAGAATGTCATTCACAGAAGAAAAGTCACTCTAGAGTGAATAATAAAGTTTGACTGTGTTCCTGACGTTGTGTTGAGTTATAATAACAACAGATTAACAATACACAACCAAAGCAGTGTGTGCACTGGTCTTTGAAACCTCGAAATGTAACGTTGTCTGTTAATATGATATTGGCGTCACGGACGCATCCTTGGTATGACGTCACAGACTAATCCTTGGTGTATTTATCCTTATAAATACGTTCGCCACACATGTGTTTTTTGTTTATTATTTTTCACGGCTCGCGCTACTCAAACACTAGCGGGATTATTATTTCTTGTCAACATTCAAGTAGAACTATGAGAAGGTATAACCCAGCTAAAATAATGCGTCATTATAAAAAAATATATAAATGATATATGATTAGCAGTCCACTTCCTTCTCTTGGTACGGATGGATTCACACTGCCGCGTTCCGTTCCCGACTCCGCAGCAATCGGGCCTGAGACTACCTCCCAAGGTGGTTTCGGGTACGGTACGGTGATGCGTTACGGGGAACGGTTCGCTACATTCACACTACCACAACATCTGCCATGTGGTCCGGGGTGTGCACCCAGGACCATAGTGTGAAAGCGCCCTAAGACAATATGTGATTATAAGATGATGGTCAATCCTATAAATGATCAGACAATCATGTACCAGATAACTGATATCTACTACTGTTTAAGGCAGTTAACGTTTTCAGCTTTGTTAGACAGTCATTACACAGAACTTGTTTAAAGTCCATTTTGGCTTTAAAAAAAAAATGATTTAATTAAATGGCACCATTGAGTCTTGCAAAAGGCATGTGCTGTTATGAATGCAATTGATATTCAGGTTTTGTATTATCTGTCCAGGTGAAATGGAGCGGTGCTAACCAAGACGGTGCTGGTTCCACACTCGGGGAAGAAGTGAAACAGTGCAATTCGTTTCTCTCCAGGATAGCCGTAACAACGAAGCACATGTCAAAAGAAGGTGCTGTGTAGTTGAACATTTGTATACAGTATAGTGTGAATAACATTATTATAATAGTAATAATTCACATAACTCCTCTATGTGTACTTGCAGACCTCAGTGACATGCTGACACTTTTGTCCATAAGATGGAACCAACATAAATGTGACAACATGGCCAATTCACTCTCCCAAAGATACCACAACGTAGAAAGTGACTGTGTACAATTTCTGTGTGGCAGAGTTACAGCCTCTCTGTAGCATTTGAGAGAGTTGCACATAGACATCTTGTAATAGGCTGGGTTCACACCGACATTTGTTTGTCTGTGTCGGACGTTTTTGTAATGGTTTTCTGGCTAAATGGCGCAATGCCAGAAAACTGCTCCATTCCTTTTTGAAAACCATTACAAAAATACGCCCACGTAGGCATAACCAAGTGTCTGCGTGAACCCAACCATAAAATGTATTTCTTCTCAGACAGCAACAAAGGACGGCACAGAAAAATGCTTTGAAGGTCATGGTAGAGAAGTACAACAGCCTGGTTCCTGAGCAAACGGTGTGCTTCGACACGATCCTCAACACAGAGCATCCCTGGCCGTGGCAAATTACACAAAGTTGTAAGCAAGGCAGTAGGAGTGCCTACTGCCTTGGAAACTCAAAATCACATCACATGTTTCTCTGGGACATTTACCAATGGAGGTTTTGATATTTCAGAAAATATGTCATTGCAAAATAGTAGCTAGTCATTTTAACACTTCACAAAAAAGTACCTTGGATGGACATTTTTGATAGAAAAATATTTCTTTGGCCGATTTTGCTTATGTAATAAATATTTTTGTAATGAATGACTGTTGTCCAAAACATCGTACTTCAAATTGAAGTGAGATGATTGCTTTTCTTTTTACTTTACATATTTTTAGTTGGCTGTCACTTTCTGATTCCTGAGGAAATGCCATATCATATATTACAGTATGCTAATCTCTTATCACAGGCTATTGTCAATGTCAACATGACTTCAACTAAGCATAGTTACCAAGAACAGTTGCCAAGTCTATATGCAATACCTGCTAACAGTACACCGGTCTTCTCTCCTGAGAAGTTTCCAAGGACATAGTATTGGACTGTTTGATTTAAAAAGCAGTAATTTAAAATTGTTTGTATTCATACTGTAGTGATATTTATGAATAAAGATGGCAACTATGTTTAAAAAAATAAATTAAAAAAATGCTTGTTTGTTGACTGCCTGTTGTTTTTGTGCTGTAGGTAAGTGTGTGTGTGTGTGTGTGTGTGTGTGTGTGTGTGTGTGTGTGTGTGTGTGTGTGTGTGTGTGCGCGCGCGCGCGCGCACTCCACCTCAGCAATCCAGGGGTCTAGCGCATTGAATTGGGAAAAAAAAGGCTGAGAAGGAGCTACATTTGGTGGAATGTATGAAAGTGATGAGTGCATTGATTAAGTTTAAGTTTGATAAATTGTTATTCATCCCATTTATATGGATCCCCTCAACACTTTCTCACTCCCAACTCGTCAGATCAATCAATGAACACTATCAAACCAGTCACACAGACTCTTTCATGCCTGTCACATTTGGCCATTGTGAACCTAATCACATCTGTGAAAAGAACGAGGTGCCAATGGACCTGGCAAATCTGGTGTTCTCTGGTGAATGCCATTGAGCTGCATGGTGCTGGGCTATGGGCACAGGTCCTCATGCCACCTTCATGGAATCTGTTTCAGAAACATGCATAGCATGCTGGAAGTCATTCTGTAGGGCTATGACAGGGCCATTACCTTCTCACGCAAATGAGCAGACAGGTCCAGTTGGGTGGTTGATGCAATTCTATGGTCTCGGGCCACATGTACCACTGTTAATATCCAGAGCACTATCCGAACACAGAACTAGACAGGGATGGATTACCCAATGAGCCTGTGGGGCCGGGGCCCAGGGGCGTCTATCGGGGGATAGAATGGGCCACTAGACCATCGCCATACATTATGCTCAAATGTGGGCCCCTGCTTAGTATTTACAGCAGTGGTTCTGAAACATGTTCATGTCAAGGAACACCAAATTGATGTATTTTGCCACAATATACATCAATTTGGACATCCTTGAACAGGTACTTTCTATGCCCCAAAATGCCTTTGAACCCGAGTACCTTGTTTGTGTGCCCACCTGACTACATTCGTGGCCCACCTATCTGACCACTTAACACGGCCACCTTTTGAGGGGTTGTCTTGCTTTTGCTTTCCAATTGGACATGTTGTCACTTCCATATGCAAAAAAGTAGGTGAGATCACAAATAGCCTACTTGTAATTCATAAATAGAAGCTAAATTCATAACTGATTGTTTATGGCACATACGTCACATAAGTTTGATGTACATATGTCTTTCTTTAAACGCGGACTCATGTCATTATTGTTATAAATAATGCATTCTGTCCAAAAGCTTCTGGTGTCACCAATGGGATGAATTCTCAGATGCTCACACTCTCAAGAGGCTGTAGACAAGGTTGCCCAGCAAGCCCCCTACTGTTTGCTCTCGCAATTGAGCCTCTCTCTATCACCCTAAAGCCAGCCCCTTATATTCAGGGAATCCGTAGATGAGGAATGGAATACAAACTCTCTCTGTACGCAGATGACTTATTGATATTTATATCCGACCCAGTTTCCACCGCCGCAAGGATCATAGAGCTGCTGAACAGATTTGGTACATTCTCACGCTACAGAATCAGAAGAAGAATCAGAATCAGTTTTATTGTCACATCACAGGTTTACAAGGTAAAAAAGTGGGTGAAATTCTTTTTTGTACATCGTTCCCATCGCAACGTTAGTTTCCATAGAAAGAAGAGGGGGGGGGGAGAAGAAGAGGGGGGCAGGTGGGAAGGAGATCAAAAACAAGAGAGTAACAGAAGGCCAGACAAGTTATCTACATATTTACAAATTACCTGAGATAATAAAAAAACTAAAGAACTAAACTAAGGTGCCTGAGCATAGCAGCAATGTATTGTATACTGTGCATGTTATACTTATACTGTGCATGATAGACAAAGGACGTTAAGGTGCTTAGAGGAAAAGGAGCACAATAAAAAGACCCAAAAAAGTCAGTGCGTTATACAAGGGATTAAGGTGCAAAAGGTCAGTGCGTGTCCACCTAGAGTGGACTGACCCTAGTATAATCCGCATGTAGCTCCATACAGATTACATTTGAACAAAAGTGAATGTTTCCCAGTAAATGACTTAGCCCGTCATATTCCAGATAAATCACCGTCCTTTCCTTCCTCAGAATCTGGCTTTAAATATCTGGGGGTACACATCCGTAGGACTCTAGATGAGCTGTTAAGAAATAATTTTGTACCCCTTGTTGATAAACTTAAATTGGACCTACATAGATGGGGAATTATCAATATATCTCTGGCAGGGAGAGTAAATTGTATTAAGATGAATGTTCTGCCCCGTTTTCTGTATTTATTTCAAGCTCTGCCGGTTTTTATCCCCAGATCCTTTTTTTGTAAACTTGATACATTACTCTCATCATTTATTTGGGGAGGCAAAACTCCAAGAATAAAGAAGGAATACCTACAGAGAACTAGAGATGATGGTGGTCTTGCCCTTCCTAATCTGAAGTATTATTATTGGGCTGCTAATATCTCTACAATTACTTGCTGGGCCCCCAACCCTGATCTGGACTGGTGTAAAATTGAAGCAAATTCCTGTCCCAATACATCTCTAATGGCCTTAATCACTACCAAATTACCCATCTCTCCTAATCAACATTCTTCCAACCCTATTGTTCTGAGCACTCTGCAGATATGGTCCCAATTCAGAACCTTCTTTGGCCTTTGTGAACTATCCTTCTATAGTCCTATAAATAATAACCATCTATTTGCCCCGGCAAGGACAGATCCAAGCTACTCTATGTGGCAGAGGCTATTTTTTTGTAATGAATGACTGTTGTCCAAAACATTGTACTTCAAATTGAAGTGAGATGATTGCTTTTCTTTTTACTTTACATATTTTTAGTTGGCTGTCACTTTCTTATTCCTGAGGAAATCATCATATATTACAGTATGCTAATCTCTTATCACAGGCTATTGTCAATGTCAACATGACTTCAACTAAGCATAGTTACCAAGAACAGTTGCCAAGTCTATATGCAATACCTGCTAACAGTACACCGGTCTTCTCTCCTGAGAAGTTTCCAAGGACATAGTATTGGACTGTTTGATTTAAAAAAGCAGTATTTTAAATTTGTTTATATTCATACTGTAGTGATATTTATGAAGAAAGACGGCAACTATGTTTCAAAAAAATAAATAAAAAAATGCATGTTTGTTGACTGCCTGTTGTTTTTGTGCTGTAGGTCAGTGTTTGTGTGTGTGTGTGTGTGTGTGTGTGTGTGTGTGTGTGTGTGTGTGTGTGCGCACACTCCACCTCAGCAATCCAGGGGTCTAGCGCATTGAATTGGGAATAGACACCCTCATTCTCAGCCAATACCGATGATAAGCCACTCTTACTTAGTCAGTGACGTTGAAAAAAGGAAATCACAATATCTGAGAAGTGTCATTCCTATGTTCGAAGATTCCTGCTGTATGTTCCACGGCTTTCTATTCTGTTAACACACATAGAGTAAACTTTTTAAAAGGTTGTTGGGTAGGCTACTCTTTCTCCAAGGGCCCTGTGTTCAACTGCGTGCTATGTTCCTGTAACATGGCTCTGACCCCGGACAGAACCCAGGCAGAGTGGGGGATTGGTGGGGTAGGTGAGTGAGGTGTGGTTGTATAGGGGTGTGATAGAGGTGCATTGGTACCCCAGGAGCAGGGTGTGAGTGGGAGGTGGAGGTACTGTATGGAGGTTAGTAAGGTACAGTAGATAAGTCTAGAGGTTCCTCCTTTTTTTTTTTACTATTTTGAAAAACCTTTTTAAACACTGGCAGTTCAAATAGCCGATCTACAAGCTCACAACGTGCCGATGTAGATCGGCTAGGCATAAGGGGTAAGGAAAGATAGGGCCCAGAGCATGCATGACACAACCTGGGGCCTATTTCACGAAAGCAGAATTAGGGGTTAAGCCTGGATTTAACAGCTATCCTGGCTTAATGTATCCAGGATTAGCCATGAATTGGTTTCATGAAAGCTGAATTATCTTGCCAGATTAGTTTAGCCAGTTCACCCTGGATAAGTTTATCCATGACTCGGTTTCACGAAAGAAAATTGAAGCAATCCTACCTTAATTAGGCCTACCATGGAAATGTAGCTGTGAGGCTAACTGCCAGGTTGAACTAATCCTATTGTCTTTACTGTTCATTAAACTCCTCCACCATGAGCTGCTGCAGTGCTGCTGTTCAGCCACAGAGAAGAACGCCGCTCTGGTTTTGGGCTCCATGATTGGTCAAGTTCAAGGATTCTGCTATCGACTTTCATGGTCTTTTACAGGAATTTGTGAAGCCTGGCTTTACCATCCTGGCTCGACACAGTCTGGTTTGACAAAGTCTAGCTTGACAAAGTAGCTCCTTCTCAGCCTGGCTTGGTGTTCGTGGAATGGAATAAACCAGCCTGTACGGAGCAGAATTTGTCAAACCTGGATTTGGCTTAAATCCAGGCTTATTTAATTCTGCTTTCGTGAAATAGGCCCCTGGTCCCTTATGTTTCAAGGCAGCCATCATTGTCATCACCAATTTGTTTACTGGCCCCAGGTTTAAGCTGGGTGTCCCAAGTCCATGACAAATATCTCTAAAACACTCAAATGTCCCGGTTTTCAACAAAACACTACCAAATTGTCCCGTTAAAATAATACTTGTTGTGTGTGCTTACATAGATGTTTATCATGTTCTAATTTACTGTTGAAAGGTCACTAAGTGCTACAATAATTGTTCCCCATCCTGATGAAACCAGGTATAAAAAGATTCAAAGAAATTGTCATTGTAGAGAAAACAGCCTATCTGCAAGCTCACGGGTCACATCAAGATGCATTGTGAACTTATAGATCACAATTTATTAAAGTCTGTGTTATTCCATTGTAATTTCAGCGTTTATAAATTATTTTATATACTGATTTTATATAGTTTTATCTCGATTATCAGGCAGATGTTTTATTACCGGTATCTTACTCTTTAAATCACTTTGTAACCTAATTTGGAAGAGCGCAATACAAATAAATTCATTATCATTACATCAACAGCATTGCGTGATAAAGATACAAATATTTACATATTTGTAAATGGAAGCATACAGTATAGTATATAGCCTATATCTGTTGCCAGAACCATTATAATAATGTTATGCTTTTCGGTTCCACAGATAAATAGTGAAAATGGCAGATCTACAAGCTTGTGAGGCGTTGTCATTTGGGGGTCCTGACCCCCACGTTGAGAACCACTGCTCTAGATCACACTTTATCACACTCTGGGTCACACTTGGAGCAAGATGGTGGTAATTTTCATCTCCTAACATTGTGAACATGTGCACTTCTTTACTAAGCAACACAGTCACTCGATGAGCATGAATTAAGCAGAACTGAGCTCATGATGTTTTTATGTGTCAAACTCTTTTCTTTGTCCATGTATTTTTCTCTCTAAGTCATGACGAAGCCCAAATCAAAGCCCTGCCTGCATGCGGAGGAGTGAATACTGCCAGCAGTAAAACATGCCAGTCATGTTTTGTGACTCTGAAGAAAAATAAGGCTTCAATAGCAAATGGCTATGGTGAAAACATTCTCAAGCACAGGAATGCAAGCTGTGTGCTAAAGTCATGTGCTGTTACAGGTAGGCCTATTTAATTTATGTATTCATTTTTAAAGGAAATCATTCATGTTTAAAGGGGAGACACCAGGGAGCTTTCCTCTAAAAAGTAATGACACATATCTCTAAAAGACCCCCTAAGGATGTCCCCAAAAAAAAACGTTTGAAAAAAATGAAATGGAAATAGGCTAATTTGAAGTTACAAACATAGCTCCCTCTAGTGGCTTTACTTCGGGAAATAGGCAATTGTGCAATATCCGTGACATCACTCGTATGCGTCTGTAGCTACCAGTGTTGCCATGTCTGCTTATTATAAGCAACTTGTTTTCATAGAAGGGGCTGCTTATTTCTCTCGCAGAATCTGGCAACGCAGCAGTGCGCGTCATAGGTCTATTTAGAGAAAGCAGTTGTTGTTTTTGCCGTTGGTGTTGGTCATAGAAGCAGGTATTTGTAGTATTAGTTTTAGTTGGTCGGTAGTAGTTAGTTAGTCGGTAGTTAGTTGTGATAGTAATAGTAGTAGTAGGCCTAGTGTAGTTTTTCCAACAGCTTTTTTAAAAGCTCAACCAAACAGCCTTTTTAAAGGCTAACGAAGCTAGCATGCCCAGGACTTGCGTTATCGGAGGTTGCAGTAACTCCAACTATGATGGCGTAACTTTGCACTTTTGGCCAAAGTGTGAGAAGCTTGCTCGCAAGTGGGATCGCTTCGCACGGATCAAGAGGGCAGACTGGACCAAGGGGACCCCAGGCGTGTCGACGATATGTGGGATCCACTTTACTCCAAGCGATTACGATGGCTATGGGCAGTGGAAAGCTGGACTAATCGCAAGGTTGAGACTGAGGAAGGATGCAGTTCCCACGGTCAATGTCGGGTTTTCTGGTGCTCCATCAGCCACCGTTACACAGCAACCAAGAGCGTGTGCCATGATGGAGATAAATCGGGTGAGTGTCTGTGTTATAAATGCATTTTTATTGTTTTCTTAACCAACAGGGGTACATTATGCATTGGCTTGGACACTATACACCCACGACATGACAATTGACAACGTATACAATAAACATAAGTTATTCCTTGAACTGCTGAAGTAAACGGCATACAAATGGGTCCATCATGTAGCCTGTGCTTTGAGAAAAAAACGTTTATTTTGTCTTCTAAATAGCGCAGGTAAATGTTATTTTGCGCGCGCTAATACTGTGAGTGTGACCCTAGCTCTGGTCCATAGTGTTAGAAGGACCTCTCCTAACAACTCTATTTTGCTGGGGTCTCCAACGTTTTCAGGCCAAGCCAGGACCCCCAAGCTGAGAGAGAGATGAAGCAGGGACCCCCTCTAGATTTTATAAAATTGTGTTTCAGATTAAACTATTTCGTTTTTTACTTGGTCTGCTCTGTTCTTCCCTCTACACCTCTGTAAAAAAGAAAATAGCAGATCTAATAAAAGCAGATCTACAAGCTCACAGTTGTGAGCTTGTAGATCTGCTATTTTTGGCTAAAGTTCTCCTCAGAAAAGGGATGCTAGGGTTCAAGTGGTTAATGTAAAAATAAATAATCATATCACACAAAGATTTTGTGGCCCCCCTGTAGTAACTCTGAGGGGTCCTGGACCCCCTGTAGAAGACCCCTGCTATATTGGATCAACACTGATGTGCACTATGCTGACAGCTTCTACTTGGTATTATCATCAATAGTGTGACATAACCTTTGCATATTGTTAATGTTTGAATGTTCTATGCTATTTGAATATAGTGCCTGGCACCTACTGTCACAGAGAGGACAGCGGGACCTTCATCCACGGTATCTCACACTGAGCCAACACCTGTGACTCCAGATGCACGATCGTGTGATCACCACCACCAAGGCACACAGTGCACATGGATACCAACTCCACATAAGAGCATTCGTGAGTGATCAAAACGTATTTTTCAGTTGAACTATTTTACATATTCTCTCTAATATCATGTAGTACTTAGTCATTGTGTGTAAGTCTTCATACAATCTAATACAAAGTACAACACTGTAACAACTGTGCCATGGCTCAATAATAATAGCTGCCAATTTTACTGTACTTTTAGGTTGTCAAACCAGTTCTCCCAAGATGATTTCCATTGGTGTGCAGTGTGAAATTATGTTGGATGAACCAGAGACAGCGATGGAGTTGTATGAGGAGGAGGAGGAGGAAGAAGAAGAAGAAGAAGAGGAGGAAGCCATTGAAGACATGGATGATGAGGATTATCTCCCAGGAGAAGATGAAGATGAAGAGGATGGGGAGATGACATTGTCTGGGTCAGTGGCCATGTTTAGCATCACCTGTATGCACTGTAGACTGTTTGTATTTATTTTTTGTAATGTATGCATAATACATTAGTTTAGGAAGTTTTCAGTGAAGACGTTTTTTATAGTAATACTACAAATACTATTGCAGCTTCTAGTACTATTACTAATGTTAATAATACTAATAATAGTATCAATAATATTTATTATGATTAACAACATTATTGTGAGTGACGTTCACAGATGTGCACCACAATTGCCTATAACTCAAATTGCACTATCTTAGGACTGAGGGTAAATAATGTGTATGCTGTGTTGACATTCAATTCATACTTCTCAAGTTCTAAATGTCTGTTCAAGTACAATACCATGCTAACCATTTAACCCAGAGCAAGGAGTTCAATCTTGTATGTATGTATTCTTTTTCCAGAGAGCCAGAAACCTCTGACCCAGGTCCTGTGAAGGGCAGGAAATATCTTGTGTTTAGGTCGCAGCTAATGACCCTGTTCCAACACTGTGTGCTGTGTCTTGCCGAAACACCTGGCACAGTCAGAGAATGTGGAACCGCCATCTACGTCACACAAACCTGCAAGTCCTGTGGCCATGTCAAGAAATGGGACAGCCAGCCAAAGATTGGGAGTGTTGCTGCTGGGAATTTGCTGCTGTCGGCTGCGATTCTGGCTTCGGGAAGCATGCCAACCAAAGCCCTGCGCATGCTCAACATATTGGGAATGGCGACCATCCACCGCAACACCTTTTTTAGGCATCAGAAAGCCCATCTTGAGCCTGCCATTCTACAGGTCTGGAAGGACGAGCAAAGTGGCATCATCGCGTCGCTCAAGGATATGGGTGAACCACTGGTGTTGACAGCAGATGGGAGGAGTGACAGCCCAGGACACTCAGCTAAATATGGCACGGTCAGCATTATTGAGCAGAGGATCAACAAAGTTCTCCACGTTGAAATTGTACAGGTATGTGATGCATGTCTTTTTTTCCATTTCTTAATTGCTCAACTATCTGTTTTACATTCATTTTCTAGGTCAATTAGTGTTTTTTTTTTTTGTCTTTATTTATTTTTCTTTATTTTAGAGTAATGAGGTGAAGAGCTCGTCCTGGTGTGAGCTTGAGGGGCTGAAGCGGATCAAGACCTTCCTGGGTGGTGCTGAACTGGTAGTGGGAACACTTATCACGGACAGAAATCGGCAAGTAGCAAAATGGATCCGAGAAATCTGGCTAGGAGTCAAACATCGGTTTGACATTTGGCATATTGCAAAAGGTATGACCTAGTGTGCATTAACAGTAATTAAGTTATTGTTTGTAAGTTTGGAATTATTGAAGAAATGCACCTAAACATTCTAATCTGACTAAACTACTTGATAATGATATCCCTAGACAATCTTTCTTCTGATTATTTTAATTTAGTAACAAACTGTATAATGTCAGAACATTTTGCTGAATTATTTTGATTGTAGACTAATACAAATATGTATACTTTGACTAGGCATCAGCAAGAAGATTGTCTTGCTGGCCACTAAGCGAGAGAGCAGAGCTGTAGGGCTGTGGCAAAAATCCATCATAAACCATCTCTACTGGTCTGCTGGATCGAGCACGGAAGTCGACAGGGACATGATTCTCGCAAAATGGCAGGTTGTGCTCTACCATTTGCAAAACCAACACACAGACCTCCCAAATCCACTAATGCCTTCATGTCCCCATGATCCATTAGAAGAGCACGAAAGAACAAAAGAATGGCTGGCACCAAGTAAGTGACCATTTCATTTTGTCTTTAGATGTCTATAGGCTATAGCAACAGTATTTTTTAAATGTATTTTATTCAAAAAATGTTTTAAACTAATGTAACAGCCTCTGGTCTAAATGGGTTAATGCATGCCTGGAATTCAATCTGATGGGGTTTATACTTTTTGTGTTTGAACCCTGCTCCCACAGACTCTGCTAGCTCAGTTGGTCTGGAGAAGATTCTCCATGGGACTTTGATCTCCAAGGATATTTCAAAGCTCTCCACTGACCACCAAACATCTAGTCTGGAGGCCTACCACGCACTGATCCTGCACTTCCTACCGAAGCACACGTGCTTCTCCTACACAGGAATGCATGCCAGGTAGGCATTACATTTCACAAATGTTATTGTATCTTTTGATTATATGGGTTGCATTACTATTCAGGGACATGCTCTGTTTTGTACGTTCTGTTCTGTACGTCTTCTAGAACATACCTTGCAGTCATGCATTACAATGAAAACAGTGGACGCATGCAGGCAGTGCGTAAAAGAGATGGTATGGTACGGTGGTCAGTCGTCTTCCCAAAGGCAAAGAAGGGAGGTTATTCGCTCCGCCCAGTGAAAACCCAACCCACTTTCGGTGAGTGTCTACACTAGTATTGTGCAGCCTTGGTACAACTAATATATTTGATATATTCTTCTTTCCTCTTCTTTTCCTTTCAGGGGTCGCCACAGCGAATCATCTGCCTCCATCTCACCCTGTCCTCTGCCTCCTCTTCTTTCACACCAACTAACTTCATGTCCTCTTTCGCTACATCCATAAATCTCCTCTTTGGTCTTCCTATAGGCCTCCTGCCTGGCAGTTCCAACCTCAGCATCCTTCTACCGATATACTCACTATCCCTCCTCTGTACATGTCCAGACCATCTCAGTCCGGCCTCTTTGGCTTTATCTCCAAATGATCTAACATGGGCTGTCCCTCCAATGTACTAGGTCCTGAGCCTATCCATCCTTGTTACTCCCAGAGAGAACCTCAACATTTTAGTCTCTGCTACCTCCAGCTCTGCTTCCTGTCTTTCCCTCAGTGCGACCGTTTCTAAACCATACAACATAGCTGGTCCCACCACCGTCTTGTTCACCTTCCCTTTCATTCTTGTTGATACTTTCCTATCACACATCATACCTGACAATTTTCTCCACCCGTTCCAACCTGCTTGCACTTGTTTCTTCACCTCTCTCCATTGCTCATAGGGCAGAACACTGTCCAATATATAAACAGTATATATATATATATATATATATATATATATATATATATATATCCACACACATAAAATAACAATTCTGCACGTCTCTAGACCTCAACGGGAGGTGCGGGTCAATGCAAGACAAAATTACAAAATAATACAAAAAGTAGCCTTCAAAAGAAGGGAACGCACACTCTTGAAATGCATGATGACTTATTGATGCAGTATACTGTATTACTGCATCATTAATTGTATCTTCTTTTTTTGTTACAGAATATACCACAAAGGTCATGGAGATGGTATCTTCCAAAGTGTCTGGAGCCAGTGACTGCCAGCCGATGCCTATTGCCCCACCACCGTTATGCCACAATTCAAAACGCCCAGAATTGAGCCTTGCAGTTGCGACATATGTGAGTCGCTACAAGAAGGATTAATCGGCAGGACCCACCTATGGTAAGTTTCTACAATATCAACAATACAGTCGGTGCCTATTGACTTTGTCGTTTCTCATGTTGACATCACACTCCTCATTTGCCTCACTCACTCGTGCAGTAAATCTAGTTCCAAATACTACCACGAGGTGGCGCTTTGGAGTCACTTTATTTTTGTTTCAAACAGACAGACAGACAGACAGACGAGATGTGAGTCCTGACCTGGGAGTCATAAAAAAATTTATGTTTGCTCACTCTGTTGTTACACAATCAAACCCCCCACCAAATACATTTTTTCATGAGCATGTTGTATGTTTAGAATTTTTTTCAATGGGTCGTTGAGCAAGATGATCACGTTGAGGTTGTTGACTTTCATAGTCTTTACCGTGACTGTGTGTGTGTAAATGGGTTAATAAAAACGTGGCAGGTAGCATTTTGCCAAAAGGCAAGAATTGAAAATTCATGATGCTAATTGAATGATTTACTCTTGTACACAAAATCTAGATCAGGGGTCTTCAACAGGGGGTCCGGGACCCCTAGGGGGTCCTCAGAGTTACTACAGGGGGTCCGCCAAATCTTTGTGTGATAGGATATTTTATTTTACCTTATAACCACTTGAACCCTAGCATCCCTTTTCTGAGGAGAACTTTGGCCAAAAATAGCAGATCTACAAGCATTGTGAGCTTGTAGATCGGCTATTTTTGGCAAAGAGGCATAGGTGTAGAGGGAAAAAAGAGCAGACCACGTAAACAAAAAATGTTGAATCTGAAACACAATTTATACAATATAGAGGGGTTCATATACAATTGTATAAACAAGCAAAATATGAAGGGGCACAAAGAAGTCATGTACAAATGAAAGCACCTGAAGCCATTAGTGGTAGAAACGTGGAGAGGAGTTATTTATTTTTCTTTAAATTTGAAACTTTTTGTTTTATCATGGCAGTTTGAATCCAGTGTACGGAATCCCCGCTTCATTTGGGAATCTGGATCTGACAGCTTGGACCGAACACGAAGGAATCGGGACTCTGTTGTACCTGCCAAGATGTCCCCAGTTCCAAAAAACAAACTGTCTGTAAGCTGTGTAACGGAACTTTCTGTGGAAGAAAAAGTAAAACAGAGTTGATGCCTATTTTGTTGTTGTGATTTTTTTCTTTTGGACTTACAGTAATGTTATTGTTGTTAGTGTTATTCAGTGCGACTGCCAAAGAAAACAGTAATGTGTTGGTTGCAACTACTTTTCCACAGCACTGTACACGTGTAGTATAGAATGTGTTCCTTGGTGCAGTGGTTCTAATGATCTTTTGGGTCCGGTTTGACCCCTGTAAACAACTTTTTCATCCACGGCACCCCTGAATTACATTGTTACTTTATAGAACATTAAATGTATGTCAAAATATGGTATGTAAACATGTACATTTTTCCCCCTAAGACACAGTATGTGACACAGAATATCCTTTTCCATAAGAACAGATTGAAAATAACTTTGTACTTGACATGTAATAACAATTTGAACCCCAGCATTCCTATTCTGGGGGGGAACATTCCCCCCCAAAAATAGCAGATCTACAACCTCAAACCGTGTTGTGTTGCTACGCATTGTGAGCTTGAAGATCAGCGACTTAGTGTAGATGGAAAAAGGTATAGAGGGTGTAAGTAGGGAAATTGAACTGATATTGATGAATTACAAATATTATCAATGTGTTCTACCTGTACTTGCACCATGGCACCAACTATGAGAAACCCTGCCTAGTGAAACCAGTACAAAAATAATGTATGGTGGAATAGTTGTAATGTACATAATATGAGCTAATAAAACAGGTCTGTGGGTATTTGTAGCCACCAAATACTGCCACCAGGTACCAGTATTTCTTGGTTTACGTGGAGTTTTTTTTTGTTGAAATAACTCATTGATGATTGAAACTCACTCATGCTGGGTAACCAGTCGGTCTGCATCGGCTCTATTGTCCTGCCTGTATTGATGGTAGGCTGTTCTCAGCACATGCACATCCAGGCAGACTGTTGAGAAGCCTGGGTGTGCAGTAATGCACACTATTGGGGGGCACTCATTGATGGTGCCGAGTGTCTCCCCATAGCCACGGCAGCAGACACACTCAGCATGGGTGGGCATCACCACACAATTTCCACAGGTGCACCTACAACATAAATATATTTATACCATTATTTCTTTAAATGTTTATATTAAAACATTAATAATGCTAAACAAATATATTTATGATCTTGAAATTATGCAGGCGTTGTTTTATTATTTACAAGTTTTCAAATGTATACAAAATCTTTTGAAAAAAGCCGATCTACAAGCTTGTAGATCGGCTATTTTCAAATGGCCGAAAGGTATATATAGGACTGATGTGGGTAGTAATGTATGTTTTGTAATAATAATCCAAATCTACAAAGTACCTAGTAACTAAAGTTTTCAAATAATTGGAGTTTTGAATGTAGTGGAGTAAACGTATAATATTTGCCTCTGAAATATAGTGGAGTAGAAGTAAAAGTATTGCAAATTGAAAATACTCATGTGAAGTAAAAATGCCTCACAATTATACTCAAGTACAGTACTTGAGTGAATGTACTTAGTTACTTTACAGCACTGTACCAGTTAGTGTTCCCCACTCGCACTGGCTGCCCACGGTTTGGAAGGGGTGCTGCTGCTCCAGGGCCAGGTCCTTGTGAATCAGGTTCAAACCTGAAAGGTTGAAGAGCTGCTGCAATCTCCACCTCTTCATCTTCTACATCCTCTTCATCTTCATTCTCCACAAAATCCTCGTCATCATCATCTTCTTCATCTTCGTCTTCATCATCATTCTCCACTAGTTCATCATCTTCATCATCATTCTCCGCTAGTTCCTCTTCATCTTCATCTTCGTCTTCATCACCATTGTCCACTGAGTCCACCAATTCCTCATCTTCATTCTGCAACAGTTCCTCTTCATCCTCAAAATCGGGAGATGGGGAGAACTGGAAACTACGGTTGCTCTCGCTGTCAGACATTTTCAATTATAGGTGGGATACGCATGGGTATACACAGGTAAAGTCGCGCAGTTGTGACGCACAGTACAGACCTAAAGTATCCAATCTACAAGCTCATAAGTAAAGTGAGCTTGTTGATCTTACATTTTCCAAACATCCTGATAGCCAATTGATTTTTAGTTTCCATGACATTTCGTCAAATCTCAATGTGACATATTTGAAGGGTTTAGCTTTTATAGTTTTGTCCACCTGTAGTGATTTATCCAACTTTGTGTAATTAACCCAAGTCTGGAATGACTATAGGCCTACATAGTAGAAATCATATACAAAACGTTTATGATTGTAGCTGTAGCCTACCTAGCCCACTATTATGCGTAAATAATATAAATCAATATAGGAAAAAAAAAAGGTTTAAAAAATGTGTCAATTATGTTTGACAACAATCAGCTGCGTAGATGTCATCAGCAGGTCAAATGTGCGTTTATGTTTGCACTGAGCAAGAGACATGTCATTCTGTTTGTGAAGGATTGAGATTTAATTCCAGTGGAAAAAAATAGGCATAATTGTATTGTAATTCTAGTTGTGTCCAGCGTTTTTTTTTTCTCTGGACTGATGCAATGTAAATGTGGAGAGTGGAGACCCAGCAAATTTTCTATGGACCAAAATAATATTCTACAAATATTCAGAATGGCAGCTCAGTCATACTATGGTTGAGAGTGTTAGGCTGTAAACCAATTGATATTCACATTAACAGGAAAATCAACATAACACTACAATGAATGATTGTATGTATATTATATATGTTGGTCTCTGGTTGGAAATTTTACATTAAAAATAACCAGGAAGAACCACTTTTGTGCATGTTAAAAGTAATATAATAATTAAATGCTTTGAGGCATAGTGTAAACAAGAATACTTGTTTAACATTTGTATTTATCATCCATGTAACCTAAACAGTGTTTATTTCTCTGCTCGGAATTATTTAATTCCTAGTGGAGAGCTATTGTCCAGTGGTTGAAAAAGTACTCAAATATTTCACTTAAGTAAAAGTATCATTAATGTAGAAATACTGTGTACCAGAAGTAAAAGTACTCCTTACGCAGAATGTCCCGTGGGCCGTTTCATATGTTTTCAAATACATTTTCGAAAAAATAGCCGATCTACAATTAAGCTCACAATTGTAGATCTGCATTGTGAGCTTGTAGATCGGCTATTTTCAAATGTATTGCCGAAATGTATATAGGGCTGAAGTGGTTATTGTGTGTTTAGTAATAATAATTTAAATCTACAAAGTAACTAGTGACTAGTTGTCCAATAGTTGTGGTGGAGTAAAAGTAGTATTTGCCTCTGAGATGTAGTTGAGAAGTAAAAGTAATGCAAATTGGAAATACTACAGTGAAGTGCAGTAGGCTACTTGAGTAAATGTACTTAGTTACTTTACATAACAAAGCCGTTCACGTCGCGTCGTCGCCCCTCGTCCAGCGGGCAGACCAGAGCATAAAGGTATTTCTATCACTAACTCTTAATTCCATTTAAAATAAATAACTAGTCTACCTGTCCACTATTAATCTAATGTAGTGTCATTGTTTGCTACAGCCAGACAGACCACAAAAATCCAAAGGTAAAAACAAAAAAAAACTTCCAGAACCAGACCCCGAGTCACCTCTCTGGTTATACCCACAGATGAGCGCTCATCTTGGGGCATGCTGATCCGCTGTGGCCCGCTGGAACAGCCTGGTTGATTCAAGACACGCCCCCAAGACAAAATATCTACGCTAGCTCTGTTTCTATATGAATACTGCAAAAACGGCCGGCGGATTATTAAAAAAAAATTGAGAGTGTATAGCAGACATGTAGTTGATTATGTGAATTAAAAAAGTTTTTTATTTACTTTATTATAAAGAGTGTAAAATAGAGTAATTAAAACAGCCATTTCCAATGCATTCCAGATGGGTGACGTATTTGAGTCTTATCTCTGACGCGTTGTTTTCGGTCGGCCCTTTCCGAGGTGGTGGGAGGGATTTTCGGAATTTTGGCCACTGGGGGCATCTTTCTTCTGAAAACTCTCAACACAGACCCTTTCAGTCTATAGTTGCATTGGCAAATATTTTCACAACTTTGTCACAATTAAATTGGGACAAAGTAGTGTCCATTATGTTACTTCCACTTTAATTTAGAGTTGATAGTCTGTATTGATGAACTTGTTGAAAATACCAATATAAGGTTACAAAGTGTTTATCGTTAAAACATTTTGTGTACAGGTACAGAAGTTTAGACTTTAAAATAACATTCTATACAGGGGTCTTCAATGTTTTTCAGGCCAGGGACCCCTTAGCTAGGGGACAGATGAAGTAGGGACCCCTACTACAGTCTGCATTATGTTGCAGAATGCAGATTAAACTTGTTCATTGATTTCATAGAAAGCTTCATAGAGTTGTTTGACAGCACTATAATCAGTGTTGTGTAACTATTATGAGTTGGACTCATTTTACTCATAGGTCATTTGTCAGTGTCCAGTTATAAGCAAACACAGGAGTAGCAGCATTGATGAGGTGCTGCACAATACATATGAAAAGGAGAGAGGAGGTTGCACCTCGTAACCCTGATGCAAACTTATTTTTTACTTTTATGGAGTGATGACCAACGTTTGTGGTAGAGTGTCCGTCCTGAAATTGGGAGGTCAGGGTTCGATTCCCGGACAGGTCCTACAATTACTGTAAAAATGGGGCCCAATGCCTCCCTGCTTGGCACTCAGCATCAAGTGTTGGATGGGGGGGTTAGATCAACAAATGATTCCCAAGTGCAGCACGGCTGTGGATCACCGCTCCAAAAGATGGGTCAAATGTGGAGAACAAATTTAGCATACAGCTATGTAAGTGACAAATATTGGGACTTTAACTTTTAACTTATTTGGGATAGCTGTAAAGTGCAATGACAAGTTTCCTTTGTATTGTTCATCACACTGTCACTGCCTGTCAATGTGTAAGTGTTAACATTTAGTTTATTTTGTGTATTTGTAGATTGAAAAGCTTCAACACCTGGGCTACAAACCGATCCTCTTCATTGCAAAGGAGAAGAAGGGGGTTAATATTGATGCCGACATCATCACCCACATGTGTTGTGGTGGAGCAGATGATCCCATTAAAGTCTTCATAGACAAAATGAAGAAAGTCTATGTGCACATTGTTGCAAGTAAGGCAAATTCTGTTTTCATGAATTGATATATTGGAGTATGCTGTCATTGAGTGATCTGTTTTAGCTAAATCATGCAAGCTAAAGGGCAACAATTGTGAGCGTATGCTTTCTACATTGTTGACTTGAAATTGTCTCTTTTTGGGCTGAAATGTATTGTCAAATGTGTCCCAGTCAGGCAAAAATAGCAGATTTACATGTTATCAATGTCTTCTTCATGGTTACATGTCGGCTTTCCGACATGTCGCCTTTCCGATGGTTACTAACCCTATACCTAACCCTAACCGCACGCGGAACCCACTAGTCGGAGTGGTGGGATGTCGGAGTGGAAGGCAGTTCCCCTTCTTCATCTATGTGGGGAGCTTGTAGAGGCTATTTCCGCTGCACTGCATGCATGCTCACTAAGCCTTCTCAATAATGCTGAAAATTTCAGTCACCCCAAATGTTCAGGTCTCTCCCTTTTCTGCTTCCTTCATTGGCATGTGGTTGCTGCCCGCCCGAGTGCAAAAAATGTATTGGCCTATAAGGAAACCAAAAGCATGGCACCTCCATACTTTCAGGACATAATCCATCCCTACTCCCTTTCCTGGTCACTTACACCAGTTAACACAATAATGCTGATTAAGCACCCCTAAAACACCCTGCACAACATTACACACATTCTCCCAAATTGTGGAGTAAACTCACACGTTCAAACTTCACCTCACCCCCTAGTCATTCCTTGTATTATGTTCTCATGTATGTTACATTTGTTTTCTTGACCACATTAACCCATTCAGACCTGAGGCCGATTTTAAAAACGCCTTCTAAAACCTAACCATAGTTTTCTGAAAATGTTCAAATTCTTACTAAAAAAACTAATAAAAAATGATGTTACTATATGTATAGCAACAGCTAATGAGACACAGAGGTGGCTCCCGGATTGAAAGGTATAACAACGTATAGGTAGCAACAGGTCTCAATGGGTTAATGAATGTTGTTTAGACCAATGCTCAGTAAATTGTTTATCTGGTGTCTTAGTTTTTTTCAGGCACTATATTTACCTTGTCTTTTGACTGAGTTCATGCTTAATCTGCTTATTCCAGTCTTGCACTCGGCATAAAAGATCTGCAAAATACTGTAATCGTACATTGATACTCTTGTGTTTCAGATTCGAACAGGATACTGGCACAAGGATCTTCCACCCCTCTCTCCCCTCCTCCAAATCCAGAGCCTACCGTGCCAGCGGGCATGGAGACCATTACCCCGCTCCCTGGACCCTCAGCTCCAAGTGGGCATCCCCCCGTCCAAGGAGGCCAATCAGAGAAGCAGAAAGGTACTCCAACTTGTTAGTAGAATGTATTTAGAAGTCATATGAACGCATTGTTAAAAGTGAAGAGTTGGTTCTTATAAATTGAATATTTTTAAAAGGTGCTGTCATGAGTGATAATGCTAAATGGAACCTTGTGGTAGTTCAGGCAGGCAAGGAAATCAAGCTGGTCCAATGCTGTACAACCTCCTATCACATATTGCCACTCTACATGGTCTATTTAAGCAGACTGATATCTGGCTGCTGCCACAATGTCAAGCTTGACAGTACTTCCCTGTATACTCCCTGTAACCATCTCTTGTAGCAGTTCACTATGTCAGCATGTCATTCAATGAAGAAATAAATGCAATATAATCATTCCAATAAACTGACAAATACATACAAAACATTTCAGGTTTTAACAGGAGGCAGCAGGCAGAAGCAGCCCTTCCTGCTAATGTCCCTTCTCCTCTTCTCCTACTGCACACTCGTCCCTCAACCTCCAAAAATTCCTCAACAACCCCAATGATTATGTCCCGGAGGATGCTGAGGAGGATCCTGAGGATGCGCCGGAGGATGCGCCTGAAGAGAATGCACCTGAGGATCCTGAGGCGGATGCGCCTGAGGAGACTGCGCCTGAGGAGACTGCGCCTGAGGAGGATCCTCAGCATCCCCACACCTCACCGCAGCAGGAAATGAACAAGAGTAAGTATTAAGGCCTTAAAATCAGGGTTATGTTTTCAAATAGCATGGTTATTGTGTTCTGCTAAATGTACATAATATAGGCCTCTCGTAATTTTCAGATTGTGCAACTTCTGTCACAGGCATATCTCCGGAACACCTGCCATCCCCCAGACCCACTGAACCCGCGGTTGGAGGACGAAAGAGGAAGAAGGGTTGATTTTAGGAGATTTTAAGTGGTTATCGAGCTTGACAAACTGAGGTCTTCTAACACAGAGGTTCTCAACTTTTTCAAGCTGCTCAAAATAATGATATTTCAACTGGGGACACAACCAAAATCATATTTGAGGACTGGCCCACCCCACCCTGACAAGTAATTGTAAGAGTTGAGGCATTACACTTTGTTTGACTCATTTCAACAGATAATATTGTGAAAATCTTCAAGCTTGCGAGGTAGTGTGGGCCTCTTTCTTAGGTAATTGACAATTTGGCCAATGATTAACCATTGTTTATACTGTTTAATTAGTTTTGATGCAGTAATGGTCTTATTTTTATTTTATTTCAGAGGTTATTATAAAGGAAATCTAATTCCTTAAATTGTCACTGTCATCTGGGACCCCCCAAAATCATCCCAGGTTGAGAACCACCGTTCTAGCAGAGACTGTTCAAGATGGTTCTCCTTGCTTTGATGGAAAAGGCTTTGTAATCTGAAAACCTTGGGGTATAAACTGGCCCAGTTACAGTAGGTAACTGGGTGCCACTTTAAAAGTTGACATAGCAAGCCAGAAATTGTATTCTAAATTTGACTGGCAAAATGAATTAAAGTACGTTTTGGAAAATGGTTTGAAATAAAATATCAACAGGTTTTCATGCAATGTGTATCAATTGCTTAAATGTTAGGGCTGAAACATCACATGTTCAAGCATTTGAAATCATTCATACGATACCTCACAGCATACCATTTTACAGAGCATGCATGTATTCTTTTACATTTTGAAAAAAAACAATAGCCATTTTAACATTAAGGTGCCCAGACTTCTCCGGTGCCCACTCTTCCTGTTACCAAACAGAATACATCAGGTGATGTGTTCATCCATGCTTCTACACATCCATGCTTCTGAAAATGCTTGCATCACGCTGACCTTGAAGAGGGGTGACAGTGTACATAATTCTGATTGTCACCTTGTTGTTTGTTTTTATTGAATACTTGATTTGCAAGTTTGACTTGCAAATCGGTGTAATGGTACAGTGAAAAAAGGTTAAAAGGATAACGCAAAAAAGACCGTTTTCAGTGGGACCATCATCTTTCCTCTGTGAATACAGACACACTGTAAGGCAACTAATGTTTCTTTTGTGTCTGTTGGGATGTTGCTGTTGGGGCAGAAACGTCCATATTTTGATGTTTTATGATTATTTAAATTATTTTGGCGTAGATTAATGCACTACTTAATCATACAAGAGTGTGACACAAAAGTAGTGAAGACTAGCAGATCTACAAGCCCACAGTGCATTGTGATGCAACATGTTGAGCTTGTAGATGGACTATCTTCAGTACAGTTGTATTAAAGTTATATGAGGGGCATATAGGGGCCTGATCTGCTTGGATAGGGCACAAATGTTTTGAACTATTTGGCCCTAGTTATTAATTTGATGATCTATGTAATTAACATAATAAACATAGACCACTGGAATTTAAGTAGTAAAATGTCTGTCACAGGTGTGTGTCCAAAACATGAACCATCTTCCAAAATCAAGAGGACTGGACAGATGGGAAAAGGGAGAAGAAAGAAGGTATGTTGTTTTTTAATAGATTTAAGTGGTTTTAATAGATTTGGTTGTGACAATCTGAGTTTTTTTTTAGCTCTCCGGTTAAGAACTGGCACACCATATAGAGCTTTAAAAGTAAAAAATAAAACCTTCACATTGATTATAAATTTGACTGGCAGCTGGCACCATTTATCCTGTTATTGGCTGTGAACAATTTTTTTTAACACTAAACTTATGCTTTATAGTAATTTCCAGGATTTAAATCTCAGGATAGTGAAGACAACATTACTTAAGTTAACAAATATTTGGACTACATCCTGGAGATTTCCTTTACATTACCAGACTAGAAAAATAATATGGAATAGAATACAGCAGCTAGTGTTTGTTAGTAATAACACACACATCCCCAAAAAAATCTGTTCTCAAATTTAAGTAACCGGGAAAAAAATATATATATATATATATATTGCTCACTGACCTCTAAGACAGGGTTCCTACACAAGTATGGAATTTGAGTAATTTCCAGGTCTGGATAAGTATGAAAGAAAACATGGGGAAATAAATATTATATTGCCAGACTATTTCTAAAGGATAAAATCCATAATTCCATAATGATTAATTATATAAGCATCATATAAGCAGCATGTTTTTCATGGAGTTTGGAGCAGGCAGCCAGGTCGGGGGATCTTAGTATAATTTGAAATTCAATTCCAATTCACTTTTTAAACAATTATTTTACTGATTTTCCTTTCAGAAACCAAATTAAATATTGCTCCATTTTTCAAATAATCACTTCCAAATTAAACCTCAGATTATACTAAGATCCCCCGGCCTTTTGGAGTCAGGGCATCTTATTACGGGGCCAGAGCTCAGCTCTGGACCTGTTTTATTATTCCCTGTATTCTGTTTCTTCTGCCACTTTTCGCAGTTCTGGGTGAACCGTGCTGTCGCTTTTTACGAAACTCGGCCATATGGTAGATGGTCATGAAAAACTATCAAGAAATAAATCTCACAATCTTTCGTCAAAAGGTGGCGCTATAGCACTCAATTGAAAATGCCAACTTTGAACAGGTACAACTCATGCCCTGTTTGACCTACAGCCATAAAACTTCAATACACACATGCGTCTACTCATGATGAACAACTTTAACCCTCTGACTTTTGACCTCTGACCTTTAGATCTCCCACCATTTTGAATTATATGAAAAACAGTTAAAACCTATCTCCTCCTGGGATTTTTGAGTAATCTGCACGAAACGTTTTACACATGAACTTTGGACCTATGCCGACAAACAAGCAGCGAGATTTTTCCATAAGTGAAAAAATGAAGCTTTAATGAGCCAATGAATATTGCAGTTTTATGACAATTATTCATCTGCCCCTAACACATACATGCAGACTCACATTTCTTTGAAACTTTGCGTTAATGTTGAGGGTCATTCCAAATATTACTGAAACCAATCTTACTCCAATTGGTCAAAGGGGGGCGCTATAGCGATTTTTTTAAAGTGCAAACTTTAAACAGGCAAAAGTCATGCCTCGTTTGGCCGACAGCCATTAAACCTGCTTATACATGTGCCTTGACTCATGAGGAACACATGTATCACGTTGACCAGTAAGCTCCGCCCTTAGATTGTCCGCAATTTTGAGCAGTTTGAAAAACACTTAAACCCAGGATTTTCCAGCTATTTGCGTGAAACTGTATCATCTGTGTGATCTCCTTTTTCACAAGTTCTTGTCTGTTGGTCCAATGGCTTCTCCCTTAAACGTGTGCCTCACAACCTGAAGGTTGCCAGTTTAAGCCTCACTTGATGCGGACTTCATTAAAGTTGCATTGCACACAACATGATTGTGTCAATTAATACATGTGCAATTGTTAAACATAACCTGAAATACTTATTTGAGAGGGTATGTTTTTGCAATGTATGACATACTTCATTCTGAAAATAGCCGATCTACAATCTCTCTCCGCCCTTAGATTGTCCGCAATTTTGAGCAGTTTGAAAAACACTTAAACCCAGGATTTTTCAGTTATTTGCGTGAAATGGTATCATCTGTCTGACCTCCGTTTTCACTGTAACAGGTCTGTTGGTCCAATGGCTTCCCGCTTAAGTGAATGTTTCACAACATCAAGGTTGCCGGTTCAAGCCTCACTTGGTGGAGACTTCATTTAAAGTGCATTGCAAACTACAAGACTGTATTAATGAATACATATGCAATTGATAAAGATAACATTAAATGCTTATCTGAGAAGGTCTGTTTTTGCAATGTATGACATACTTCATTCTGAAAATAGCCGATCTACAATCTCAAAACTTTTCAGATAGCAACGTGTTTCTGAGCTTGTAGATCGGCTGCTTTCACTGGTTCAGTTTTATCTTCAACAGACAACCTCAGCCTGGTCAAAGCTATAGCACTATAGGTAGTGTTGCAGCCTGTCAATCCAAAGGTTGAGGGTTCGATTCCTGTTAATGGCAATAGGTTGACACGTCCAATCAATCCATTCTGCTTCCATCTTTCTCTCTCTTCAATCTATTGTTTCCATGTCTCTCTCTCTTCAATCTATTCCGTTTCCATGTCTCTCTCTCCGCCCTTAGATTGTCCGCAATTTTGAGCAGTTTGAAAAACACTTAAACCCAGGATTTTTCAGTTATTTGCGTGAAATGGTATCATCTGTCTGACCTCCGTTTTCACTGTATCAGGTCTGTTGGTCCAATGGCTTCCCGCTTAAGTGAATGTTTCACAACATCAAGGTTGCTGGTTCAAGCCTCACTTGGTGGAGACTTCATTTAAAGTGCATTGCAAACAACAAGACTGTATTAATGAATACATATGCAATTGATAAAGATAACATGAAATGCTTATCTGAGAAGGTATGTTTTTGCAATGTATGACATACTTCATTCTGAAAATAGCCGATCTACAATCTCAAAACCTTTCAGATAGCAACGTGTTTCTGAGCTTGTAGATCGACTGCTTTCACTGGTTCACTTTTATCTTCAACAGACAACCTTAGCCTGGACAAAGCTATAGCACTATAGGTAGTGTTGCAGCCTGTCAATCCGAAGGTTGAGGGTTCGATTCCTGTTAATGGCAATAGGTTGAGATGTCCAATCAATCCATTCTGCTTCCATCTCTCTCTCTTCAATCTATTATGTTTCCATGTCTCTCTCTCTCTTCAATCTATTTTGTTTCCATGTCTCTCTCTCTCTCTCTCTCTCTCTCTCTCTCTCTCTTCAATCTATTCCGTTTCCATGTCTCCCTCTTCAATCTATTCCGTTTCCATGTCTCTCTCTCTCTCTCTCTCTCTCTCTCTCTCTCTCTCTCTCTCTCTTTTGAGGGGCGGCCATAGCTGAGTGGTTAGTGAGCCAGCCTAGGGAGCCAGAGGCCCTAGTTGCCCCAGGTACGATTCCAGGCCAGGCCAGCAAATGAAATTTGTCCCTGAGCAAGACTCTTAACTCCTAATTGCTCACAGGCCCTCATCGGAAACAAGACCGCAAGGACTTTCATGAACAGACCTGTTAAAGGAATTATCCTTATCTCTTCAATCTATTCCGTTTCCATGTCTCTCTCTCTCTCTCTCCGATCTCACAACTTTTCAGATAGCAACGTATTTCTGAGCTTGTAGGTCGGCTGCTTTCACTGGTTCACTTTTATCTTCAACAGACAACCTCAATCTGTACAAAGCTCTAGCACTATAGGTAGTGTTGCAGCCTGTCAATCCGAAGGTTGAGGGTTCGATTCCTGTTAATGGCAATAGGTTGAGATGTCCATTCAATCTGTTCTGCTTCCAAATCTCTCTCTCTTCAGTCTATTATGTTTCCAAGTCTCTCTCTCTCTCTTCAATCTATTCAGTTTCCATGTCTCTCTCGCTCTCTCTCTCTTCAATCTATTCCGTTTCCATGTCTCTCTCGCTCTCTCTCTCTTCAATCTATTCCGTTTCCATGTCTCTCTCTCTCTTCAATCTATTCCTTTTCCAAGTCTCTCTCTCTCTTTCTCTTCAATCTATTCAGTTTCTCTCTCTCTCTCTTTCTCTTCAATCTATTCCTTTTTTCTCTCTCTCTCTCTCTCTCTCTCTCTCTCTCTCTCTCTCTCTCTCTCTCTCTCTCTCTCTCTCTCTTCAATCTATTCCGATTCTCTCTCTCTCTCTCTCTCTCTTTCTCTTCAATCTATTCCGTTTCTCTCTCTCTCTCTTTCTCTTCAATCTATTCCGTTTCTCTCTCTCTCTTTCTCTTCAATCTATTCAGTTTCTCTCTCTCTCTCTTTCTCTTCAATCTATTCCGTTTATCTCTCTCTCTCTTCAATCTATTCCGTCTCTCTCTCTTCAATCAATTCCGTCTCTCTCTCTCTCCTCAATCTATTCCGTCTCTCTCTCTCTCTCTCTCTCTCTCATAATTATGTTCTTTTAGAAAGTGAGCAACAGCAACAGTCCACCTGGCCTATTCTCATGGATTGGATCTACCCACCTCACCTGCTGTCATTTCCTCTCAATCCATAATCACACCTGCCCTCACTCCTCATTAGTCTCTCTCTCTCTCTCTCTCTCTCTCTCTCTCTCTCTCTCTCTCTCTCTCTCTCTCTCTCTCTCTCTCTCTCTCTCTCTCTCTCTTCCCTGGCCCCGCTTATCGCTGCTTGCAGCTATATTTTATTATTTGTTTTTCAATTGGAATAAGCGTCTGAAAAGTATATTTTACTGATTTTTGTTTCAGATCCTAAATAAAACATTGCTTCATTTTTAAACTTTTCTTTTTTCCCTTAAAATCTGGAAAATGGCCCATTTTTATGATATTCTCATTAGTATTTTGGCTTTTTTTGATTTGGGACTGACACTGAAAAAAAGCTCTTAAAAAAGGTTTTTGGCGTTTTTTCATCCCAGACCAAAAATAAAATAATGGCTTTATTTTTCCAATTTTCTAGCCCACCAAAAAATCAGGAAAATGCTCCAATTTTTGATATTCTGATTAGTATTTTGGCATGTTTTGATTCGGGACTAACACTGAAAAAAGCTATTAAAAAACTTTTTTGCCATTTTTTTCATCCCAGACCAAAAATGTAATAATGGCTTCATTTTTCCAATTTTCTAGCCTACCAAAAAATCAGGAAAATGCTCAATTTTTCTGATATTGTGCTTAGTATTTTGGCGTCTTTTGATTTGGGACTGACACTGAGAAAAGCTCAAAATGGTTATTTTTTTCCATATTTTCATCCCAGAATAAAAATCAAATAATGGCTTCATTTATCCAATTTTCTAGCCCACCAAAAAAATCAGGAAAATGCTCAATTTTTCTGATATTCTGATTAGTATTTTGGCATTTTTTGATTTGGGGACTGACAAAGGAAAAAGCTCTTTATTTGTCTTTGTTTTTCTTAATTCATCTGGAATCCAAAAGCCTGGAATGGTTATTATTCAAAATGTCAGTCATCTTTTAGTCTACCTTTTTCATCAAAACAAAGAAGCCATGTGACCATGGGTCAAAGCACATGGTCTTTGTCCTTCAAAGTAAAAGTTGTAGTCTAACATGTAATCAATAGGATCTACAGACAGTCATTAACACCACATGTAATGACTGTATGATGTGTTTTTTAATGCATTTTCTGTCATTTTTTTTAGATCAAAGCTACATCTCACAAAAGTATGTTGCAAGACTACTAAAACCTTTCTGGGACATAAAACCGTAAACTCCTTACAACTATATACTTGTGGTGTGGAAGCTCCACCAGCAGGGGTCATTCACTTTCTAGGACCTGGCTAAGATATGTGTGCACTTCATTTAGGAGAGAATATCTCAACTGTTCTTGGCTAATATGACCCCAGGGAACAACTTAGGAACTGTGACTAATTCTCTATCCGGGACGAAATACCCGAAAATGACCACGCCCTTTTAAAAATCAAATCAAATCAAATCAAGGTTTATTTATATAGCACATTTAACATGACCAGGTCAACCAAAGTGCTGTACAGGTAAAAAAGCAAAACAAAGCAAAAAAACAAAAACAAAACAGGAAGCAAACAATGCAATGTAAGCCGACAATAGTAAACAATGAGTAAGCACAGACAAACAAACATTAGCGCCAATAGAGGAAGGTAAGGCTGCTTTAGTTGTTACTGAATGCCAAGGACAAAAAATTAGTCTTTAGTAAAGATGACTGGGCTGCTTTGATGCGTAAAGGCCCGGTCACCCCTGGTAACTTTAGTGGGTGCAGTTGGCACTTCCAGCAGCAGCTGGTCAGCAAACCATAACATCAATGCTCAGCATAAAGTGAATACTATCATAATAGTCAAAGGTGTATGGAATTTGAACAATATGTTCAAATTAGAATCTGAAAAGTGAATTGCTAAACAACAAATCGTTGCTAGGAATGTGTCTTGGTGTTACTACAACAACAGAACAGCTCTGCGATAACTGATACATACTGCACCACACACGCACACGCGCACACACACACACACACACACACACACACACACACACACACACACACACACACACACACACACACACACACAGTTGCATGTGCTCAGTCCTTTTGATTCCTCGGTGATGATTGTTTTTAATGTCCTAATCACACAACATCTATATATCGAGATGCAGCAGACTCCAGTTTTGCAGCATTTGCTGTGTCCACTACATGACTTTTGCAGCCACAGTGGAGGAGGATGGCGCAAGCTTTACTGGCATCTGCGAGTTGGGTCCAGTAAGGTTCCCAGGTTCGGACATGCTGAATCAGTGCAGCTTGGGTGGGAGGAAGTTCTCAAGGGACCTGGTTACCATTTGACCAACATCAGCCTTCCCTGACTATGGGAAAAGGAGTGCAGGTATCTCAAAGAAACTCTGGTCACCCTTACTTTGGAGCCTGAAAAGATCAACTTTCCATGTCCAAAGATTGGAGTATTATGGTCATCATCATATACTGTACGCCGGCAAGAGCCGTAGTGGCCACAGCAGAGTAGATGAATCCTGACAGTGGCTAGTGACTAGTACCGTATGATATCATACTAGTCAATGGTGTATAGAATAGTAATACTATATAGTATTACACTTTATGCTGAGCATTGTTGAACATACTGTATTAGCTCTAGCTGTAGGTCTATCATCATAGGAATTAGTTCTACTGTTAAATCATTCTTGTTTCAATGAAATTACATCGTAAGATACATTGGTTGTTTCAGAACATAGTAGCCATATTTGTGATAATCAAATTAGTGTCCTCTAGATAGATTAAATCATAAAGATAAGCATTCAAACATGTTTTTAATTGTCAAAAAACATGATTTAGACACCAAGTTTGCATTCATAGCTGAAAATGTGGTTCACACGTTATAGCCAAAAACTTTGTCAGGTGGCGGTCATATTGGATTTGGCCACTATGATGACCCTGAAGGTTGCTGGCTCGGGCGCTCTTGCTAAATCATTAGAGCATGCCCTGGGTTACATCTGGGACAAATGTGGTGCTCTTAGATTGATTTGCGCAAAAATATCCTTATGGCCCTGGACAGTAATACGTTTCTTTTAGCTGTTCTGTCAAATATCAAATTAGAAACTTTACACTTTACTATGTTTCCCTAATCATAAGTATTCTGAACATTTTGAACACCTCAGTAAATCTGTAGCTCCAAAGGTTTAGCAGATAGAGCCATGTTGGAAGTAGTGCACCGGTTATGGTCATTTAAAAAAAGAGCGTGGTCATTTTCGGGTATTTCATTCCGGATAGAGAATTAGTCACAGTTCCTAAGTTGTTCCCTGGGGTCATATTAGCCAAGAACAGTTGAGATATTCTCTCCTAAATTAAGTACATACAATAAAGAATACATCACATGGATGCACCTGGGATGTATCATCAGTGTTGTAGCCTGGGGTCGTAGGGTGTTTCGGGTCTCGCAACATGAACCCTCGCCCAGGTGACCCAGCCGGGGTTGATCAAGCCCCAACTTACATCCCAGGTAGCTACCCACGGTCAGTCCTATAGGGAAAGACAGGGCTACTCAGTCCGCTTCTCCGGAACTACTCTGCCTGAACACGGGGAGGCTCTGGCACGTGGAGGGACTAGGCTCTGTGGGTGGCCTCCTGGCCGGGCTCCTACTTCGTCTCACCAGGTCCATGACCTGAGAGTCATAGGGGCTGAAACCTGGTCCAGTCGGGCAAATGACCATCACCAAGTCATCGAAGACAAGAACTTTAGAAGGATGAATTAGGTATGTATATGTACTACCGTTTTAGTACTACTGTACTCTAAAAGGATAAACACTAACAGTTATTATTATTGTGATATTGAAATTATAATTTCCCAATGTTATTACATGTTGAGTTCTTAAGTATAGAACATGTGGAGTATACCTGTAAATAACACTAGTTGTAGTGTCACTCTTCTGTGTTACAGAAGCACACTCTACTGTACAAGGCTCTTGCTGGACCTCTCCATGACCTTTCGGTGCTCAAGGTTGAAGAGGCATACAAGAACTTTGACCCCCCTGTCCAGGCCATTAGTCTGCACCATGGGAATATCTGCATAAACCCTTGGTTGACTCCCGCTTTGGACCTGTCCAGGCTGGAAGTGTTCTGTCCTACCAACAGCCCCCAGTGAAAGCACTGCACATACAGTACTGCATCACAAAGATGCTCCACCGTTCCATCCACTCCCCCTGGATGATTACAGACTTGCCTAGACCAGACTTTACCCTACGTAAACAGGGAAAACTTCACATTAAGTCTCTTCAGGTCACATTTTCTACAGCTCAGAACATTTAAGAAGATACAGAGTGTCAGTTATGAGTGGAAAACACTGCGCAAGCCAAGACTGACCTCTTACAGGTATGGCTGAAACTTGATTATTTTATTAACTCTTACGTTTTACTTTTTTATTATAATACCTATGTAATACTTTCTCAATCAAGTGTTGCACAAATATAACTCAAATAGCTGATCTACAAGCTCACAAGGCATCACATTGTGACCTGTGATTATATTAACTGTTCCACCACTACCTCCAGGTTCCGAGAGGCGTGCCATGTTAGGATGCTGACTTCAGCAAGTCTCAGGGGCACCGTACAAACAGCCGACATGAAGAGGAGCCTGGAGATGGAGGCAGCATTTGAGTATGCAAGGAGGAAGAACATCGACTATTACCTGTGTGGCCTTGTGATTCACCCTAATGCTCCCTGAATTGACTGGTTCCTAGAACTGTTTAATGTATATATTTCTTGTTTATCATACCAGTAACCTGTAAGCTAATTAGTGTGGTTGCCCTAACAGGGCAACCAGACTATAGTAATCCTCCGGCTTTATTAGTGTGGTTGCCCTAACAGGGCAACCAGACTATAGTACTCTATACTCTTTATTCCACTTTCTAGATAAACAATACTTTGAACCGCATCTCCTCCCACAGTTTTTATTCCCCAATTTAGTGCCATATCTCAAAATGACCGTCTTGACCTGGAATCGTGCGCTTGTATTTTGCTAAGAGATTGGTTAAATAGTTTAATTGATATTGATTTATTAGTGCATTAAATTTCCCCATCCGCTTTAATGGAAAAGTGAAAAAACTCAAATTCAAGTATTTTTTTCTCAAAGACCGTAAGGGCTAGAGTTACAAGATTTGGTGGGTAGGTTCAATATTTAGTGCAAAATTATTGGAAAAATAATTACACCAATCGGCCTCATGGTGGCGCTATAACATTCCCCTTTACGTTTTGGCCTATAACTCTTGAACCGTATGTCGTAAAATCAAAATTATTTTTTCTCTGGATTCCTTGGGTCATTACGCAACTCCCCATATAGGCCACGCCCATTTGCGTCTGGATAGATTTTTTGATATTGATTTATTAGTGCATTAAATTTCCCCATCCACTTTAATGGGAATTGCAAAAACTCCCATTCAAGTATTTTTTTCTCGGAAACCATAAGGGCTACAGTTACAAGACTTGGAGGGGAGGTTAATAGTTTATTGCAAAATTATTTAAAAAATAATCACACCAGTCGGCCACATGGTGGCGCTATAACAGCCCCCTTTACGTTTTGGCCTATAACTCTTGAACCGTAGGTCGTAAAATCAAAAAATATTTTCCCCTGGATTCCTTGGGTTATGATGCAGCTCCCCATATAGGCCACGCCCATTTGCGTCTAGATACATTTTCCGCCATTTTGAATTTTCTCCAAAACACACTTTTTGCTCCTTTTCCTACAAATTTTGTCCAAATCTCACACAAATCGGTACAGGTCATCTATGGACCCATGCGATAAATATATCCGAACGGCATTTTGATAGTCTTTACCGTTCGTCCGTAATTGGCTTCCAAACTTAGCGGGAGGGGCCCGTTTTACAAAAAAAGCCAAACATCACAAACAAAACGTCCAGTCAATCCCAAATTTGAATCACATGTTGAGGGTGGTTTACTCAACGAATCCCCAAAAGCATTTCCACTTTGACCCATAGGGGGCGCCACAACTCTGCAAAACGTAACCGTTTGATGCAAAAACATGATTTTTGGGGGGATCACTCCTCTCAAATTGAAAAGCAGGTGATCTCAGGAGTGACATGACGATGTCATTGGCCCGCTACATTTGTGGGAGGGGCTTATTTATTTTAGTGGGAGGGGCCTATTTCTTCAAATCAAAACGCCATGTATCACGAACACAGGATCCAATCAGCACCAAATTCGAATGGTACGTCACGCGACCTCCGACGGTATTCCTCCAAGCATATTCCTCAAGTCCGGGCGGCGGCAACCTGCGACCGGCGACGGCGCAACCACACTTTGCAATTTCCCATAATTGCGACGCGTCTAGTTAGTGTGGTTGCAACCAGACTATAGTTAGTGTGGTTGCCCTAACAGGGCAACCAGACTATAGTACTTGATGAACTTTATTCTTCTTTCTAGATAAACAATACTTTAGACCGCATCTCCTCCCACAGTTTTTATCCCCCAATGTTGTGCCATATCTCAAAATGACCGTCTTGACCTGGAATCGTGCGCTTGTATTTTGCTAAGAGATTGGTTAAATAGTTTAATTGATATTGATTTATTAGTGCATTAAATTTCCCCATCCGCTTTAATGGAAAAGTGAAAAAACTCAAATTCAAGTATTTTTTTCTCAGAAACCGTAAGAGCTAGAGTTACCAGATTTGGAGGGGAGGTTCATAATTTAGTCCGAAATTATTGAAAAAATTATCACACCAATCGGCCACATGGTGGCGCTATAACAGCGTCCTTTACATTTTGGCCTATAACTCTTGAACCGTAGGTCGTAAAATCAAAATGTCTTTTTCCCTGGATTCCTTGGGTCACTACGCATCTCCCCATATAGGCCACGCCCATTTGCGTCTGGATAGATTTTCCGCCATTTTGAATTTTCTTCAAAACACACTTTTTGCTCCTTTTCCTACAAATTTTGTCCAAATCTCACACAAATCGGTACAGGTCATCTATGGACCCATGCGATAAACCTATCCAAACGGCATTTTGATAGTCCTTACCGTTCGTCCGTAATTGGCTTCCAAATTAGCGGGAGGAGCCCGTTTTACCAAAAATAACAAAAATCACGAACGAAACGTCCAATCGATCCCAAATTTGAATCACATGTCGAGGGTGGTTTACTCAACGAATCCCCAAAAGCATTTCCACTTTGACCCATAGGGGGCGCCACAACTCTGCAAAACGTAACCGTTTGATGCAAAAACATGATTTTTGGGGGGATCACTCCTCTCAAATTGAAAAGCAGGTGATCTCAGGAGTGACATGACGATGTCATTGGCCCGCTACATTTGTGGGAGGGGCTTATTTATTTTAGTGGGAGGGGCCTATTTCTTCAAATCAAAACGCCATGTATCACGAACACAGGATCCAATCAGCACCAAATTCGAATGGTACGTCACGCGACCTCCGACGGTATTCCTCCAAGCATATTCCTCAAGTCCGGGCAGCGGCAACCTGCGACCGGCGACGGCGCAACCACACTTTGCAATTTCCCATAATTGCGACGCGTCTAGTTCTTGATGAATTTATTCTCCTTCCGGATAAACAATACTTCGGGCTGCTTCTCCTCCCACAGTTTTTATCCCCCAATGTTGTGCCATATCTCAAAATGACCGTCTTGACCTGGAATCGTGCGCTTGTATTTTGCTAAGAGATTGGTTAAATAGTTTAATTGATATTGATTTATTAGTGCATTAAATTTCCCCATCCGCTTTAATGAAAAAGTGAAAAAACTCAAATTCAAGTATTTTTTTCTCTGAAATCGTAAGAGCTAGAGTTACCAGATTTGGAGGGGAGGTTCATAATTTAGTCCAAAATTATTGAAAAAATAATTACACCAATCGGCCACATGGTGGCGCTATAACAGCCCCCTTTACGTTTTGGCCTATAACTCTTGAACCGTAGGTCGTGAAATCAAAATTTCTTTTCACCTGGATTCCTTGGGTCACGACGCATCTCCCCATATAGGCCACGCCCATTTGCGTCTGGATAGATTTTTTGATATTGATTTATTAGTGCATTAAATTTCCCCATCCACTTTAATGGGAATTGCAAAAACTCCCATTCAAGTATTTTTTTCTCGGTAACCATAAGGGCTACAGTTACATGACTTGGAGGGGAGGTTAATAGATTATTGCAAAATTATTTTAAAAAAAATCACACCAGTCGGCCACATGGTGGCGCTATAACAGCCCACTTTACCTTTTGGCCTATAACTCTTGAACCGTAGGTCGTAAAATCAAAATTTCTTTTTCCCTAGATTCCTTGGGTCATGACGCAACTCCCCATGTACGCCACGCCCATTTCCGTCTGGATAGATTTTCCGCCATTTTGAATTTTCTTCAAAACACACTTTTAGCTCCTCCTCCCACATATTTTGTCCAAATTTCACAAAAATCGGTACACATGATCTCTGGACCCATGCGATAAACGTCTCCAAGCTGAATTTTGATAGTCCTTACGGTTCGTCCTTAAATGGCTTCCAAAGTTAGCGGGAGGGGCCCGTTTTACAAAAAAGGCCAAAAATCACAAACGAAACCTCCAGTCAATCCCAAATTTGAATCACATGTCAAGGGTGGTTTACTCAACGGATCCCCAAAAGCATTTCCACTTTGATCCATAGGGGTGCGCCACAAATGCGCAAAACGTAACCGTTTAATGCAAAAACATTATTTCGGGGTGGATCAATCCTCTCAAAATGAAACGCAAGTGATCTCATGAGAGACGTGACAATGTAATTGGCGCAGCCTCCGACAGTATTCCTCCCAGCGTATTCCTCGAGTCCCGGCGGCCGCAGCCCACGACCGGCGTCGGCGCAACCACACTTTGCAATTGCCCTGAATTGCGACGCGTCTAGTTAGTGTGGTTGCCCTAACAGGGCAACCAGACTATAGTTCTAGGGATACTTTATTTATTTGTTTCTAGATAAACAATACTTTGAACCGCATCTCCTCCCACAGTTTTTATCCCCCAATGTCGTGCCATATGTCAAAATGACCGTCTTGACCTGGAATCGTGCGCTTGTATTTTGCTAAGAGATTGGTTAAATAGTTTAATTGATATTGATTTATTAGTGCATTAAATTTCCCCATCCACTTTAATGGAAAAGTGAAAATACTCAAATTCAAGTATTTTTTTCTCAGAAACCGTAAAAGCTAGAGTTACCACATTTGGAGGGGAGGTTCATAATTTAGTCCGAAATTATTGAAAAAAATATTACACTAATCGGCCACATGGTGGCGCTATAACAGCCCCCTTTACGTTTTGGCCTATAACTCTTGAACCGTAGGTCGTAAAATCAAAATTTCTTCTCCCCTGGATTCCTTGGGTCACGACGCATCTCCCCATATAGGCCACGCCCATTTGCGTCAGGATAGATTTTCTGCCATTTTGAATTTTCTTCAAAACACACTTTTAGCTCCTCTTCCCATATATTTTGTCCATATTTCACAAAAATCGGTACACATGATCTCTGGACCCATGCGATAATCTGGACCTGGAAAGAATTTTGATAGTCCATACCGTTCGTCCGTAAATGGCTTCCAAAGTTAGCGGGAGGGGCCCGTTTTACAAAAAAGCCCACAAATCACGAACAAAACGTCCAGTCAATCCCAAATTTGAATCACATGTCAAGTGTGGTTTACTCAACAAATCCCCAAAAGAATTTCCACTTTGATCCATAGGGGGCGCCACAAATGCTCAAAATGTAACCGTTTGATGCAAAAACCTTATTTTGGGGGGATCAATCCTCTCAAAATGAAACGCAAGTGATCTCAGGAGTTACGTGACAATGTAATTGGCACAGCCTCCGACGGTATTCCTCCCAGCGTATTCCTCGAGTCCCGGCGGCAGCGACCGGCGACTAGCGTCGGTGCAACCACACTCTGCAATTGCCCTGAATTGCGACGCGTCTAGTTAGTGTGGTTGCCCTAACAGGGCAACCAGACTATAGTACTTGATGAACTTTATTCCACTTTATTCCGGATAAACTTATTTTGCCGCGCTACTCCTCCCACAGTTTATTTTTCCCAATTTAGTGCTATATGTCAAAATGACCGGCCTCACCGGGAATCGTGTGCGTGTATTTTGCTAAGGGGTGGGTTACATAGTTTTATTGATATTGATTTATTAGTGCATTAAATTTCCCCATCCACTTTAATGGAAAAAGGAAAAAACTCCCATTCAAGTATTTTTTTCTCAGAAACCGTAAGGGCTAGAGTTACAAGATTTGGTGGGTAGGTTCTATATTTAATGCAAAATTATTGAAAAAATAATTACACCAATCGGCCTCATGGTGGCGCTATAATAGCCCTTTTTACGTTTTGGCTTATAACTCTCGAACCGTAGGTCGTAAAATAAAAAAATCTTTTCCCCTGGATTCCTTGGGTCACGACGCATCTCCCCATATAGGCCACGCCCATTTGCGTCAGGATAGATTTCCCGCCATTTTGAATTTTCTTCAAAACACACTTTTTGCTCCTTTTCCTTCAAATTTTGTCAAAATCTCACACAAATCGGTACACGTGATCTATGGACCCATGCAATACATATATCCAAACGGCATTTTGATAGTCCTTACCGTTCGTCCGTAATTGGTTTCCAAAGTTAGTGGGAGGGGCCCGTTTTACCAAAAATGCTAGAAATCACGAACGAAACGTCCGGTCAATCCCAAATTAAAATCACATGTCGAGGGTGGTTTACTCAACGAATCCCCAAAAGCATTTCCACTTTGACCCATAGGGGGCGCCACAAATGCACAAAACGTAACCCTTTGATGCAAAAACATGATTATTTGGGGGGATCAATTCTCTCAAAATGAAATAAAAGTGATCTCAGGAGTGACGTGACAATACGATTGGCCCGTTACATTTGTGGGAGGGGCCTATTTGACAAAAAGGCAGATGTGAAAAATGCAGGGCAAAGGGTTTTCCTTACACATTACATTTTTTACACAGATCGGTGCAGTTATAGGTAAAAACATGAATCGGCCTGTTATAGCGCCACCACGAGGCAGATTTGAAGTGTCATTTCTTCCTCGGCCTAGTGAGAATGTGCGTGCAAAATTAGGCCTACATGGAAATCGCATGCTGTATCCATGATTTGAGGCATTTTGTTCAAAACAGAGACTTTGGAAGCCATTCTTAGCCAATCACGATGGAATATGAAAAATCTGAAAGACCTGTTTCGTTTAATGACTATAGAGATACTGTGTCCCAATTTGCGTGATGTTTGGATCAAATCTTGTAGGAGTACTCTCATAAAAAATTGTTTTGCAAAAAGCTGCCTCCTGGTGGCGCTATAACAGGCCTATGTGATTTGGGGTTCTGAATTGGCATCCAGGGAGTGTGTGTGCACAGTTTTGCTACGATGAGGCTAACAGTGCATGCTGGAGATTAGCTGTTCACAGACGGAGGGGGCGAAGGACACACGGACGGACGGAGGGACTGACAGACAGGGTGCAAAACATAGTCTCGGCCATGCCTTTAGGCCTGGCCCAGACAACAACAAAGCATCAAAAACATATATCCTAATTCAGGTGCCCACTTGTCCAGGTGCCCAGTTGTCCAGGTGGCCACATGTCCCACGTGCCCAGTTCCCAGTTGACCAGGTGCCCACATTTCCCTAGTGCCCACGTGTCGCTAGTGCCCTCATGTCCCTAGTGCCAAGATGGTTTTGGTGCCCAGTTATCCCTAGTGCCTGATGCGTTGTGAGCTTGTAGATCTGCTATTTTCTAATGATACATTTTGTATACATTTTATGCATTTGAAAACTTAAAATAATTACTACTTTTACTTCTGGTACTTTAAGTATATTTTGATGCCGATACTTTTGTACTTTTACTCAAGTACATTTTCATTACCAGACAGTGTTTCTACAATTGCAGTATTGATATAATTGATTAATTGATATTCATTGTAAAATACATATTATTATATATAAATTAGGAATGTAACTGGCTTCTGTGTTTTTTTTCTTATTATTATTATTATCATTATTATTATTATTATTGCTGTTATATATTTTGCTAACTTCTTCTTTTTAACTTTTAAATTAGTCAAATGACGTTTGTATTGAAAACAACCAATGACGTTTGCATTGAAAACAACCAACAGCTGCATATCCGGTTTAGAAGGGATACGGAAATGGTTTACCTAAGTGTGTGTGTGTGTGTGTGTGTGTGTGTGTGTGTGTGTGTGTGTGTGTGTGTGTGTGTGTGTGTGTGTGTGTGTGTGTGTGTGTGTGTGTGCACGCATGCGTGTTCTTGCGTGTGCGCATGCGCGCGCGTGTCTGTGTGTGTGTGTGTGTGTGTGTGTGTGTGTGTGTGTGTGTGTGTGTGTGTGTGTGTGTGTGTGTGTGTGTGTGTGGGGGTTCCTCGGAGTTGGAAACACTGGTGACGCGAGGTTCGTGGGGGGGAGGGGGGAGGGGGTGCGAGAGGGCTTGCCCGGGCTTGTTCTGATCATAGAGTTACCTCTTGCCTGAGCAGACCAATCACAGCTCTTGCTAAGTTTGACCCTCCCCTTAGACTCACAGCACTAACATGCCGCCCTCTCACAAATCAAAATTCTGCGTGAGCCTCGGTCGTTTACTACTGTAAACTGTTCTACTTGATTTAGCTTCATATTATATCATCGATCTACTTTGTTTTCTTCGGAAGACTTTCATTTCGTCGTCTTTTGTCTGAGGTGAGTAATATTACTTTATTTATACACTTTTGTTTCGCTTTTTTTGGTTTATAACTCTTGATAGCCTTGGATCACACGACGGTCATGGATGAACTTCAACCTGGTGTTTGCACTTTCTCCCTTTTTGGACCCTACATCTACTTCAACGTTCAGATTTCAAACAAAGTTTTTACCCCATGGCCACGGATGTTATAATTATGTATGGGCCCTCAGAAGTAGCCGTATCTTCCGTATTGTTCAATAAAAAAACATTTTAATCCGATCGCTGGCCATTTTCTCATAGTTGGCACACTCTATCAGAGTGCAGTACACCTACCAACCGATGGGGCCGCGTAGTTGAAAGCATGCGGACATGCTGAGAAAATGGCCACCGATCGGATTAAAATGCTTTTTATTGAACAATACTGAAGATACGGTTACTTCTGAGGGCCCGAACAGAATTGGCACATCCGTGGCCATGAGTTAAGAACTTTATATTTGAAATGTGAACGTTTATGTACATGTACGGGCCGTGCAATCGCCAGGTTAAGTTTGTTTCAGGCCCCAGGACTCTGGGTGACTTTGATTTCATAAAATCATGTCACAATTTTGACCTGTCCATAACAATTCATTATATAACGCAGAATGCAGCTTTTAATCAACATTGCATTTGTATATATTTTGTCTGTTAACATTGAGCTTGTAGATCTGCTAAAACTAACTTTAAGCAGCGATCGTTGCTCTGAAACTGGGTTAAAAACAACAAGGATTCGTAAGCTAGGCTAACTGACGCTAACGGCTATAAACGTGTGCTTACTACTTCCGCATGGCAGTGACGTCACACACAGCTCCTTGGAGCTTTGTTTGTGTCTGTCTCGACACAGACAGTTGGCAGGATAGATAGACAAATTGTACGTGTACTTCTATCCACTACATTTCAGAGGCAAATATTGAACTTTTGATCCACTACAATTATTTGAAAACTTTAGTTACTCTGTAGATTTTGATTATTATTTAAAAAACATTGGCTACATTAACAACTTAAGCCCTACTTAAACTTTTGGCTAAACTTTGGCGAAAATGGCAGATCTACAAGCTCACAATGCTATGCGTTGTGAGCTTGTAGATCTGCTATTTAACAATTAGCTCTAAAATTGGCAGCCATCTGTAGCCATGTGATAACAAGGCATTATAATAGCAGATCTACAAGCTCACTGTAAACGTGTAGGCTTATTTTAAATAGCCAATCTACAAGCTCACTTGTCAGCTTGTATACCACTTGTGAGCTTGTAGATCTGCTATTGTTTATTGATATGCATGTACTTTCATAACTTTGTGTCTAAAATATTGTATCACCTTTTTTTTTACAGCTCTGGCTGTGTGGACCCAGGTGACAGGCACACCATCCCAGACCTACTGCAAGGTGTGTAACATCCTGATCCTATTTTAGAAGTAACTATCTAATGTTGGCTTATTGACATTGTCTTGGGGTCAAATACTAGGTTATGGGGGTCTGTGGTCTAATGCATAGGCTAAAACATTGAAGCTCTTTGACATTACAATAGTTTGAGAACCACTGTTCCATGTGACAAGTATGTGTTGCTTCAAGTTTCTATGGAGTTGTCAGCTGACTGAAAGGTGATAATAGGGGTGATTAGAGGTGTGGTTAGGGGTTGAATAAATTACCCATTTTCTGAGCTTGTAGATCTGCTATTGTCCCTATATTGACATGCTCACGCCCTTGTGTCTGTCTATCTGTGTACATTTGCCGTGTGAGTACTGTACAGTGTTGCATTGCTGATTTGGTATGTTGGCAAATGGCATAGATAGACAAATATTGTACTTGTAATCCACTACAATTATTTGAAAACTTTAGTTACTTTGTAGATTTGGATTATTGTTTAAAAAACATAGGCTACATTAACCACTTCAGCCCTATTTAAACTTTGGCAGAAAATGGCAGATCTACAAGCTCACAATGCAACATATTGTGAGCTTGTAGATCTGCTATTTTCCAATTCTCTCCTAAATTGGCAGACATCTGTAGCCATGTGATAACAAGGCATTATACATATTTGAAAATAGCATATCTACAAGCTCACTGTGAGTTTAATGTTTGGAAAATAGCAGATCTACAAGCTCACTGTAAGCTTGGTGCCTTGTTTAAACTAGAACTTCGGCCGCGCTGCGCGCGGCCTCAGCTCTATCGCCCGCGCCCACATAGCACCCGCGCCCACACAGCGATCTGTGCGCCCGCCCTGCACCCCTCCTCCTCCCCCAATGTGCAGTATTGAGAGCCCTGACGTCACAACATTTGGAGTGATGGCCACTGCACTCTGGTTGGTTGGAATACACCTAGGGCCCAGGTACAGCTGAGATGAGAGAGGAGATGTGCATGTTAGACACAATATGACTCTGAGCAGGCATCACAGTGTTTAAATTGCATCTGGTGAAGAAGAGACTTTATTTTCCTATGTAGGTAGTATTGTGTAAATACTGTATGCTTTATTGCGACGATGACACACACACACACGATCCGATGGATGTGGGAGGGCTATTTTTTTTTTTTTTTTCATAGAGCTGGTGGCGTAGTTGTCTCGCGCAATGTGGCAACCTGGTCTGACTTATAGGCGTTTGTACGTGTTTTCATTAGAGCTGGGTTCTTATGTGTGTAGCAAAATCAGTGTAAATGTCCAGTAATGTGCAACTACTACCACTGCTTTTGTATTTGAAACGTTACATTTCTCTAAATATTATAAAGTGTCAGGACAGCCTAATACAAATATAATGTATGTAAAGGCTAGTTAGGCTACTTTTTTTGGACTGTCTTGGTGATTATCTGGCACAGTAGTTGTGAATTAACAAAGTGGACATTTAGACTGAATGTTTCCTTTCCGTTGTCCGTCAACAGCACAGTAGTCTGTGCCTTGACTTCAGTACACTGACTCTCTCCCCCCCGGCCCCCCCCCCCCCCCCCTTGTGCTTCAACTACACGGCAAAAGGCCGTGCGTGGTTTCTGCGGAGGGTGTTATGCAGGAATGTGTGACCCTGTACAATCTGGTCAAAATGGCCACTGTTTGTGTGTTTTTGCGACACGTTGTGGACATACTGACCTACCAACGGATATGTGTTAGAATGAATTCGATGTTTCGGTGGAGGGTGTTATACAGAAAAGTGTGACCCTGTTCAAACTGGTCAAAATGGCCACTGTGTTTTTGCGACGCGCGACACACACACACACACACACACACACACACACACACACACACACACACACACACACACACAGTTTCTTGACGTTGCGTGTGCGTTCGCTCAGCATAGTTTTTCTGCGTGCCATGGCTGCGTGCAAAGTTTTGTGTAGTGTGTCTCTCTCTCTCTGTCCCCCTCTCTGTCTGTCTGTCTCTCTGTCCCTACCTCACTCGCGGCTGTGACCGCTGTAGAGGAAAACTTTCGTGTTGTCTCTTTGTGTCTCTGTCCCTCTCTCCATGTCCATGTGTGTCTATCTGAAGCTTGTAGATCTGTTGTCCAAAAGATGGTGTGGATTTCTCCCCTCACTCGCTCGCGGTTGTGACCGCTGCGCTGTGTTGATGGACTGTGTGCTCTGCAGGGGGAGGGGCTGCTGGCAGTACATCTGATCTACAAGGCAACAGCGTGTCGACGAGCGAAGCGTTGTTGGCTTGTAGATCTGAGGGGGGGGAGGGGGTGAGCTGCATAGACCAAGGCAGCGCTTGTTTCTGTGTGCTCTGCAGGGGAACGAAGGTGCTGAGGTTTTGTGGCAGATGATGATGATTGGCTGTTAAAAGAACCCTCCGGAAGTAAATTGCAGCTGGCGAAGTGATTTGCATAAGTATTGGGGCATAATGCGTTTCATATAATTGTGCATCCTGCAAGTACAGTAACGGTGTGGGAAGCAGGTATGCAGGGAGGCAGAATATTGAGGAATTTTTGTGAAAAGTTTGGAGTTAGTTGGGCCATGGGTCTGCTTGGATGCCCTCCACATGCAATCATTTCGTCTCCATGAGTTTGCTTGTCAATTATAGTGGGAGGATAGCCGATCGACAAGCTCACTTGTCAGCTTGTAGATATAACTTGTGAGCTTGTAGATCTGCTATTCACTATATTTATATAGTGACAAATATATATTTGTGTCTAAAATACAGTATTTTTGCTTGAAATTTTCAGCTGTGGCGTGGCTGTACACCGGACCTGATATCTTGGCCAATACAGCTGTGGACTGAGGGGACCATCCCAGACTGCACTACTGCAAGGTTTGTTTAACCTAACATGACACATATGCAAATCAAAGGGTTTTAGATCTAACTATCTAATATTAGCATATGGAAATTGTCTTGGTGTCAGTCCATTGTCCGTTTTTAAGGAGGCATTGCCAATATATATACTCTGAAGTGTGCCACTGCTGCCAGCAAAAACAGTGATTTTACTGTACCTTTGAAAAATCACGGAATCATCTCTGTGACTGCCGTCCTCACGGAGATCTGCACATTACATGCAGAGGGTTATCAAGATTCCCACAGGGGTCCCCAAATTATTTTGTTGGTCCCCAGATTATTAGCTTAATTGAAACACATTTTCTTTCTTTTTAAATGCCAACTATAACCTATTATTTTAGCTTATTTTGCACACTTTATTGTCTCCACCAGGCCGGAATGCATGGCTGAGACTATGTTTTGCACTCTGTCCGTCCGTCCGTGTGTGTGTATGTCATTCTGTCTGTGGACAGCCGATCTCTGGTACCGTTGGCTTGATGGTAGTGAAACTGTGCACACACGCTCCCTGTATGCTAGAGCAGAATTCTGCCCCAAATTAGTCACATGGGGCTCCTGGTTGTGCCACCAGGAGGCCGATTTTAGCAAAACACACTTTTGACCGTGCTCTACACATGTTGGCCAAACATCACGCTAATCGGTACACAGTATCTCTATTGTCATTAAACGAAACGGGTCTTTCAGATTTTTTATATTCCATCCTGATTGGCTGAGATTGGCTTCCAAAGTTTGCAGGAGTGCTCCGTTTTGAACAAAATGCCTCAAATCATAAACACGGCGTGCAATTTCTTTGACATTTTGCACGCACATTCCCACTAGGCAGAGGAAGAATTGCCACTTGAAAAATGTCAAGTCAGCCTCATGGTGGCGCTATAGCAGGTCGATTCATGTTTTTAAATATAACTGCACTGATCTGTGTAAAACTTTGTATGCACACTCCATAGAGGCCAAGAAAAAGCCTTTGCCCTGCATTTTTCACATCTGCCATAAGCGCAATCAGGTGACTGACTTCTGTAAAACTATTATTTTTCATATTCCATCCTGATTGGCTAAGACTGACATCTAAAGTGTGCAGGAGTGGCCTATTTTGAACAGATAACGCAAATCCTTATAGCACTGTCTTATTGCGGTGAAACTTTGCACGCACATTCGCACTACTTTGAGATACAAATGCCACCCTCTTAAAGGAGAATACCGGACAAATTAAGTGTTGTCTTTGATGTCTCGTTACTCACCTACCGACGTGAAAAGTGGCGTTCTTTTTTTCCATAGATTCCCCTGTCGTCATTTTTTAAACCCCCTCCGTTGTCATAATGGGAGCGCGTGGGTTAGGGAGATTCGTCTATTATAACCGATGCAAAGTTGTTTTTTTCTCTACTGCTAGTCATTGTGGAGTCTCATGATAGTCAAACATGCGCTGAAACTTCCTGCGAGCCCACCGTTAATGGCGAACGACTTAACACTGGTTGCTTGTTTCCAGAACCTGGCAACACGAGTTGCCAGGTTCTGGAAAGAAACAAGCATCCAGTGTCCGGTATTCTCCTTTAACATTGCCTTATTATAGCTCCATCAGGAGGCAGATTTTTGCAAAACAATAGTTTTTATATTAGCCCCACTAATGTTGTCCAAACGTCACGCAAATCGGTACACATTATCTTTATAGTCAAGTGATCAACTCTCCAGTTTTTCATATTCATCCTGATTGACGAATTCCAAACATTGCTGGCCCACAATAACTTACCTGACCTGGTGGAGACCTGTGCTGGGCCCGAGCACTGCACAGTAGTGCAAAGCCCTATTGAAACTCCAATGATTATTATTCCCCCAAATGAATTGGGAAAATGAGGGCCTAAACGTACACAAAAAGTTGTGCAACTTTGCACACACATCACAAGTAAAGAAAAATTACGTATTTTAATCGTTTCAAAAAGGGGCGTGGCCTATTGGCTCAATAGCGCCCCCTACAAAAGTTCATGCTTCAAGCCCGACAATACGGCGCTCACCTACATGCATGAAAATTGCAACCAAACAGGAAGTCGGCCATTTTTAATTGATAGAGTTTTTGTTTTTTCACGGGTTGTACTTTAACAAACTCGGATCCGCCTCAAATTTGCTCGGAGTACACAAAAGACGGTAACGATGAAAAGTTATCAAAAGCTTGAGTTTTCATAAAACGCCAAACAGGAAGTGAAAATAGCCGATCTACAATTCCTATTGGCTGGCCTTTAAACAGCCATAACTTCGGTTCGCAGCATGCTACCGAGTTCAAATTTGGTATGTGGACTAAGACCACCAATAGGGACGAGCTGTAATTTCTGAAGCCCCACCCCCTCTGTCTTCCTATTGGCTGGCCTTTAAACAGCCATAACTCGAGTTTGCAGCATACTACCCAGTACAAATTTGGTATGTGGACTTAGACCACCAATAGGGATGATCTGTAATTTTTGAAGCCCCGCCCCCACTGTCTTCCTATTGGCTGGGCTTTATACAGCCATAACTCCAGTTCTCAGCATCGAATACCTACGAAATTTGCTAGGTACACTTAGGTGGCCAATAGGGACAGGCTGAAATTGCTTAAGCCCCGCCCCCTCTGTGTCCCTATTGGCTGAGTTTTAAACAGCCATAACTCTGGTTCCCAGCATCGAAAACCTACAAAACTTCCTAGGTACACTTTGACGGCCAATAGAAACAGGCTGAATTTGCTCAAGTAATTTAGCCTAACTTTTCAGCTGATTGCCTTACAGGCTTGTATCTTAGACAGAACGTCGAGGGCCCGGCCATCGCTGCTTGCAGCTTTAATTCTAGTTACATTCTGTTTCCACACATTTTAAAAAGGTCACGACTATGTCATGACTATATAGGATCCAATTTAGTCAAAGCTGTCAGCCATTCTTATTAAAAAAATTCTAATGAAATAAAACAAAATGGTCACACCATTACTCTACAGATAAATGGTAACATTAGTGTTTGCAACAGTAAACTTATGAATTAATGCATTATTTTCCCATACTGCTATACCTAATATAAACTATGCTGATAATATGAGTGCCGTACTTCAATTCTATGGTGTACTCATCATATACATAATCTTTGGTATACATATATTCTTATGTAATACTTTCTCTCTTTAGTTATACTTTTCAAAATGTTTTGGTTAATTTTGTATAAAATCTTGAATAGTTAAAGTTCAACAAGGGAATGTAAGCTATTACAAAACTCAAGTCTGTTATAGCCATAATGGCATTAATTGTAGATGGATATGAATAAAATAAGCCCCATACATACAAATGCAGCTGCTATATTGTTAACATACCAATAATGCACATTATGAAAGATGAAAAAACTCAACAGTCAGAGAAATGACTTCATATATACCGATACTTGATCATAGACAAAGATTTTCATAAAAAAATTGCCCTTTAAACAGCCATAACTCCAGTTCCGAGCATGCTTAAATTAACGCCCCAAACTTGGTAGGTGCTATAACAGTGTAAAACACTTCAAATGGCCATGCTTCAGTGACCAATGCTCTTAGCAGCGTAACATAGGACTAGGTTTGAAGGCTGCGCAGCGGCCTGAAAATCTACTGTCATAAAATGGCACACACGGTTTTTACACAAGAATATAACGGTAGAAAAAAATAATCTAACAAGTAATTATATTGTAAAACTAGCGCTAGTCTGAAATTGTTCTCTTTTTTTATTCTAGTGTTCATCAGATCGAAACAGCTCCTCTGGTGACTTTTTAACGGTAAGTAAGTTGATTCTTGATGCTTGAGTGATTTGTGACTAATGCTACACTAGTTTTGAAGGTTGTGTTTTGGTAAAGAGTGTACATTTTCATAAAAGTTCAGATCTAAAACTTGGTGACATCATGCCTCGTCGTGGGAAAAAATCTATCGCTAAAAAGAAATGCTGGGATGCTAAGTTGGCCCATACAGATTCACCAAACAGTTGCACAGAGGTCGATGAAGGGACACAAGAGACATTTAGTCCAGCCATGGAGCCTTTGGTAGAAACAGCTCAGCAACATGCACAGTTTGATGTTGAAGAACAAGAAAACATTGGCGAGGCCATGGACCTTTCCAACAATGACCCGGTACTGCAAGCATGCACCTTGCACCCCTCTGTGAAAGCTGTGCAGGCATCCAAAAGCCAAGATCATCATGCATTTTCAGATATGTCAAAGAATCGGCAGTGTACATGCATGGCTCTGACATTTCTGGCACACCAACATGAAGGTCTTGACTTCAAGATGGATGATCTTGACAAGATACTGGACATGGGAGTCTGTATAAAAGAACAATAGCACAACTAAAAAGACAAAAGCTGTTTAGGTTATCCCTGCTGACAATGGAGGAAACGCCCCTCAAGGTGGAAACCAAACACAATACGTACTCTGTGACAAAAGGTAACATAGATATGGGATATATGAGAGCTGAGGGAGAGCCTCACCAACGGCATTGGTGGCTGAAGCTTCAGGAAAGACTTCAATGTCTGTCTGAAGATGTCAAATATGCACTCCTAACAGTATCACCACACACCATTGCCGTTTTTAGGGACGGGTCTGGAAGATATGGACTGTTTGACTCTCATCAAAGAAGTGCTGATGGCCTACCTTTGTCTGGAGGAAAATCTGTAATGATGACCTTCTCTCAGTTGGATGATCTGTGGGCTAAGATTGACCAGGTAATTGACTTCTCACATTCACGGAATATTGACAAAATGCAGTTTGACTTCATGCCAGTGACATTCAAACAGACAAATGCACGGTCACCCCATCTGTCAACAACACAAGTTACTCCTGACAACCTGCATCAAAAAGAGCCTGTCGATCTAACTAGCCAGGATGGAACAAACACTGGACCTCCAATGACCACACATTCTCTGCAGGCAGGCCATGCACCATCAACAAAGGTAAGTTCAGACACTAAAGATTATGGAGCCAACAAAGTGAATAAACAACGGAAACAGAAAATGATGAGGAGACAAATAAAGGATCAACTGCAATCTGATAACAAGGACAAACATTGGACTACGAGGAAGGAATACATGAACAAATACATTGCCATGAGATGTATAACAAATGCAAAATTCAAGGAACAGCAAAACAAATTCAAGAAGGCATGTGCCAACAGGAGAATCAGTCAAGATGTAGTGTTCAGTTGGATGAAAAAGGCATATGGCAACAGGAGGTACAATAAAGATGAGAAGTTCAGACGACAGCATCAGGTGAAGCAGAAAGAATATGAGAAAATGAGGAGGAAAGATGAGGAATTTAGAGAGAAGAAACAGGCTTATGACAACAGGAGGTACAATAGAGATGAGGTGTTAAGAGGGAAAAAGAAGGCTTATGTAAACAAGAGGTTCAGAGAAGATGAGGAGTTCGGGGAAAAGGTTAGGGAACACATGAAGTCCTACATGGCCTGCAGATGCAAAACGGACCCATTCTTCAAGATGCGCCGTGACATCCGACGTTCAATGAGAATAAGAAATAGATACAAGGACTTATGTGATGAACTGCGCAAACGGAGCATTGCTGTAAAAGCGATGAAAGATTTAGATACTGCGAGGATAGATTTAGCTCCCGCACCCCAACAGAATGAGCTACTACAAGGCGCTATAGCGAGTTTCCAGAAAGTCATAAAACATGGACCAACTTTTGTGTGCACAACGTGCCATCGGACTCTTTTCGCTGGTCAAGTGAATGTTTGTCATCGGTCAAATTACACGATCAAACCCGCCGTGGTTGCTGCCTGCTTAACAGGCAAATACCTTCATTCGTGTGATGATCAATGTGGAGGGCCGGAAGATTGCACTGTACCCGAAGAAAGGCGAAAAGAGTGGATTTGTCAATGCTGTCACAAAAGTGTAGTAGCAGGAAGAATGCCACGCTTGGCTGTCGCAAACAACCTGGAACTTGCACCCATTCCTCCAGAGCTCCGCCAACTCAATGTGCTGGAAAGACAATTATCGGCAATAGACATACCATTTGCCAAGATTCTCACACTTCCTAAAGGCAAACAGAGTGCTATATATGGTGCTGTGGTGTGCGTGCCAGCAGACGTGGAAACCACAGTAAACACCCTACCCAGAAGGCTCGACTCATCCCGTTTGTACAGGGTGAAACTGAAGAGACGTCTGCGGTACAAAGGCCATCATTTGTTTCACACTGTCAATATGACCAATGTCTTACTGGGCTTGAGGAAACTCATCGAGACACACCCCGACTACAAAAACATCACAATCCGAGATGATGAGAGCATCAACGATGAAAATGTGGAGGGCCAGCTTGAAGACCTACCCACTGTTGAACTTGAAGACCTACCCACTGTTGAACAGACAGGCACAGACGAAGTCATGGACAGTTGTGACGACGCCGAAATGATGGAAGTAGCCGATGCGACTGAATCTCTCGACCCGTCACAGAGAGTGGATCAACATCCACCCACTGCCCAAGATGAGCAAGATGCGCTGAGACCTGGACATGGCCTGGACAGTTGCTTGGAACCGGATGACATTGGACAAGAGACAATGACATACGGAGATGGCATATTCTGCATCGCCCCAGCTGAAGGAAACAGGCCTGTCAGCTATAGCACAGCCCCTAACCTCGAAGCAAGGGCCTTCCCTACATTGTTTCCAACTGGAGAAAACACGTTGGATCGTAAGAGAAAGCTCAAACTGACACCAAGCAGGTACTTCAACGCAAGGCTTTTCAATGTTGATGATCGTTTTGCGAGAGACCAAAGCTATCTCTTTTTTGCCCAGTTTGTTACAGAGACCCACTTGGCAAAAAACACCATCTCAATTCAATTGAGGAAGGGCAAACCCTTTACCAAGGATGGTCGCAGGATCTCCAACAAGATGTTGCAGGACAAGCATGAAGTTGAGAGACTGGTCAGAAACCGGGATGCAACAAGGTTCATGCAACCCCTGAGGGGGACGCCAGCCTACTGGCAGAAGACCATGTATGATTTATTTGCCATGGTCCGTCAGTTAGGCCCACCTACCTTCTTTTTGACCTTAAGTGCTGCAGAATTCAGATGGCCAGAGGTCATAACGGCAATAAAAGCACAGCAAGGCCAAATTGTGGATTTTGACAAGCTGGACTGGAATGAGAAGTGCGACATCCTCAGAAGCAACGCAGTGACTACCATGCGAATGTTTGACAAGCGAGTTCGTTCTGCGTATACAAAACTGCTGTTGTCTGATGCTTGTCTGATGCTCGCCCTATCGGTCACGTCATAGATTATTTCCATAGAATAGAGTATCAAAACCGGGGTTCGCCGCATGTTCACGCCTTAATGTGGGTAGCCGACGCCCCCAAACTTGGAGAAGACTCGGACGAGAAGATATGCGAATTTGCGGACCGCTACATTTCGTGCCAGCTGCCTGATCCAAACGAAAATCCTGTGCTTCACCGAATTGTCCAAGAAGTTCAGATGCACAGCAAAAACCACACAAAGTCCTGTAAGAAAGGTAACAAGACATGTAGGTTTGGATTCCCCAAGGCACCAGTAGACACAACCTGGTTAACTAACCCAACGCCAGTTGATCCAATGGAGGAAGTCATGGATGAAGAAGAAAGGGGCGCAACAGGAGGAAATGAAGGAGCAAACGAAAGTGCAAAGAAGAGTACAGAAGGCATAGGCAAACAACAGAGGGCAAGAGCACAAGCTGCTTTGGCCAAACTCAAACCTCTGTATGATCTACTTCTGGACTTGCCATCAGAACTGACCGACCTCTCAGAGTTGCTGGCAAAGTGCAATTTGACTCACGAAGAGTACGACAGCTATCTTGAAGACTTGAGGAATGTCCAAGTCCTCTTGATGAAGCGTGGAGTCAAGGACTGCTATGTGAACAACTACAACCCAGTTTTGCTGGAGGCCTGGAATGCCAACATGGATATCCAGTTTGTCCTGGACCACTTTGTTTGCATCTCATACATGCTGTCCTACATATCCAAGGCCGAACATGAGATGGGTGAGCTTCTGAAACAAGTAGTCGAAGGCATAGACCCCACAAAAGTGACCGAAAGGGGTGCAATGAACGAACTTGTTCACGCATATGTGAAAAACAGACAGGTTAGCTCTCAGGAGGCAGTGGCCCGAACTTGCAGCTTGCAATTGAAGAAATGCTCCCGCGAAGTTGTCTTCCTCCCGACGGATGACAATGCAATGAAAATGAGCCTCCCGCTCAGCTTGCTGCAGAAAAGACCAGCCGATTCGAACCAAGTGTGGATGTCAGGGCTTCTTGACAAATACAACGCCAGACCCAAAACACTGGTGTTTGACAACATGTGTCTAGCAGAATTTGCATCCGAGTACAGGATTGTGTATGGTAGCGAAGCAAAAAAGCCAGATTGCCTGAAGCTGTCTGACAACATGGGAACCATTAAGAAGCGCTCGACGGATGGCCGACCCGCAGTTATCAGATACGCGAAATTCTCGGAACAGAAGGACCCCGAGAAATACTTCGGCAACTTGCTGAAGGCTTACCTTCCGCATCGCTATCAGAGCACACTGAAAACCGCAATCTTCCCCACCTACAAGGAGTTCTACGACTCTGCGTCTGTGAAAATACCTGGACAAAAATGGACATGCCGCGCAAATGCCATTGTTGATGAGAACAAAATGAGGTATGAAAAACACAGCAAATCGATGGAAGAAGCATTAGAGGAATTCATGAAGCATGGCCCTGCGGAAGATGCGTGGGCCAACATTGCCCCAGAAAATGAGCTTGAGAGGATGGAATGTCTTGCCGAACAAGATCAAGATCCACAGGCAGACGACGAACGAGACGACGTCCCAGAGTTCAGTTGTCAAGAGGTGGGTACAATTGTTGGTCACAGGGTATCGGCTCCGCAAATGAGCCTCGATTATCTGCGTTCAATGTGTCGAAACCTCAACCGGACTCAAGCCTCCATCTTTCACTCTGTACGTGAATGGTGCTTCAAGAGCGTACTCGACCAGAAACCCGAACCCTTCTTCTTCTTTGTCACTGGGGGTGCTGGGACTGGCAAATCACACCTGATCAAGTGCATCTACGGTGAGGCAACAAGGATTCTCCGTCGACTCCCCAGACTGTTTGAAGAGACGGATGCATCCATGCCCACAGTGCTGCTGTCTGCGTTTACAGGAACTGCGGCATACAACATCGCGGGAAACACACTGCATTCCCTGTTGAAGTTGCCAAGAAAACTGAAACCACCCTACATAGGACTGGGAAACAAATTGGATGACGTGAGGGCAAAGCTGGGAAATGCGGAGATCATCGTCATAGATGAGGTGTCGATGATTTCAAAGGCTATGTTTATCTACATCCACTGGAGACTGCAGGAGATTAAAGGCAGTAAGAGGCCATTCGGCGGCATGTCGGTACTTGTAGTAGGCGACTTTTACCAGCTCCCTCCAACGTCAAGTGGGAAACCGCTCTGTGTGCTCGAGGAAGGCCAACCGGACCTTCTGCTCGAACACTTTCAGATGATCACGTTGACCGAGATCATGCGACAGAAAGATGATCTGCCCTACGCAGAGCTTCTGAATAGGTTGAGAGTCAAAGCGAAGAAGGATCCGCTGAGTGACACAGACAAAGCACTCCTTGCTCAGAGAGTGACTGTGCGTGACCGTTGTCCTAAGGATGTTGTGCACATCTTCGCAACCAACAAAGAGGTGTCCGAACACAACGCCAAATCTTTGTCTGCGCTCCACAGCCACATCGTCAACATACCCGCGGAAGACTACAAGCAAGTCCATAACCACAAGACTCGCCTTGCCAGTCCCTGTACAGGAGAGCAGAACGATCTTCTTGACAACTTGCAGGTTGCAGAAGGCGCCCCAATCGTGATCATCAGGAACATAGATGTGGAGGATGGCCTTGTGAACGGGACATTTGGCAAGATGGCTAGTGTAGAGATGCACGTAAACGAGGACGGGAGTAGAGTAGCCAAGCTTTGGCTTGTAGTAGACAAGCCTGAAGCAGGACAGAAATACCGGAAAACTACACCTGGCAGTACACAAGTGTACGTCGAGAGATATGAGGAACACCTGAGCAATAACACGCTTCGTAGGCAATTTCCCATCAAGTTGGCATATGCTTGCACAGCTCACAAAGTCCAAGGCATGACTACACAATCTGCTGTGGTTTCCTTGAAACGGATCTTCCAACCAGGCATGGCCTACGTTGCCCTCAGTAGGACAACGTCATTGCAAGGATTGCACATCATTGACTTCGATGCAAAGAAAATCTATGCTGATCCTGCAATCACAGCTGCCCTGGAATCCATGAAGACCGCCTCACTGGACAGTGTTATGCCACTGTTGAAGTATCGAGAGACGACAGGCCAGGCGCAAACACTCGCGATTGTCCATCACAACACGCAAAGTTTACCGGCACACATTCAGGACATCAAAAAACATCACGAACTGACCCATGCAGATGTCCTGTGCTTGACCGAGACGCATCTCACCGGCTCCTTTGTGGCTGACAGTCTCCAATTGGATGGATACACCATGTTCAGCCGCAACAAGCACATCTCGTACACCAGCCGTCCTGAACGTGCAGAACAGAATGGCGGTGGCGTCGCTGTGTATGTGAAGGACCATTTCCAGGCATGTGAAAAGCGTTACCTACACAATGTGACAAACCTCGAGTTTGTGGTCGTCAAGATAGAGTCCCCTGTCAAGCTTCTGATCGCTGCAGTGTACAGACCACCACGTTACGATGACCCGTTCATGGAAAATCTGAAGGCGCTTCTGGACTCCTTAGAAGTGATGGACCACCATCCCATCGTAGTCTGTGGTGATTTCAACGAAAATCTACTGGCCAGTGTAGGTACTCCGATAGCGATGCTGCTCGAGTCCAGAGGATACACACAACTGATCAAGGAGAAGACTACTGACAAAAACACGCTGTTGGATCACATTTACATCTCAAGACCAGAGCAATGTCTACAGTCTGGAGTACTACGTACGTACTACAGCTACCATGATCCTGTGTATTGCGTATTATCCTCCGATCAGGACTAGTGCACAGCCTGCAAGACAAGCTTGCAAACACTGGAACCATGTAGACCTTAGTTTCAAGGACATCGTGCTCTTTCCCACCAAACGCATTCTGACCTGCTCTTATATATCACATCTGCCGCACTCAATAACAAAAGGATTACGAACAATGGAACCTCTTGATCACCAACCCTGTCATTGGATATATCACTGGAACATGTGAATCAGCTGCCCAAATAGTGGTCACCAGAGATGATCGTTTGACGGTATGAACTATTCATAGCCAACGCTACATCATTCTCTGGTGCCACTCCAGCGCAAAGTCTCATCTGCCACACTAAATAACAAACGGATTGCGAACAATGGAACCTCTTGATCACCAACCCTGTCATTGGATATATCACTGGAACATGTGAATCAGCTGCCCAAGTAGTGACCGGGCCTCATCGTAGCCGCACCTATACTTTGGAATCTCCCATTACGCAGCAGCCAAATCTCACCTTTTTTCTCTTGTCACTAGTATTATTCATATTGTAGCATTGTTTTGTCTTTTTTCATAACTACTGATTGTGAAGCATTTGTTTGAAAAGAACACTAACACTTGTTTCCCTGTTTTTCAGAAGCCGTCCAGCACTGATATTTGTTTTGCCTTTAACCTTTTTCTACATTTCAGGAATGTTCTTTGTGAATAATTGTCATATTTCTAATTGTCATTTATGTTGTGGCTCGTGAACCGGTAGTACCCATTTTCTATAAACACAATATTGGCCATCCCTGAATTTAATAACAAACTCACACATAAAATGATCAATTCTAAAAAATGCATAACAAACTATTTTGGATTGTATACTGCCTTTTCATGACCCACTACCTTATATTTACATGTGCATGTTGTAAATGTTTTAACTCACCATTTGTTTTTAGGGCTGTAAGACTGTAACACTTATTAGGACTAAATTATTTTTTAATAAATGTTGTCAAAAAATTTAATTTTATTCAAACAGCCAATATACAAGCATTAAAATAGGACTTAATTTCTTAATTAAACTAATAAATGTAATCCCAAAATAATTATGGAAAATGTTACACATTGATTCATTGATAAATACAAAATTAGATATCTACAAAATACACTTTGAGATAATTCACTTAATCAATATAGTTGCAGCCCTAAAAGTTTTACTTATTTTTCAGAATGTTACATTTATTAGTTTGTTTAATATATTTACCAGGAGCTTGCTTGATCGCCTTTTTTAACAAAGGGGTCGGTGCAAGAATTTTTTTCCCCGTGCACTCCTAAATTGGCTGAAATAGGAGGCGGGTTTTTTGCTTCACCCTGGAAAATATTGAAATTACTTAAAGGTTAGAATATAATTTTGGACAATAACAGTAATAGTAGTAATAATAATAACCATTATAGCATCAATAATATATCTGTCAATAATAAACTGTTTACAGGCATTGTAATAGTTATCATAAAATATAATTGTTTAATTGTCACTAATAACTCATATTAACCTATATATAGAATCATAAAATATGACCATAATTACATATATAATCATAATAACTATAGTAAAAATAATTGATAGGACATTATACCAAATATATTAATGGTGTTGCTTACAGTAAAGGTACCAATAATACAATTGTGTTAATAAATACTTTAAACTATATCTGCTCTGCTTTGTCTCTACTTATTTTTCTTTTTGCCTTGTGTTTGAAAAGTGAATCTATATGTTTGGTAATGTATTTAGTCACATGTATTTAACATTTACAATGAATACAGATGTGTTTTTTTTTAAATTTTATTACTATTCACAATCAGAAGGGTTCTTCACTACTAAAGCTGAACAAAAAGTGAAACTTTGGAATGTAACATGTCATTAATGCCTAAACCCATACACATATGAACATAATATACACAAGTTGTTCGTTTAACTGACAATAATTCTTGCCTTCTATAATTTGGTGTTTTAAGCTTGTAATTGAAAGTGTCAGACTATAATCTCTGCCTGCTGGACAAAATGGACTTCAATCCCTCTACTGTGTGTAAAATTGTGAAGCAATCTACATGGACATTAGAGCTTATCCAAAACTCCTGCCTGGTGATGACAAGTCTGTCACAATGTAGGCTAAACAATAGTTTTTCATTGTGGTATTGACACCTTAAGTAACACTGATGTGCCTGCTGCTGGGGAGTATCTATCTTACAATATACAAAATGGTATGGCTACTAGCCAGGTCGACAAGTATCGTAATGGTTCCACATGTATTATATGGTGAGACATTCACAAGTACATTACAAGGTATTTAATATCTATTATCAGGCTGGGGAAAAAAAGGTGCTGAATCTTATACTAAAAACATGACATAATATAAGTGTGGGGAAAACGTGAAATGTCTTCTGAGTATTTACAACTTGTTTGCAAATCGCAGATATGCCATTTACTCTATATACACAGGGTATTTTCTCCTCACAATGTCTCAGATCAGAACAATAAGGTAAAAACAATGGCAAGTCTGCTTTAATAATTTATTTTGAGACCTATAACACCATCTGTTCCACTGGGGACTGAACTGTGAACTACTATGTGACGATGGATTCCTTGGACCCCCATGGCCACAACCCAGAACTCTGCGTCGGCGCAACCACACTTTGCAATTGCCCTGAATTGCGACGCGTCTAGTTAGTGTGGTTGCCCTAACAGGGCAACCAGACTATAGTACTTGATGAACTTTATTTCTAGATAAACAATACTTTAGACCGCTTCTCCTCCCACAGTTTTTATCCCCCAATGTTGTGCCATATCTCAAAATGACCGGCTTCACCGGGAATCGTGTGCTTGTATTTTGCTAAGAGATTGGTTGCATAGTTTTATTGATATTGATTTATTAGTGCATTAAATTTCCCCATCCGCTTTAATGGAAAAGTGAAAAAACTCAAATTCAAGTATTTTTTTCTCAAAGACCGTAAGGGCTAGAGTTACAAGATTTGGTGGGTAGGTTCAATATTTAGTGCAAAATTATTGGAAAAATAATTACACCAATCGGCCTCATGGTGGCGCTATAACATTCCCCTTTACGTTTTGGCCTATAACTCTTGAACCGTAGGTCGTAAAATCAAAAAATATATTGATTTATTAGTGCATTAAATTTCCCCATCCACTTTAATGGGAATTGCAAAAACTCCCATTCAAGTATTTTTTTCTCGGAAACCATAAGGGCTACAGTTACAAGACTTAGAGGGGAGGTTAATAGTTTATTGCAAAATTATTTAAAAAATAATCACACCAGTCGGCCACATGGTGGCGCTATAACAGCCCCCTTTACGTTTTGGCCTATAACTCTTGAACCGTAGGTCGTAAAATCAAAAAATAATTTTCCCCTGGATTCCTTGGGTCATGATGCAACTCCCCATATAGGCCACGCCCATTTGCGTCAAGATACATTTTCCGCCATTTTGAATTTTCTTCAAAACACACTTTTTACTCCTTTTCCTACAAATTTTGTCCAAATCTCACACAAATCGGTACAGGTCATCTATGGACCCATGCGATAAATATATCCGAACGGCATTTTGATAGTCTTTACCGTTCGTCCATAATTGGCTTCCAAACTTAGTGGGAGGGGCCCGTTTTACCAAAAATGCCAAAAATCACGAACAAAACGCCCAATCGATCCCAAATTTAAATAACATGTCGAGGGTGGTTTACTCAACAAATCACCAAAAGCATTTCCACTTTGATCCATAGGGGGCGCCACAACTGCGCAAAACGTAACCGTTTGATGCAAAAACATGATTTTTGGGGGGATCACTCCTCTCAAAATGAAAAGCAGGTGATCTCAGGAGTTACAGGACGATGTCATTGGCCTGCTACATTTGTGGGAGGGGCCTATTTATATAGTGGGAGGGGCCTATTTCTTAAAATCAAAACGCCATGTATCACGAACGCAGGATCCAATCAGCACCAAATTCGAATGGCACGTCGCGCGGCTTCCGACGGTATTCCTCCAAGCGTATTCCTCAAGTCCCGGCGGCGGCGACCTGCGACCGGCGTCGGCGCAACCACACTTTGCAATTTCCCATAATTGCGACGCGTCTAGTTAGTGTGGTTGCCCGAATGGGCAACCAGACTATTGTTTTACAGAAACTTTATTCTCTCTAGATAAACAATATTTCAAACCGCATCTTCTCCCACAGTTTATTTTTCCCAATTTCGTGCCATATGTCAAAATGACCGGCTTCATCGGGAATCGTGCACTTGTATTTTGCTAAGAGATTGGTTGCATAGTTTTATTGATATTGATTTATTAGTGCATTAAATGTCCCCATCCACTTTAATGGAAAAGTGAAAAAACTCAAATTCAAGTATTTTTTTCTCAGAAACCGTAAGAGCTAGAGTTACCAGATTTGGAGGGGAGGTTCATAATTTAGTCCAAAATAATTGAAAAGATAATTACACTAATCGGCCAGATGGTGGCGCTATAACAGACCCCTTTACGTTTTGGCCCATAACTCTTGAACCGTAGGTCGTAAAATGAAAAAATCTTTACCCCTGGATTCCTTGGGTCATGACGCAGCTCCCCATATAGACCACGCCCATTTGCGTCAGGATAGATTTTCCGCCATTTTGAATTTTCTTCAAAACACACTTTTTGCACCTTTTCCTACAGATTTTGTCCAAATCTCACAAAAATCTGTACACATGATCTCTGGACCCATGCGATAATCTGGATGAAACAGAATTTTGATAGTCCATACCGTTCGTCCGTAAATGGCTTCCAAAGTTAGCGGGAGGGGCCCGTTTTACAAAAAAGCCCACAAATCACGAACAAAACGTCCAGTCAATCCCAAATTTGAATCACATGTCAAGTGAGCTTTACTCAACAAATCCCCAAAAGCATTTCCACTTTGACCCATAGGGGGCGCCACAAATGCGCAAAATGTAACCGTTTGACACAAAAACATGATTTTTGGGGGGATCAGTTCTCTCAAAAAGAAAAGCAAGTGATCTCAGGAGTGACATGAAGATGTCATTGGCCCGCTACATTTGTGGGAGGGGCCTGTTTCTTTAGTGGGAGGGGCCTATTTCCTCAAATCAAAACGGCACGCGTCACGAACGCGGGATCCGATCGGCACCGAATTCGAATCGCACGTCGCGCGTCCTCCGACGGTAATCCTCCCGGCGTAATCCTCGCATCCCGGCGGCCGCCCGCGACCGGCGTCGGCGCAACCACACTCTGCAATTGCCCTGAATTGCGACGCGTCTAGTATTAACATTGTTCTTGAACAATGTTAATAAACAATATTTCAAACTGCATCTCCTCCCACAGTTTTTATTCCCCAATTTCGTGCCATATGTCAAAATGACCGTCTTGACTGGGAATCGTGCGCTTGTATTTTGCTAAGAGATTGGTTAAATAGTTTAATTGATATTGATTTATTAGTGCATTAAATTTCCCCATCCGCTTCAATGAAAAAGTGAAAAAAATCAAATTCAAGTCATTTTTTCTCAGAAACCGTAAGAGCTAGAGTTACCAGATTTGGAGGGGAGGTTCATAATTTAGGCCAAAATTATTGAAAAAATAATTACACTAATCGGCCACATGGTGGCGCTATAACAGCCCCCTTTATGTTTTGGCCTATAACTCTTGAACCGTAGGTCGTAAAATCAAAATGTATTTTTCCCTAGATTCCTTGGGTCATGACGCAACTCCCCATATAGGCCACGCCCATTTGCGTCAGGATAGATTTTCTGCCATTTTGAATTTTCTTCAAAACACACTTTTAGCTCCTCCTCCCACATATTTTCTCCAAATTTCACAAAAATCAGTACACATGATCTCTGGACCCATTCGATAATCTGGACCGAAACAGAATTTTGATAGTCCATACCGTTCGTCCGTAAATGGCTTCCAAAGTTAGCGTGAGGGGCCCGTTTTACAAAAAAGCCCACAAATCACAAACAAAACGTCATGTCAAGTGTGGTTTACTCAACAAATCCCCAAAAGAATTTCCACTTTGATCCATAGGGGGCACCACAAATGCTCAAAATGTAACCGTTTGATGCAAAAACCTTATTTTGGGGGGATCAATCCTCTCAAAATGAAACGCAAGTGATCTCAGGAGTGACGTGACAATTTAATTGGCACAGCCTCCGACGGTATTCCTCCCAGCGTATATCTCGAGTCCCGGCGGCAGCGACCCGCGACTAGCGTCGGTGCAACCACACTCTGCAATTGCCCTGAATTGCGACGCGTCTAGTTAGTGTGGTTGCCCTAACAGGGCAACCAGACTATAGTTCTTGATGAACTTTATTTCATGTTCTAGATAAACAATACTTTAGACCGCATCTCCTCCCACAGTTTTTATCCCCCAATGTTGTGCCATATCTCAAAATGACCGTCTTGACCTGGAATCGTGCGCTTGTATTTTGCTAAGAGATTGGTGAAATAGTTTAATTGATATTGATTTATTAGTGCATTAAATTTCCCCATCCGCTTTAATGTAAAAGTGAAAAAACTCAAATTCAAGTATTTTTTTCTCTGAAACCGTAAGAGCTAGAGTTACCAGATTTGGTGGGGAGGTTCATAATTTAGTCCGAAATTATTGAAAAAATAATTACACTAATCGGCCACATGGTGGCGCTATAACAGCGCCCTTTACGTTTTGGCCTATAACTCTTGAACCGTAGGTCGTAAAATCAAAATTTCTTTTCACCTGAATTCCTTGGGTCACGACGCATCTCCCCATATAGGCCACGCCCATTTGCGTCTGGATAGATTTTTTGATATTGATTTATCAAAAAATATTTCCCCATCCACTTTAATGGGAATTGCAAAAACTCCCATTCAAGTATTTTTTTCTCGGTAACCATAAGGGCTACAGTTACATGACTTGGAGGGGAGGTTAATAGATTATTGCAAAATTATTAAAAAGAAAATCACACCAGTCGGCCACATGGTGGCGCTATAACAGCCCACTTTACCTTTTGGCCTATAACTCTTGAACCGTAGGTCGTAAAATCAAAATTTATTTTTCCCTAGATTCCTTGGGTCATGACGCAACTCCCCATATAGGCCACGCCCATTTGCGTCTGGATAGATTTTCCGCCATTTTGAATTTTCTTCAAAACACACTTTTTGCTCCTTTTCCTACAAATTTTGTCCAAATCTCACACAAATCGGTACAGGTCATCTATGGACCCATGCGATAAACATATCCAAACGGCATTTTGATAGTCCTTACCGTTCGTCCGTAATTGGCTTCCAAAGTTAGTGGGAGGGGCCCGTTTTACAAAAAAAATCCAAAATCACGAACAAAACGTCCAATCGATCCCAAATTTGAATCACATGTCGAGGGTGGTTTACTCAACAAATCCACAGAAGCATTTCCACTTTGATCCATAGGGGGCGCCACAAATGCGCAAAATGTCACCGTATGATGCAAAAACATGATTTTTACACAGACGGAGGGGGCGAAGGACATACGGATGGACGGACAGACAGGGTGCAAAACATAGTCTCGGTCATGCCTTTTGGCCTGGCCCAGACAACAACAAAGCATCATGCTGTGTAAAGAAAAAAAAATCCTAATTCAGGTGCCCACTCGTCCAGGTGCCCAGTTGTCCACGTGCCCACGTGTCGCTAGTGCCCTCCTGTCCCTAGTGCCAAGATGGTTTTGGTGCCCAGTTATCCCTAGTGCCTGATGCGTTGTAAGCTTGTAGATCTGCTATTTTCTAATGATACATTTTGAATACATTTTATGCATTTGAAAACTTAAAATAATTACTACTTTTACTTCTGGTACTTAAAGTATATTTTGATGCCGATACTTTTGTACTTTTACTCAAGTAAATTTTCATTACCAGACACAGTGTTTCTACAATTGCATTATTGATATAATTGATTAATTGATATTCATTGTAAAATAAATATTATTATATATAAATTAGGAATGTATATTATGTACATTACATGTACATTACATTATATTATTATAATGTACTGGCTTCTCTGTTTTTTTTCTTATTATTATTATTATCATTATTATCATTATTATTATTATTATTGCTGTTATATATTTTGCTAACTTCTTTTTAATTTTTAAATTAGTCAAATTACGTTTGCATTGAAATCAACCAATGACGTTTGCATTGAAAACAACCAACAGCTGCATATCCGGTTTAGAAGGGATACGGAAATGGTTTACCTAAGTGTGTGTGTGTGTGTGTGTGTGTGTGTGTGTGTGTGTGTGTGTGTGTGTGTGTGTGTGTGTGTGTGTGTGTGTGTGTGTGTGTGTGCGCACGCATGCGTGTTCTTGCGTGTTCTTGCGTGTGCGCATGCGCGCGCGTGTCTGAGTGTGTGTGTGTGTGTGTGTGTGTGTGTGTGTGTGTGTGTGTGTCTGTGTCCTCGGTGTTGGAAACACTGGTGACGCGAGGTTCGTGGGGGGGGAGGGGGGAGGGGGTGCGAGAGGGCTTGCCCGGGCTTGTTCTGATCATAGAGTTACCTCTTGCCTGAGCAGACCAATCACAGCTCTTGCTAAGTTTGACCCTCCCCTTAGACTCACAGCACTAACATGCCGCCCTCTCACAAATCAAAATTCTGCGTGAGCCTCGGTCGTTTACTATTGTAAACTGTTCTACTTGATTTAGCTTCATTTTATATCATCGATCTACTTTGTTTTCTTCGGAAGACTTTCATTTCGTCGTCTTTTGTCTGAGGTGAGTAATATTACTTTATATATACACTTTCGTTTCGTTTTTTTTTGTTTATAACTCTGATGGCCTTGGATCACACGACGGTCATGGATGAACTTCAACCTGGTGTTTGCACTTTCTCCCTTTTTGGACCCTACATCTACTTCAACGTTCAGATTTCAAACAAAGTTTTTACCCCATGGCCATGGATGTTATAATTATGTATGGGCCCTCAGAAGTAGCCGTATCTTCCGTATTGTTCAATAAAAAAACATTTTAATCCGATCGCTGGCCATTTTCTCATAGTTGGCATACTCTATCAGAGTGCAGTACACCTACCAACCGATGGGGCCGCGTAGTTGAAAGCATGCGGACATGCTGAGAAAATGGCCACCGATCGGATAAAAATGCTTTTTATTGAACAATACTGAAGATACGGTTACTTCTGAGGGCCCGAACAGAATTGGCACATCCGTGGCCATGAGTTAAGAACTTAATATTTGAAATGTGAACGTTTATGTACATGTACAACCTGTGCAATGTGCATGTACAACCGTAACCTGTGCAATCGCCAGGTTACGTTTGTTTCAGGCCCCAGGACTCTGGGTGACTTTGTTTTCATACAATCATGTCACAATTTTGACCTGTCCATAACAATTCATTATATCACGCAGAATGCTTTTAATCAACATTGCATTTGTATATATTTTGTCTGTTAACATTGAGCTTGTAGATCTGCTAAAACTAACTTTAAGCAGCGACCGTCGCTCTGAAACTGGGTTAAAAACAACAAGGATTCGTAAGCTAGGCTAACTGATGCTAACGGCTATAAACGTGTGCTTACTACTTCCGCATGGCAGTGACATCACCCACAGCTCCTTGGAGCTTTGTTTGTGTCTGTCTCGACACAGACAGTTGGCAGGATAGATAGACAAATTGTATGTGTACTTCTATCCACTATTGTATCCACTACATTTCAGAGGCAAATATTGAACTTTTGATCCACTACAATTATTTGAAAACTTTAGTTACTCTGTAGATTTTGATTATTATTTAAAAAACATTGGCTACATTAACAACTTAAGCCCTACTTAAACTTTTGGCTAAACTTTGGCGAAAATGGCAGATCTACAAGCTCACAATGCTATGCGTTGTGAGCTTGTAGATCTGCTATTTAACAATTAGCTCTAAAATTGGCAGCCATCTGTAGCCATGTGATAACAAGGCATTATAATAGCAGATCTACAAGCTCACTGTAAACGTGTAGGCTTATTTTAAATAGCCAATCTACAAGCTCACTTGTCAGCTTGTATACCACTTGTGAGCTTGTAGATCTGCTATTGTTTATTGATATGCATGTACTTTCATAACTTTGTGTCTAACATATTGTATCCCCTTTTTTTTTTTACAGCTCTGGCTGTTTGGACCCAGGTGACAGGCACACCATCCCAGACCTACTGCAAGGTGTGTAACATGCTGATCCTATTTTAGATAATATATAATAATAGATAATATATAAGAAATACTAGGTTATGGGGGTCTGTGGTCTAATGCATAGGCTAAAACATTGAAGCTCTTTGACATTACAATAGTTTGAGAACCACTGTTCCATGTGACAAGTATGTGTTGCTTCAAGTTTCTATGGAGTTGTCAGCTGACTGAAAGGTGATAATAGGGGTGATTAGAGGTGTGGTTAGGGGTTGAATAAATTACCCATTTTCTGAGCTTGTAGATCTGCTATTGTCCCTATATTGACATGCTCACTCCCTTGTGTCTGTCTATCTGTGTACATTTGCCGTGTGAGTACTGTACAGTGTTGCATTGCTGATTTGGTATGTTGGCAAATGGCATAGATAGACAAATATTGTACTTGTAATCCACTACAATTATTTGAAAACTTTAGTTACTTTGTAGATTTGGATTATTGTTTAAAAAACATAGGCTACATTAACCACTTCAGCCCTATTTAAACTTTGGCAGAAAATGGCAGATCTACAAGCTCACAATGCAACATGTTGTGAGCTTGTAGATCTGCTATTTTCCAATTATCTCCTGAATTGGCAGACATCTGTAGCCATGTGATAACAAGGCATTATACATATTTGAAAATAGCATATCTACAAGCTCACTGTGAGTTTAATGTTTGGAAAATAGCAGATCTACAAGCTCACAATGCAACATGTTGTGAGCTTGTAGATCTGCTATTTAACAATTATCTCTAAAATTTGTAGCCATGTGATAACAAGGCAGTATAGATATTTGAAAATAGCAGATCTACAAGCTCACTGTAAACTTGTAGCCTTATTTTAAATAGCCGATGTACAAGCTCACTTGTCAACTTGTAGATCTGTTATTTTTACTCTTATTGTGTGCCACTCTTGTATGATGAAGTCAGTTTGCATAGAAAAATACTGTACTTGTACTAATATCCACTACAGCTCAGAGGCAAATATTGTACTTTTAATCAACTACAATTGTTAGAAAACTTTAGTTACTTTGTAGATTTTGGTTATTGTTTAAAAAACATAGGCTACATTAACCACTTCAGCCCCATTTACACTTTGACTATTTGAAAATGGCAGATCTACAAGCTCACAATGCTAGACATTGTGAGCTTGTAGATCTGCTATTTAACAATTATCTCTAAAATTGGCAGACTCTGTAGCCATGTGATAACAAGGCATTATACATATTTGAAAATAGGAGATCTACAAGCTCACTGTAAACGTGTAGCCTTTTTTAAATAGCTTATCTACAAGCTCACTTGTAGATCACTTGTGAGCTTGTAGATCTGCTATTGTCTATTGATATGCATGTACTTTCATAAGTCTGTGTCTAAAATATTGTATTTTTTTTTTAGAGCTCTGGCTGTGGACCCAGGTGACAGACAGACCATCCCAGACCTACTGCAAGGTGTGTAACATCCTGATCCTATTTTAGATGTAACTATATAATGTTGGCTTATTGACATTGACTTGGGGTCAAATAGTAGGTTATGGGGGTCTGTGGTCTAGTGCATAGGCTAAAAATGGAAGCTCTTTGACATTACAATAGTTTGAGAACCACTGGTATCCAGGTGACAAGTGTGTGTTGCTTCTAGTTTCTATAGAGTTGTCAGCTGACTGAAAGGTGATTAGAGGTGTTGTTAGGGGTTGAATAAATTGTGTGTGTGTGTGGTCAAACATGGTCACACCACTTAACCTTTATTTAAAATAGCAGATCTACAAACTGATTTTTTGAGCTTGTAGATCTGCTATTGTCCCTATATTGACATGCTCATGCCTTGTGCTCAGACTGTGTCTGTCTAATCTATCTGTGTACATTTGCGGTGTGAGTTTGTAATGTTTGGAAAATAGCAGATCTACAAGCTCACTGTAAGCTTGTTGCTTCATTTTAAATGGCCGATCTACATAGCTCATTGTAGATCACTTATGAGCTTGTAGATCTGCTATTGTCTATTGATATGCATGTACAGGTGACAAGTATGTGTTGCTTCAAGTTTCTATAGAGTTGTCAGCTGACTGAAAGGTGATAATAGGGGGGTGATTAGAGGTGTGGTTAGGGGTTGAATAAATGACCCATTGTCGATGCCCTTTAACAGGCCCTGTGTCTCATCTGTGTCTGTCTTATCCATATGTGGCCAATTTTTCAGCACACTGACTTGTCTGGTTCAATTTTCAAGATCTATCTTGTGTGTGTGTGTGTGTGTGTGTGTGTGTGTGTGTGTGTGTGTTCACACATGGTCACACCACTTAACCTTTATTTAAAATAGCAGATTTACAAGCTGATTTTCTGAGCTTGTAGATCTGCTATTGTCCCTATATTGACATGCTCATGCCTTGTGCTCAGACTATGTCTGTCTAATCTATCTGTGTACATTTGCGGTGTGAGTACTGTACAGTGTTGCATTGCTGATTTGGTATGTTGGCAGTGATAGACAAATATTGTACTTGTAATCCACTACAATTTTTTATCAATCATGAGTTACTTTGTAGATTGTTGTTTAAAAAACATAGGCTACACTAACCACTTCAGCCCTATTTAAACTTTGGCTATTTGAAAATGGCAGATCTACAAGTTTTTAACTGTAGAGAGTGTATAAATGTAACCCTTGGATACAATATAAATGTCCATTTGGTTACATGTGAACACACTCAGAGTTACTAGGTTATGGGGGTCAGTGGTCTAATGCATATCATTTTAGGGGTCCTTCACATGGAAAAGTGGAGCACCAAGGCACGTTGGAAGCTTGTAGATCTGCTATTTTTACTCTTATTGTGTGACACTCTTGAATGTTGAAGTAGGGCAGTGGTTCTCAAGCTTGTTAATTTCAAGGACTTTATAATGTTGATGTACAGGCCGTAAATGGATAAAGTGCAAACACCAGGTTGAAGTCATGTTTCAGCAGCCCTATTTAAACTTAGCCTATTCGATCTAATGTTGGCTTATTGACATTGACATGGCATGAAATACTAGGTTATGGGGGTCTGTGGCTAAAAAATGGAAGCTCTTTGACATTACCATAGTTTGAGAACCACTGGTATCCAGGTGACAAGTATGTGTTGCTTCAAGTTTCTATAGTTGTCAGCTGACTGAAAGGTGATAATAGGGGGGTGATAAGAGGTGTGGCTAGGGGTTGAATAAATTACCCATAGTTGATGTCCATTAACAGGCCCTGATTGTGTCTCATTAATGTCTGTCTTATCCATATGTGGCCAATGTTTCAGCACAATATGACTTGTCTGTTTCAAATTTCAAGATCTATATTGGCACTGTTTCTTTGCTATTGTCCAGTTTATAGAAAGCTATATGCTGATAGCCATCATTGCTTTGTGTTTGTTTAGTAACAGGGAACACCCCGTCTCTGCAGGTCCTTTTTAAACAGAAAATAAAGGGTTGGTTGGCAATTTCATCCAATCATAATCAATAACTTGATTGTATAGGCTGTGTCCTGTATGAGTTCTCCCTCCTGATTGGATGAAATTGGTCTCTCAAAATCACAATTTTCGTTTTAAAGGCAGTTACTCTGTCATCCAGAAGGAGTATACTAGCAGTAGCACCCCTACTTAAGTAAGACTGTTTGCATTCTGGTACAGTGGTGTAGTTAATTGGTATGGTTGCTGTGTTTTCACGTCGTGGATGCAATATATCATTTAGTATATTCATTTCCATTTGAAAGTATGCTTTAATAAGTACCTGACAAACAAACATGCCCACTTGTGTGTGCCTAAGTGTCTTTGGGTCAATCCAGGGCCAGTGTTTAAGGAGGCATTGCCAATATCGATAGCTTGATTTACATTTATATTGTGATAAGTGATAGGCCTGCCTGAATTTTGTATTAACCCTTTAAGACCGGGATTGCTCTCGTTTTAGATTGATTTGGCCATTCAAAAATAGCAGATATACAAGCTCATAGTGCAGCACCAAGTGAGCTTGTAGATCTATTTTTGAAAAATCTTGAAAGTTTGCAAACATTTTTAACTCTGATCGTGCTTCTGGGGGTCCCTGGAACAACATATTTTGACAAAGTTCTATGGCAAAATACATATCATTTTGGGGGTCCTTTGCAAACATTTTTAACTCCCATATGTGCTTCTGGGGGTCCCTGGTACAACATATTTTGACATAAAGTTCTGCGGCCAAATGCATATCATTTTGGAGGTCCTTGACATGTAAAAGTGGAGCACCAACACACGTTGGCAGCTTGTAGATCTGCTATTTTTACTCTTATTGTATGCCAATCTTGTATGATGAAGTAGGGCAGTGGTTCTCAAACTTGTTAATTTCAAGGACTTTTATGTAGATGTACAATGGATAAAGTGCAAACACACAGTTGAAGTCATGTTTCATAGCTAGCTCTGTAAGCTACATCATTGTTTTTCATAACATCGTGTCACAATCCACCTATTTGTAACAATTCATTATATAACACAAAATGCAACCTTGCATTTGTTATATATATTCTGTGAAAAATTGTGATTAATAAACACAAACCACTAGCCACTAACAGGAGAAAGTAGGGCTGAGATGAGGTGGGTGTGTGGGTGACATATGGTCACACCACTTATTTAAAATAGCAGATCTACAAGCTGATTTTCTGAGCTTGTACATCTGCTATTATCCCTATATTGACATGCTCACGCCCTTGTGCTCAGACTGTGTCTGTCTATCTGTGTACATTTGCGGTGTGAGTACTGTACAGTGTTGCATTGCTGATTTGGTATGTTGGCAGTTGGCATAGATGGACAAATATTGTACTTGTAATCCACTACAATTATTTTAAAACTTTGCTACTTCTAGATTTTGATTATTGTTTAAAAAACATAGGCTTCATTAACCACTTCAGCCATATTTAAACTTTGGCTATTTGAAAATTGCAGATCTACAAGCTCACAATGCGATTACATCTGCTATTTTCCAATTATCTCACAAATTGGCAGACATCTGTAGCCATGTCATAACAAGGCATTATACATATTTGAAAATAGCAGATCTACAAGCTCACTGTAAACTTTTAGCCTTATTTTAGATAGCCGATCTACAAGCTCACTTGTCAGATTGTAGATCACTTGTGAGCTTGTAGATCTACCAATGTCACTATATGCATTTACTTTTATCAATTTGTCTAAAATACAGTGTTTTTGATTGGAATTTTCAGCTGTGGCGTGGCTGTACACCGGACCTGATATCTTGGCCAACACAGCTGTGCACTGAGGGGACCATCCCAGACTGCACTACTGCAAGGTTTGTTTAACATAACATGACACATGTGCAACTGCAAATCAAAGCCTTTTAGATAACTATCTAATGTTGGCATATGGATATTGTCTTGGGGTCAATCCATTCTGTTTTTAAGGAATCATTGCCAATATATTTACTCTATGTAGCTTAAAGGAGTAGTTCATCCCCAAAATAACTTTTTTTCTATGGATTACTCACCCCATGACTGGGGAGTGAATGGAGCCTTGAATTCATGGATATTTTTTTGTTGTAGTCGCATTCCTTCCTTTATTATTTGATTATAATAAATTTGTCCCCATTGATTCCGGTAGGAGACACAAATGCATTTGTGTCTCCTACCGGAATCAATGGGGACAAATTTATTATAATCAAATTATTGGCTTAGGAATGTGACAAAAACTAAAAAATATCTATGAATTCAAGGCTCCATGGGGTGAGTAATCAATAGAAAAAAAGTTATTTTGGGGGTGAACTACCCCTTTAACTCTTTGACTGCCATATCAATAGTGTGCCAGTGCTGCCAGCAAAAACGGTGATTTTACTGTACCTTTTGAAAAATCATGGAATAATCTCTGACTGCCGTCCTCACAGAGATCGGCGCATTACATGCATGGGGTTATCAAGATTCCCAGAGGGGTCCCCAAATTATTTTGTTGGTCCCCATATTATTAGCTTACTTGAACACATTTTCTTTATTTTTTAAATGTCAACTCCTATTATTTTAGCTTATTTTGCACACTTTAGTGTCTCCGCCAGGCCGGAAGGCATGGCTGAGACTGTTTTGCACCCTGTCCGTCCGTGTGTGTGTGTCATTCTGTCTGTGGACGGTCAATCTCTGGTACCGTTGGCTTGAACGGTACCACAGTTTCACTGTGTGTGCACAGTGAAACTGTACACATACTCTCTCTGGATGCCTGAGCAGAATTCTGTCCCAAATTAGTCACATGGGCCTCTAATTGTCCCACCAGGAGGCCGATTTTTGCAAAACACACTTTTGACCGTGCTCCTACACGTGTTGTCCAAACATGACGCTAATCCGTACACAGTCACTATTGTCATTAAACAAACTGGTATTTCAGATTTGTCATATTCCATCCTGATTGGCTAAGATTGCCGTCCAAAGTTTGCAGGAGTGCTCCGTTTTGAACTAAATGCCTCAAATCATGAACACGGCGTGCAATTTCTGTGACATTTTGCAAGCACATACCCAGGCAGAGGAAGAAATGCCACTTGAAAAATGTCACGTCAACCTCATGGTGGCGCTAAAGCAGGTCGATTCATGTTTTACCTATAACTGCACCGATCTGTGTAAAAATTTGTATGCACACTCCCTAGTGGCCAAGAAAAAGCCTTTGCCCTGCATTTTTCACATCTGCCTTTTATAGCGCCATCAGGTGGCTGACTTGTGTAAAACGTATTTTTGATATTACTCATTCAGATTTGATCCAAATTGCACGCAAATAGTCATGTGATCAAGACGGACCTGTTGGACCTTTCATATTCCATCTTGATTAGCTAAGATTGACATCTAAAGTGTGCAGGAGCGGCCTATTTTTAACAGAATACCGCAAATCATTATAGCACCGTCTGATTGCGGTGAAACTTTGCACGCACATTCGCACTACTTTGAGATACAAGCGCCACCCTCTTAACATTGCCCTATTATAGCTCCATCAGGAGGCCGATTTTTGCAAAACAATTGTTTTTAAATTAGCCCCACAAATGTTGTCCAAACATCACGCAAATCGGTACACATTATCTTCATAGTCAAGTGATCAAAAATAAATCTGTCCAGTTTTTCATATTCATCCTGATTGACGAATTCCAAACATTGCTGGCCCACAATAACCTGCTCCCTGGTGGGATCTGTGCTCCTGAGGAGCACTTTCTCTAGTTACATTCTGTTTCCACACATTTTAAAAAGGTCATGACTATATAGGATCCAATTTAGTCTAAGCTGTCAGCCATTCTTAATCTAAAAATTCAAATGGAATAAAACAAAATGGTTACACCATTACTCTACAGATAAATGGTAACATTAGTGTTTGCAACAGTAAACTTATGAATTAATGCATTATTTTCCCACACTGCTATACCTAATATAAACTATGCAGATGATATGCGTACTTCAATTCTATGGTGTTCTCATCATATACATAATCTTTGGTATACATATTCTTATGTAATACTTTCTCTCTTTAGTTATACTTTTCCAAATGCTTTGGTCAATATTGTGTAAAATCCTGAATAGTTAAAGTTCAACAAGGGAATGTCAGCTTTGTCTGTTATAGCCATAATGGCATGAATGGTAGATGGATATAAATAACCTTACATAAATAACCACCATACATACACATGCAGCTGTTAGATTGCTATCACACCAATAATGCACATTATGGAAAGATGAAAGAACTCAACGCAGTCAGAGAAATGACTTCATATATACCGATACTTGATCATAGACAAAGATTTTCATCAAAAATGTGCCCTTTAAACAGCCATAACTCCAGTTCCGAATATGCTTAACGCTCCAAACTTGGTATGTGCAATAGCAGTGTATAACACTTCAAATGGCCATGCTTCAGTGACCCATGTTCATAGCAGTGCAACATAGGACTAGGTTTGAAGGCTGTGCAGCGGCCTGAAAATCTACTGTCATAAAATGTAATTATATTGTAAAACTATAGCGCTAGTCTGAAAATGTTCTCTTTTTTTCTCTAGTGTTCATCAGATCGGAACAGCTCCTCTGGTGACTTTTTAACGGTAAGTAAGTTGATTCTAGAGGCCTAGAGTGATTTGTGACTAATGCTACACTAGTATTGAAGGTTGTTTTTTGGTAGAGAGTGTACATTTTAATAAAAGTTCAGATCTAAAACTTGGTGACATCATGCCTTATCGTGGGAAGAAATCTATCGCTAAAAAGAAATTCTGGGATGCTAAATTGGCCCATACAGATTCACCAAACCGTTGCACAGAGGTCGATGAAGGGGCACAAAACACATTTAGTCCATGGCCAGCCATGGAGCCTGTGGTAGAAACAGCTCAGCAACATGCACAGTCTGATGTTGATGAACAAGACAACATTGTCGAGGCCATGGACCTTTCCAACAATGACCAAGCATGCACCGTGCCACCCTCTGTCAAATCTGTGCAGGCATCCAAAAGCCAAAATCATCATAAGTTTTCCCAAATGTCAAAGAATCGGCAGTGTACATGCATGGGTCTGACATTTTTGGCACACCAACATGAAGGTCTTGACTTGAAGATGGATGATCTTGACAAGATACTGGACAAGGGAGACAGTCTGTATAAAAGAACAATAGAAACACTAAAAAGACAAAAGCTGTTTAAGTCATGCCAGCTGACAATGGAGGAAGTACCTCTCAAGGTGGAAACGGAACACAATACGTACTCCGTGAAAAAATCTAGCGTGGACATGGGATATATGAGAGCTGAGGGAGAGCCCTACCGACGGCATTGGTGGCTGAAGCTTCAGGAAAGACTTAAGTGTCTGTCTGAGAATGTCAAATATGCACTCCTAACAGTATCACCACACACCATTGCTGTTTTTAGAGACAGGTCTGGAAGATATGGACTGTTTGACTCTCATCAGAGAAGTGCTGATGGCCTACCTTTGCCTGGAGGAAAAGCTGTAATGATGACCTTCACTCAGTTGGATGATCTGTTCGCTAAGATTGACCAGCTAATTGACTTCTCACACTCATCAAACAAGATTGACAAAATGCAGTTTGACTTCATGCCAGTGACATTTGAACAGACAAATGCTAGGTCACCCCATCTGTCAACAACACAAGTTCATGCTGACAACCTGCATCAAAAACTGCCTGTCGATCTAACTAGCCAGGATGAAACAAACACTGTACCCCCAGTCACGAAGCATTCTCTGCACACAGACAATGCACCATCATCACAAGTGATGTCACCCACTACAAGTGAAAACATCAACAAAATGAGTAAAGCACGGAAAAAGAAAATAACGGAGAGACAAAGAAAGGATAAACTACAATCTGATACCAAGGAAAAACCTAGGACTATGAACAAATACATTGCCATGAGATGTATAACAAATGAAAAATTCAAGAAACAGCAAAACAAATTCAAGAAGGCATATTTCAACAGGAGATTCAGTGAAGATGAGGAGTTTAGAGAGAAGAACAAGGCATATAGGAAAAGGAGATTACATGAAGAGGAGTTTAGAGAGAACAAGAAGGCTTATGAGAACAAGAGGTACAAAGAAGATGAGGTGTTTAGAGGGAAGCGGAAGGCTTATGGGACCAAGAGGTTCAAAGGAGTTGAGTTCAGCGAAAAGGTTAGGGAACACATGAAGTCCTACATGGCCCGCAGATGCAAAACGGTCCCATTCTTCAAGATGCGCGTTGACATCCGACGTTCAATAAGAATAAGAAATAGATACAAGGACTTATGTGATATCCTGCGCAAACGGGGCATTGCTGTAAAAGCGAGTAAAGATTTAGATACTGTGAGGATAGATGTAGCTCCCGCACCCCAACAGAATGGGCTACTACAAGGCGCTATAGCGAGTTTCCATAAAGTCATAAAACATGGACCAACTTTTGTGTGCACAACGTGCCATCGGACTCTTTTCGCTGGTCAAGTGAATGTTTGTCATCGGTCAAATTACACGATCAAACCCGCCGTGGTTGCTGCCTGCTTAACAGGCAAATACCTTCATTCGTGTGATGATCAATGTGGAGGGCCGGAAGATTGCACTGTACCCGAAGAAAGGCGAAAAGAGTGGATTTGTCAATGCTGTCACAAAAGTGTAGTAGCAGGAAGAATGCCACGCTTGGCTGTCGCAAACAACCTGGAACTTGCACCCATTCCTCCAGAGCTCCGCCAACTCAATGTGCTGGAAAGACAATTATCGGCAATAGACATACCATTTGCCAAGATTCTCACACTTCCTAAAGGCAAACAGAGTGCTATATATGGTGCTGTGGTGTGCGTGCCAGCAGACGTGGAAACCACAGTAAACACCCTACCCAGAAGGCTCGACTCATCCCGTTTGTACAGGGTGAAACTGAAGAGACGTCTGCGGTACAAAGGCCATCATTTGTTTCACACTGTCAATATGACCAATGTCTTACTGGGCTTGAGGAAACTCATCGAGACACACCCCGACTACAAAAACATCACAATCCGAGATGATGAGAGCATCAACGATGAAAATGTGGAGGGCCAGCTTGAAGACCTACCCACTGTTGAACTTGAAGACCTACCCACTGTTGAACAGACAGGCACAGACGAAGTCATGGACAGTTGTGACGACGCCGAAATGATGGAAGTAGCCGATGCGACTGAATCTCTCGACCCGTCACAGAGAGTGGATCAACATCCACCCACTGCCCAAGATGAGCAAGATGCGCTGAGACCTGGACATGGCCTGGACAGTTGCTTGGAACCGGATGACATTGGACAAGAGACAATGACATACGGAGATGGCATATTCTGCATCGCCCCAGCTGAAGGAAACAGGCCTGTCAGCTATAGCACAGCCCCTAACCTCGAAGCAAGGGCCTTCCCTACATTGTTTCCAACTGGAGAAAACACGTTGGATCGTAAGAGAAAGCTCAAACTGACACCAAGCAGGTACTTCAACGCAAGGCTTTTCAATGTTGATGATCGTTTTGCGAGAGACCAAAGCTATCTCTTTTTTGCCCAGTTTGTTACAGAGACCCACTTGGCAAAAAACACCATCTCAATTCAATTGAGGAAGGGCAAACCCTTTACCAAGGATGGTCGCAGGATCTCCAACAAGATGTTGCAGGACAAGCATGAAGTTGAGAGACTGGTCAGAAACCGGGATGCAACAAGGTTCATGCAACCCCTGAGGGGGACGCCAGCCTACTGGCAGAAGACCATGTATGATTTATTTGCCATGGTCCGTCAGTTAGGCCCACCTACCTTCTTTTTGACCTTAAGTGCTGCAGAATTCAGATGGCCAGAGGTCATAACGGCAATAAAAGCACAGCAAGGCCAAATTGTGGATTTTGACAAGCTGGACTGGAATGAGAAGTGCGACATCCTCAGAAGCAACGCAGTGACTACCATGCGAATGTTTGACAAGCGAGTTCGTTCTGCGTATACAAAACTGCTGTTGTCTGATGCTCGCCCTATCGGTCACGTCATAGATTATTTCCATAGAATAGAGTATCAAAACCGGGGTTCGCCGCATGTTCACGCCTTAATGTGGGTAGCCGACGCCCCCAAACTTGGAGAAGACTCGGACGAGAAGATATGCGAATTTGCGGACCGCTACATTTCGTGCCAGCTGCCTGATCCAAACGAAAATCCTGTGCTTCACCGAATTGTCCAAGAAGTTCAGATGCACAGCAAAAACCACACAAAGTCCTGTAAGAAAGGTAACAAGACATGCAGGTTTGGATTCCCCAAGGCACCAGTGGACACAACCTGGTTAACTAACCCAACGCCAGTTGATCCAATGGAGGAAGTCATGGATGAAGAAGAAAGGGGCGCAACAGGAGGAAATGAAGGAGCAAACGAAAGTGCAAAGAAGAGTACAGAAGGCATAGGCAAACAACAGAGGGCAAGAGCACAAGCTGCTTTGGCCAAACTCAAACCTCTGTATGATCTACTTCTGGACTTGCCATCAGAACTGACCGACCTCTCAGAGTTGCTGGCAAAGTGCAATTTGACTCACGAAGAGTACGACAGCTATCTTGAAGACTTGAGGAATGTCCAGGTCCTCTTGATGAAGCGTGGAGTCAAGGACTGCTATGTGAACAACTACAACCCAGTTTTGCTGGAGGCCTGGAATGCCAACATGGATATCCAGTTTGTCCTGGACCACTTTGTTTGCATCTCATACATGCTGTCCTACATATCCAAGGCCGAACATGAGATGGGTGAGCTTCTGAAACAAGTAGTCGAAGGCATAGACCCCACAAAAGTGACCGAAAGGGGTGCAATGAACGAACTTGTTCACGCATATGTGAAAAACAGACAGGTTAGCTCTCAGGAGGCAGTGGCCCGAACTTGCAGCTTGCAATTGAAGAAATGCTCCCGCGAAGTTGTCTTCCTCCCGACGGATGACAATGCAATGAAAATGAGCCTCCCGCTCAGCTTGCTGCAGAAAAGACCAGCCGATTCGAACCAAGTGTGGATGTCAGGGCTTCTTGACAAATACAACGCCAGACCCAAAACACTGGTGTTTGACAACATGTGTCTAGCAGAATTTGCATCCGAGTACAGGATTGTGTACGGTAGCGAAGCAAAAAAGCCAGATTGCCTGAAGCTGTCTGACAACATGGGAACCATTAAGAAGCGCTCGACGGATGGCCGACCCGCAGTTATCAGATACGCGAAATTCTCGGAACAGAAGGACCCCGAGAAATACTTCGGCAACTTGCTGAAGGCTTACCTTCCGCATCGCTATCAGAGCACACTGAAAACCGCAATCTTCCCCACCTACAAGGAGTTCTACGACTCTGCGTCTGTGAAAATACCTGGACAAAAATGGACATGCCGCGCAAATGCCATTGTTGATGAGAACAAAATGAGGTATGAAAAACACAGCAAATCGATGGAAGAAGCATCAGAGGAATTCATGAAGCATGGACCTGCGGAAGATGCGTGGGCCAACATTGCCCCAGAAAATGAGCTTGAGAGGATGGAATGTCTTGCCGAACAAGATCAAGATCCACAGGCAGACGACGAACGAGACGACGTCCCAGAGTTCAGTTGTCAAGAGGTGGGTACAATTGTTGGTCACAGGGTATCGGCTCCGCAAATGAGCCTCGATTATCTGCGTTCAATGTGTCGAAACCTCAACCGGACTCAAGCCTCCATCTTTCACTCTGTACGTGAATGGTGCTTCAAGAGCGTACTCGACCAGAAACCCGAACCCTTCTTCTTCTTTGTCACTGGGGGTGCTGGGACTGGCAAATCACACCTGATCAAGTGCATCTACGGTGAGGCAACAAGGATTCTCCGTCGACTCCCCAGACTGTTTGAAGAGACGGATGCATCCATGCCCACAGTGCTGCTGTCTGCGTTTACAGGAACTGCGGCATACAACATCGCGGGAAACACACTGCATTCCCTGTTGAAGTTGCCAAGAAAACTGAAACCACCCTACATAGGACTGGGAAACAAATTGGATGACGTGAGGGCAAAGCTGGGAAATGCGGAGATCATCGTCATAGATGAGGTGTCGATGATTTCAAAGGCTATGTTTATCTACATCCACTGGAGACTGCAGGAGATTAAAGGCAGTAAGAGGCCATTCGGCGGCATGTCGGTACTTGTAGTAGGCGACTTTTACCAGCTCCCTCCAACGTCAAGTGGGAAACCGCTCTGTGTGCTCGAGGAAGGCCAACCGGACCTTCTGCTCGAACACTTTCAGATGATCACGTTGACCGAGATCATGCGACAGAAAGATGATCTGCCCTACGCAGAGCTTCTGAATAGGTTGAGAGTCAAAGCGAAGAAGGATCCGCTGAGTGACACAGACAAAGCACTCCTTGCTCAGAGAGTGACTGTGCGTGACCGTTGTCCTAAGGATGTTGTGCACATCTTCGCAACCAACAAAGAGGTGTCCGAACACAACGCCAAATCTTTGTCTGCGCTCCACAGCCACATCGTCAACATACCCGCGGAAGACTACAAGCAAGTCCATAACCACAAGACTCGCCTTGCCAGTCCCTGTACAGGAGAGCAGAACGATCTTCTTGACAACTTGCAGGTTGCAGAAGGCGCCCCAATCGTGATCATCAGGAACATAGATGTGGAGGATGGCCTTGTGAACGGGACATTTGGCAAGATGGCTAGTGTAGAGATGCACGTAAACGAGGACGGGAGTAGAGTAGCCAAGCTTTGGCTTGTAGTAGACAAGCCTGAAGCAGGACAGAAATACCGGAAAACTACACCTGGCAGTACACAAGTGTACGTCGAGAGATATGAGGAACACCTGAGCAATAACACGCTTCGTAGGCAATTTCCCATCAAGTTGGCATATGCTTGCACAGCTCACAAAGTCCAAGGCATGACTACACAATCTGCTGTGGTTTCCTTGAAACGGATCTTCCAACCAGGCATGGCCTACGTTGCCCTCAGTAGGACAACGTCATTGCAAGGATTGCACATCATTGACTTCGATGCGAAGAAAATCTATGCTGATCCTGCAATCACAGCTGCCCTGGAATCCATGAAGACCGCCTCACTGGACAGTGTTATGCCACTGTTGAAGTATCGAGAGACGACAGGCCAGGCGCAAACACTCGCGATTGTCCATCACAACACGCAAAGTTTACCGGCACACATTCAGGACATCAAAAAACATCACGAACTGACCCATGCAGATGTCCTGTGCTTGACCGAGACGCATCTCACCGGCTCCTTTGTGGCTGACAGTCTCCAATTGGATGGATACACCATGTTCAGCCGCAACAAGCACATCTCGTACACCAGCCGTCCTGAACGTGCAGAACAGAATGGCGGTGGCGTCGCTGTGTATGTGAAGGACCATTTCCAGGCATGTGAAAAGCGTTACCTACACAATGTGACAAACCTCGAGTTTGTGGTCGTCAAGATAGAGTCCCCTGTCAAGCTTCTGATCGCTGCAGTGTACAGACCACCACGTTACGATGACCCGTTCATGGAAAATCTGAAGGCGCTTCTGGACTCCTTAGAAGTGATGGACCACCATCCCATCGTAGTCTGTGGTGATTTCAACGAAAATCTACTGGCCAGTGTAGGTACTCCGATAGCGATGCTGCTCGAGTCCAGAGGATACACACAACTGATCAAGGAGAAGACTACTGACAAAAACACGCTGTTGGATCACATTTACATCTCAAGACCAGAGCAATGTCTACAGTCTGGAGTACTACGTACGTACTACAGCTACCATGATCCTGTGTATTGCGTATTATCCTCCGATCAGGACTAGTGCACAGCCTGCAAGACAAGCTTGCAAACACTGGAACCATGTAGACCTTAGTTTCAAGGACATCGTGCTCTTTCCCACCAAACGCATTCTGACCTGCTCTTATATATCACATCTGCCGCACTCAATAACAAAAGGATTGCGAACAATGGAACCTCTTGATCACCAACCCTGTCATTGGATATATCACTGGAACATGTGAATGAGCTGCCCAAATAGTGGTCACCAGAGATGATCGTTTGACGGTATGAACTATTCATAGCCAACGCTACATCATTCTCTGGTGCCACTCCAGCGCAAAGTCTCATCTGCCACACTAAATAACAAACGGATTGCGAACAATGGAACCTCTTGATCACCAACCCTGTCATTGGATATATCACTGGAACATGTGAATCAGCTGCCCAAGTAGTGACCGGGCCTCATCGTAGCCGCACCTATACTTTGGAATCTCCCATTACGCAGCAGCCAAATCTCACCTTTTTTCTCTTGTCGCTAGTATTATTCATATTGTAGCATTGTTTTGTCTTTTTTCATAATTACTGATTGTGAAGCATTTGTTTGAAAAGAACACTAACACTTGTTTCCCTGTTTTTCAGAAGCCGTCCAGCACTGATATTGTTTTTGCCTTTAACCTTTTTCTACATTTCAGGAATGTTCTTTGTGAATAATTGTCATATTTCTAATTGTCATTTATGTTGTGGCTCGTGAACCGGTAGTACCCAATTTCTATAAACACAATATTGGCCATCCCTGAATTTAATAACAAACTCACACATAAAATAATCAATTCTAAAAAATGCATAACAAACTATTTTGGATTGTATACTGCCTTTTCATGACCCACTACCTTATATTTACATGTGCATGTTGTAAATGTTTTAACTCACCATTTGTTTTTAGGGCTGTAAGACTGTAACACTTATTAGGACTAAATTATTTTTTAATAAATGTTGTCAAAAAATTGAATTTTATTCAAACAGCCAATATACAAGCATTAAAATAGGACTTAATTTCTTAATTAAACTAATAAATGTAATCCCAAAATAATTATGGAAAATGTTACACATTGATTCATTGATAAATACAAAATTAGATATCTACAAAATACACTTTGAGATAATTCACTTAATCAATATAGTTGCAGCCCTAAAAGTTTTACTTATTTTTCAGAATGTTACATTTCTTAGTTTGTTTAATATATTTACCAGGAGCTTGCTTGATCGCCTTTTTTAACAAAGGGGTCGGTGCAAGAATTTTTTCCCCGTGCACTCCTAAATTGGCTGAAATAGGAGGCGGGTTTTTTGCTTCACCCTGGAAAATATTGAAATTACTTAAAGGTTAGAATATAATTTTGGACAATAACAGTAATAATAGTAATAATAATAACCATTATAGCATCAATAATATATCTGTCAATAATAATAAACTGTTTACAGGCATTGTAATAGTTATCATAAAATATAATTTGTTTAATTGTCACTAATAACTCATATTAACCTATATATAGAATCATAAAATATGACCATAATTACATATATAATCATAATAACTATAGTAAAAATAATTGATAGGACATTATACCAAATATATTAATGGTGTTGCTTACAGTAAAGGTACCAATAATACAATTGTGTTAATAAATACTTTAAACTATATCTGCTCTGCTTTGTCTCTACTTATTTTTCTTTTTGCCATGTGTTTGAAAAGTGAATCTATATGTTTGGTAATGTATTTAGTCACATGTATTTAACATTTACTATCAATACAGATGTGTTTTTTTTTAAATTGCTATTCACAATCAGGGTTCTTTACCACTTAAGCTGAACAAAAAGTGGAAACTTTGGAATAAATACAACAACTCATTAATGTGTAAGCACATACATGAACAGAATATACTAAAGTTGTTTGTTTAACTGCCGAAGATTCTTGCCTTATAGAATCTGGTGCTTGAATGAATTTTACACACTTAGTCATTTATGGTTCGATGCTTGCAAGATTCAAAGCTTGTAATTGAAAGCGTTGTGTGAGACTATCAAATCTGCCTGCTGGATGGAATGGACGTCAATCCCAGTACTATGTGGAAGATGGTGAGGCAATCAACATGGACATTAGGGTTTATCCTAAAATCCTGCCAGGGGATGACAAATCTCTCACAATGTAGCCTGAACATGGTATTGACACCATTCAGTAATAATGATGAGCCTGAAATGCTGAAGTGTATCTATAATACAATGAATATACAAAATGGTATGGCTTCAACCCAGCTCCTAACCAGGTTGACATTAATCAACAATGATTCCAGTATTAGAAGGTGTGACATTCCCAAGAACATTACAAGGTACTTATAATATCTATCATCAGGCTGGAAGAAAAAAATGTGCTCAATCTTGTACTCACTTGACATGACAAAAGTGTGGGGAAAACAATCTTCTGTATACATATTGTCTTGTTTGCAAATAGTATATATTCCAGATACTCTACATACACAGGTACTTTTCTCCTCAGAATATCTCAGGTCAGAACAATAAGGTTACAAGATGGCATGTTTGCTTTAATAATGTATTTTGAGGTCTACTAAACCAGCAGTTCCACTGGAGACTGTATAATTGCATATGTATTAACAAACTGGATTATAATTAAAACCAAAACGTTCTATTTAACACCATTAAAATTATTGGCCCACATCAGCGCTGCCAACACTCCTGGATCCTGCAAGAATCTCCTGGTTTTGACCACGTCTCCAGACACTCTCCTGGATCATAATTTCTTCTGTTTTTCTCCAGGATTTGTTATCAATGTCTCAAAATTCACCAGAACACAAGAAATTACATCTATGTTCAAAAGTCTTCGGGGGTGTGGTCAGTGCATGCCATCCAGTGTTGCTATGCTCATATGGGATGTGATTGCACTGTATTTTAATGATGTGACGCGCACGTCGCTTAACACCTACACTATAGGTCACACAATGGACCATTGATATGCATCTAGGCTAATTCCTATGTTAATGTGCCTGGCGTGAGTCAGGAGCCTTTGTAAGCTTTGTTGAAGTGTGAATTTAAAGTAGTTTTAAATCTATGCATGTGCGTGCTCCTGGTCAAATAGGTTCTTGCACGCCGTGCAAGGCCGTCCAGTGACATTGCACCCCTGATGCCATCATACAGAGATATTGACTTTTAAGTTAATATCACATACCACATAGCGCATCAATATTGTTATATATCTACCAATAGTACTGTACTAAACCAACTACTAATAGTACTATTACCATACCAGATATTAATGTACTTTTTAATTGCATATCCAATTTGCATACCTACGACTGCCCGGCTTTGTCTGTTATCGCTCAATAAGATCGAACTTTTATAGTACACGTGTTTAATCTATCTGTCTGTCTGTCAATGGATGGATGGAACTGAAATATGAGTAGATACAGATTACACAATGGACAACTATGATCAGATGTGTTTTAGGAAGCATTGGCGCAGCGTTCAGCAGTTGGTATTAAATAGAGTTGAATTCAAACCTTTACTTAAAAGGATAGTTCACCCCCAAAATCACTTTTTTTCTATCGATGAGTCACCCCATGGATGGAGATCTGTTTGTTTTTGATGCATTCCCAAGTCAATAATTTGATGACTGGCAGGTAGGAGACACAAAGAGTCTCCTTTGAGTCTCCTACCGGATAAATTAGCATCTTTCCACTGGTCATCAAATTATTGGCTTAGGAATGCGACAAAAACAAAAAAATATCCACGAATTCAAGTCTCCATGGGGTGACTGACTAATAGATAGAAAATAAGTTATTTTTGGGGTTATTACCCTTTAATACCACAGTGACCTCTGCTGTCGAAGTGAATATTTTTCATATAATATCTGCCAAGACAACTAATAATCACAACTACTGCTAGTACTATACACTAATTAGTAATAAAATTAACAACATACTATAATTGATATTACATTATACCACACATTGGTTAAATGTATCAAGAAAAAATGCATTGTTTTAAGTATAACGTTTGTAAACTATGACTGCTGTACTTTGTCTATTCTTCTATTTAACATGTCTATGAAATCTGTGAACAGTATGTGTTTGTGAGCTATATCTGTTTGTTTGATAAATCTATTTGGGTTAACATTTGTATTGAATACTAATGGGTACTTTGACTGTGTAATTACCATGTACAATAATAGTTTTTCAGACACTTACACGAAAGTAAAAGTAGAAAGGGGTACTATCAAATGATTAATGCTAAAAACCTACATGAGTATACTATGGCTGATTCAACAGAAGGCTTCCTTGAACAATCGCTTGATTCATTTATTCAATAATATACACACATCTCAATAATCATCAATTTCGAAGAAATATATAGATTGCATAATTCATATTAACACTAGGAAAACGGGTGAAATCATGGGGAGATAACAATATATACATAGATAAAAAAAATCATTATCCTATCGCCTGAAGTTGAAACTGGCTAAGCAAGTAACAGGTAACAATCTAAATACACATTATAGATAGATTGGCACAGATATCAACACGTTTTAACAAAGGCAGTTGAATGATTCGATCATTTGCTTAATACCACAGAGACCTCTACTGGTGAAGAGAAATACTGCACTGACTACAAATTGAGCGATTGAGACACCCAGAAGAACATTTACTTCCTCATTTGGGTGCCCAAATGAAAGACTTGAGCACTGAGCAGGCGCACTGACGTTACAGACGACAGAAGCATGCGCAGTAGCGTTTTAAATGCAGAAATGACGCATTCTTAGATTTGACCACCAGGCAAGAGCCGCACATAGAGGACCGCTTCCCTGGTCTATCGTGGCACAGGGGGCTTGATCTATCCCCTAGGTTTGTGAAGACATTTCAATGTAGGCGGAGGTGGTAGCGATCGACGCAAGGAGGGGGGAGGGGCTTTCGCAAACGATAATGGAGATGGTGCTGGGTACGGTGCGGTAAATGATTTACTTGAGTAAAAGTACAAAAGTATTGATATCAAATGTACTTAAAGTACCAAAAGTAAAAGTACTAAATTGTTTGAAAATAGCAGATCTACAAGCTTCTACAAGCTTGTAGATCTGCTATTTTCAAATAGCCTATATAGGTATAAAAAAGTAGTAGTAATGTAATGATTTAAATCTGCAACGTCACTAGTAACTAAAATATCTAAATAATTGTAGTGGAGTAAAAGTACAATATTTGACTCTGAGATATAGTGGAGTAGAAGTAAAAGTATAGACAATTGGAAACACACCGCAAAAATTGTACTTAAGTAAATTGTACTTAGTTACTTTACACCACTGCTTGTTATAGAATGGATTTCAGCAATAACTTAACTTATACTAACATTATAATACCAGAATCAATCTTAAATGAATTTGTCACATCACATTACAAGTAATGTATTGGTTAAATGTATCAATAAAAAATGTATTGTTTGAAGTATAAAGTTTGTAAACTATGACTGCGGTGCTTTGTTTTTTCTTGTTCTATTTACCATGTCTATATAATCGATGATCTAGCAAAGTACCGTATCCATTAGTCCTTATAGCTCAATAAAAAAAATGCTTCATGGTTTTTATAGTGTATTCCTGCAATAACTTATGACTGTTTTTATACTAACGTTAAAATACACGAATCAATCTTTATTGTCACATCACATTACAAGTAATGTATTGGTTAAATGTAACAATAAAAATGTTTTAAGTGTAAAGTTGGTAAACTATGACTGCGGTGCTTTGTCTATTCATCTTCTATTCAACATGTCTATAAAATCTATGAACTGCTTGTGTTTTTGAGCTCTATCTGTATGTTTGATAAATCTATTTGTGTTAACATTTTTATTGAATACTAATGGCTACTTTGACTGTGTAATTACAATGTTTTCAATGTAAAATGAAAGTTATATTAATATTATATAAGTTATCCACACACTTAGACGAAACTAAAAGTAGAAATGGGTATCAAATAATTAATGTTTAATACATGCTTATAATAATATTCTCATATACTAATAATGCTTATAATAGACCAATTATTTGTTTACTAACATTGAGACTGGACGCACAGGTGATTGTTTCACGCAATCAATTCCCAACCTGTTGTTTTGGGGTGTACTGGTTTCAGCACACCCCAACCCTCTCTTGTGTGTTGGCTAGTGAGGCGCGTACTAGCGAGACCTGGTAAAATGGGTTTCATTGCGCGCATAATGGTTGCACGCATACTGGTTCTTATCAATGTGACGTCGTCTGTTAAGGTGTCTATAAGATAATACAGCTAGTCCATAGGGTTATAATATATCCAGAGAACGGACAGCCCCGAACCCACAGATTCATTTCAATGAAAGTTGCTCACAATTGCATGAAGCACCCGAAACTACTTCTACTTCCTATAATGACTAGAGAAGTGTTGCTATCCCAGATTTGACCACCAGGTGACGGCAGCTTCACTGCTTTACCGGTTCTGGGGGCTTGAGCTACTCAGTTAGCTCCGTTATGTTTCTTATGGTAGATAAGTGTGTTTCCTTCATTAAAGAAAATAAATGCTTTACATGTTTGAAAGTGCACTGTTATTGACAAATATGCTTTTTAAGAAACCCATAAAAGTCCCCCCACAAACACACGTATTATTCTTATTCTTATATCTTATGCTAGATGTGCTCCCATTTCTGCTCAACATTATAACAGGGCCTTTTATTTAAAGGGATATATTTTTACCACTATAGACTATAATGTCTTTAGCATGAGTGTTTAGCAAAATGTCATGATTCCCAACTCATACCCCATCAACCAAGACAGAACATGAAGATTATATTATTGAGCATTGGAACACACATTGTATTTATTTTTAATATAACAAAATGATTATAATGATTTCACGTACTATATTCAGAATCTCAGTTTATCAGTTTTTAGAGCATCTTATGTTATGGGGACAGAGCATAGAGTAATATAATAATAAAATATAATATAAGGGACAGCACCCTCTATGTATCGTCCACCAGACTGCAGATTTTCCCTTCAGATATCTTCCCAGATCTCGCGAGAGTGTGTTGTGCGGATAGAGAAAAGTCGTAAACAAAGTTGATTTTCTCCTAATTTGTGTCTCTGAAAAAAAAACTATTTTTGTATGAAAATCTTGTACATATTATGTGTCTTATGACGATCGGGTCCAATATTTTGTTCAGTAACCATGGAGTTAAAAATTGTTTAGAAGCTGTGTTCATATTCACTCTTCCATTGGAAACAACAGCCTCAAAGCTGCTTCCTGTCTTGCTTGGACGACGCCCACCGACCTCACGTCCCGTGACATTAAAATGCAACCAATGGCATTTGAACAGATTGACCTAGATACTGACGTATGAGATTGGCGCAAAGATTTGAAAATCCCAATTGGCAACCGTTACCTGGGCAGCAGATCAAACTACACGTTCGCCATATGCCAGCAGCTGCAAGAAACACCGATAGCAACACAGTAGCGACTTCTTGTTGAACGTAAGTAGACTTCAATAAATATGCTACATAAACATAGGCTATACTACATTTCCAAACAATAAAGACAAGATGGACGAAATAAACATGGGTCGAAACATTATCTGTTCTGACATGTTTTCTCCCTCATAAATAACATTACCTCAACAACTCACTGCGATTTGGAGTAACAGAATTCACGCATTATAAGTAGCCCAAACGTTCTTCATTAGCCTAACTCTCAACCTAACAATATTGAAAACTATTTCAACAAAAGCTACTACAACAAAACACCACATTTACATATTTTTTATAATGGCCACATTTCATATTCAAACGGCACTCGAAAACATTTAAAATTCGTCACAACTTCCCAAAAAACATTCGACCTAAACACGTTTGTGATAAATTGTTTAGTATCAATGCATGACATTGTTGTACCAACTTATCATAATCTAATTCTTTTCAGTATAGGCTGGTTGCTATATTAAGATTACGATCCTATGCAATGTCATTTACCACAATTTAGTGGTTTACATAATGTAACCGTTAATACAAACTAAGACCTACTTATCCATTGTGTATACACCTATAAATGCACACAATATATATATACCGCATTATTTGTGTCCAATGAATTACATGGTATTACTAACTCTAAAGCAGGGGTCTTCAACAGGGGGTCCGGGACCCCTAGGGGGGAGTTACTACAGGGGGTCCCCCAAATCTTTGTGTGAAATGATTATTTGTTATTACATTAACCACTTGAACTCTAGTGTCCCTTTTCTGAGGAGAACTTTAGCCAAAAATAGCAGATCTACAAGCTCGGCTATTTTTGGCAAATAGTTATACAGTAGGTGTGTAGAGGGGAAAAATTGCAGCAAAAGTTGATCTGAAACACAATTTTATACAATATAGAGGGGGTCCCTGTTACCTCTCTCTCACAGCTAAGTGGTCTTTGGCCTGAAAACGTTGAAGAGCCCTGATCTAAAGTCATTACAACACAATGTGAGCTGCATCACTTAACTATAAGATTTCATGAAGTTGGTAAAATATGAAAGTAACCATTACACCTCTAAATAATTTTACATACTCTTGACATGGTAAACTGACTTGTACTTCTATGTCTCATAGATACCATTATGGATGGCCTAACATCTGTTCCATCTACATCTGTTCAAAGGCAGAATCCAGAAAGGAGTAAGTATGGAAAAAATCAAACTATCTTTCATGTACATTATTTAAATACACAGAAAACAATCTACTCAAACATATGACCATAACAACCGTAAAACACGGTGGTTAATGTTTATTGATCTATCCAGGTAACAATTCTAGAACAATAATTATATATAAAGATTGAATCATGTTATTTCTTCTAATCATATTGCAAATGCCTACCATCATTGTCTGAACAGCTAAATCTATCTGGATTGGGGGGTCGAGTTTAGTGACTAGGGCCTATCCTTGAACTATCAAAATCCAGTTAACTATTCCAAAACAATTTTCGTATATTATATTACAGATTGAATCATGTTATTTATACTAATCATATTGCAAATGTCTACCATCATTGTCTTAACAGCTAAATCTATCTGGATTGTGGGGTCCAGTCTAGTGGCCAGGGCCTTCCCCAGAGCCCAACAGACCTTGGGGAAAAACCTACGCCTCCAGGCAGCCATAACATGGTTTGGAAGAGGAGGAATGGTTTGGCGAGACGTCCTCCCAAAAATTCATAGTATCCTCGCCACCCAAACCCCTCCTGACATCATAGTCCTCCACGTTGGAGGTAATGACCTGGCCAAAACAGCACGGTTAACACTTTTGCAACAAATGAAAAAGGACATGATGTGCATTAAAAATACCTGCCCCAACACCAAGATCATCTTCTCAGGCATAGCAGCAAGACAGCGGTGGAGAGGTGCCAGAAACATCATGAAAGTGAACAAAGCCCGTGTCTGGATCAATTCGCAGATAAACAAATTTATATCGCAGATTGATGGTGCCATGATTCCCCACAATAACATCACATGCAAAGATGAACGGCTATTCCTGCCTGATGGTGTACACTTCACACATTTGGGAAACGACCTGTTCATTGGTGACCTGCATTATGGCCTTAAACAATGCTTGCATTAATAAAGATGTCTACACTAAAACTTCTCTTTCTTAAAATGCCATGATCAATACTTCAAAAAGGTTTATACATTGTGTCAATATGGTAACTTTAAAAGGTCTGCATACATTTTAGATGACAACCAAATAAATGCATCAATTTGACATAATAGAAACAAGCAAATAACACTGTAACTATGAAACTTAGGCAAGATTTATTGACTATTGACTAATCCACAATGCTTAGACTAACATTTTAAGGTAGTTACTATTGCATGAAATCATTCCAATCATTCCATAACTATTGACTACAGTGATAAGACAAACATAAGATGCTCTACTATTGCATCAAATAGATACATGAATAGATATCAATGAACAGCCTAAAACTGAAACAGATACTCTGATACATCTTGAACAACACATCTGTCTTGTAAACTATGTCCTAAAACAGATTTTTACTGTTGTGTGAGTCATGTTTTTGACACTTGGTGGCAGTAGAGAGCCAGCAACATTCCACGTGAAGCTAAGGTTATAATTACGAAATAACTTGGTACACACATAAACAAAGAATATGTTTTTTTATGTCTCATAATTAATAATGAACGGAGACATGATGTAATATCAACATTCAACAGACTTGATTGATATGGGATGTGGGATCCATTGTTCAACCTATATGATAAACTCTTTAGAGTGTTTAGTTTGTTAAAATAGATATGTCATGGACATATTTTCTCAATACATATGGATGAAACTCACATGCAGCTCAGGTGATGTTAATAACACTAATGACATGAATCGTAATGAAAAAAATAAAGTGTGAGATAATGGTGTGGACATGAATGCATATAGTGGTTACTACAGATAAATAAAATGAGTCACAGTGCATAATAATATCATTGGGGCTCCTTTGACCATAATAACAACTCAATTCTATATTTAATATCATTTTAAATGTATTTAACATTCTTATTATTACAGTTTAATATTATATAGACTCTGTATCGTTGCACTCAGACACCTATTCCTTAAACAATAGTTATTTAACATAACAATGCAACTTGTTAGTAGTAATGTTCCATAGTGTTTAATGAATACAGTCTATTCATATTTTAATCGATCTCTTACACGCCTCTAATCTTGGCGTGATGAGGCATGTGACACGAACAACCTATAAGATTCAAACAGACTATCCAATGAACAGGTAGCCTTGACTGACACACCCGCAAGCAATTATTTTCAAAACCCAACCACCAACTCCACTCCACCCGCCTTCATTCATTCCAACAAGGAAACAGACAACAGAGGACATCACACAGAGACAATGGACTCTCCCAATAAGAACAAAATCCGAGACAAATTTGAGCTGTTAACAGTAAGTTTAAACATTTAAACCTATTAACGTTAATTCAAAAATAATTTTGTATTTAAGGGAAACGAAGCTGACCGTTAAAACCATGCCTTAACCGTGTGTTTTGAATGCGGTGACTAATTATTATTATTGTGATGTTTTTTTGTTTCAGTACGCCTGTAACGATCCCATGGTCGAAAAAGAGGCACTACAGCCCGAACTGGAAGAGTTGGGGACCATGGCCGTAAACTATGCTAACCAACTGGGCCGTCAGACGGTCCAGTTGGTTAGCAACATAGAGAAGATGGCAGAGAAAAACAGGAACCTGGCCAGAAACATCAGCCATCTTCAAAAACGCAAGCCTCATCCTGAGAAGACCAGCTGTGAGGCATGTGAGGCGTTCTTTGGTGAAGGTAAGATATTCTTATAATTCATTCATAGCCTATCTCTTAATATATTTTTTTCTATCATTACCGTGCAATCCCAAACTTAACATTATTATTTAAATTCTGTTTCGCCAACTACAGAGTTTGAGGAAGAAGTGTGCCCACGGCCTGCTGCAGCCTCGCCTGGACCACAGAAGATTAAGGAACAGCCACCAGCAGCCCTTCCACCGGCAATAAGGGCACCAGAACCTGAACCACCTAAGAAAGCCCTTCCACCGGCAATAAAGGAACCAGAAGCACCTGTTCGCAAAGCAAAAAATAAAAAAAATTAACCTTCCTAAGGTACAAGATTTGTTGTCCAATTCATAGTAGACTACATTTTGATGCATAAAATGAGTAATAGCTAAATGTACCTTTATATTACAATAGATGCACTTCAGTATAATGTCATGCATGTCATTAACGTAATTTCATGAGGAATTTAAATCGGTTACAAGAACTCAACAGTAATATAAATGTACATTTAAAGATGACAATGTGACCATAATTATGACTTTGCAAACAGAATAGGCAGCATTCATATGTAGATGGTTCAATTTGTAGATAAAGGATAAATGGTTACTTAAAAATGCTGGGTTAATTTAATAATTCAACCATTGGGTTGAGACTATTGGGTCAGTTTACAATCCAAACATTGGATTAAAAAAATGTCAAAATATTATACCATCCGTTAAGCTAGAAATGCCCCGTTCACAGCCACAACATCAAACAAAATGAATTGTTTTCATAACCCAACTGATGGTATAGTCCAGTGGTTTTCAACCTTTTTCACGCCAAGGACCCCTACATTCAAAAATAGCAGATCTACAAGCTCATAGTGCTGCACTTGAACAGCCAACACTAAGTGGTTAAAATTATTGTGACGCTATGTTAACTAATTTGGCTGAGGACCCCGTAATACCCCTGGAAGGGCCACTGGTTCTGGTATAGTCTATTGGGTTCGAGTCAAACCATAGCATGGGTTACTGGTACACCATTTAATTGGATGGAAGTGACCAGGCTTGTGTCTTCCTGCATGCTCCCGTGGTCTCGCCGGACTGAAGCAGAACAAACCATAGGACTGCAGCTACTCTACAGCAGCTTCTGATCAGAGACTACATGGGACCTGTTTTGGATGTGGCTGGTTTATTTTATGGTGAGATGGAACATATAGGACAAGGGTCTAGTTACCCCGCGTTTGACATTACTATAAGATAATGCATTTTCTCTGAAGATGCCTGTATTATGGGAGAATGAATGTACTACGAGCCAACTGACGTTACCCATTATGGTAGCTAAAGCTAACGTTAGCACCGGTTAGCACGGCACTGGTCTAAACATCAGACCCACTAGTTACTGTATACGTTACCAATCCAATGTATGTTGTCGTCTATATGAAGCGCAATGATTCAAAGTAATATTTCATGGTAAGGTGATAATGCTATCATATTAGCTATAGCTGTTGGTTAACGTGGTCAGGGACTTGTTTACGTTCCTCACGTTGGGTTAAAGCCAAAATAGCAGACCTATAAGCTCACAACGCGTCGCGTACATGGCGCATTGTGAGCTTGTAGATCTGCTATTTTTGAGTCCAACGTAATGCAATGCAGTATAAACAAAGCGTTTGCTTGGCGTGTTTAAGCTATCTAGCTAAAAATGTGCAAGTAATAAAAACAATGTGACAACATGTTGCGATGAAATGTTTAATCTCTAGCTAAATCTTGCTTTGTGTCAAAGCTAGTGAGAAATGGCTATAACAACCATTTGTTTCTCCAATATAGGACTGTGCATTCTACTGAATGTACACTGATTATTGACATTTATATCATAAAACCTCATAACCACAATCCCTTTGAAACATTTAAAACTGGTAAAGCCTATTTAATGAAAAATTAAAGAGCAGGTTGGAGACTACATTTTATAAATATTAATCATATTTTCTGTAATCAGTGGTTCTCAAACCTTTTCATGTCAAGGACCCCAAAAATAAGAGCCCCATCTAATATTTATTTTGGGCCAGGAACCCCAATACAAAATTGTTTTAGACAATGCTTTGAAATGTAGATCGACAAATAGCCATATACTGTAAGTTTAAAGTGGTTAAACTGATTTTAATGCTTTTTTACTAGGGACCCAGTGAAACCCACTCAATGATTCCTTGGGGTCCCTGGACCCCATTTTGAGGACCACTGTCTTAAGGAAAATACTACTAATAATCACATAGCTGCATCTAAATTAATTTATTGTAAATCAACTGGCCACTGTTTGTATAATGGAACCCTGATGTCAGCCACAGCAAATTGTACAGCAGAGAGTGATGTGACAAGGGTATATTGGCCATTTAGAATGCTAGCCATTTCTACCCGTTTCAAATCTGGGGGCCTGTAAAAACTGTTTGTCTCTTTTTTTATAATTTGCAGAGCGACGGATTGATACGGAGTACTCCTTTCTCCTGGACCAAAAGAAGTTGCTTGAGGTACAGTAGAGTAGGCCTTGAAAAAATGGTTTATGTGCGTTTCAAATGTTGAAGGTCTTTAGGTCCTGACATAAGAGCATTTTTGAAAGGCATTTGTTTTCCTTCACTGTGGCTCCAACCACATAAATCGACGCAGTTGACATTGATGCACACATCCCTATTTTGAGCAGATATCTGGGGCCAACTGTATCAGGCCCATCAGAGTTTGAATGGACAACTGTGGCAGTGGTTTTCAAAATTTTAAACGTCATGGATGCTTACACTGACACACATTAGACCATCACATTTTTCTCAAGATTTTTGCTTATAAATAATTTATTGCTGAAAGTGTATGCAACCCATGAGACCAAAACAACCATATATTCTGACATTGTCCTAATTATGGAAGAAATTATAGTGAAAATAAATGACCTCTTCTGTGGTCACTGGACACCACTTTGAGATCCACTTCTCTGTAAATCCACTAATATCCACCAATTACCCTGTGTACAGTTAAGTTACAAGTTCACTGTTGCATTTGAAATAAATGTTACATATTTTCATTTTAGAAACCAACAAGGAGATATAAAGCTACAGCTGCTGCCAGTCCTGTTCCCAACTGAACAGTACAAAATTGGGAGAGGAGTTTTCCGCCCCAGCAGCCTGGAGTGTCACAAGGCCATCATCAGCATCCAGCCTGTGAGTTAATTCAACAATTTGAATATTCTGCTAGGTAGAATTGACTGTTTTGATTCATTTGCTTATCATGCAGGCACCTTATTGTAATATAGCCTAATATGTAATTAGGGATAAGATATGAATAGCTATTTGCAGTGACATTATTTTAATGCTGTTCAAGGGCAGGCATGTGTGTTCCACCTAGATGTGCACTTTGGCCTCATACTTACTTAATTTGGATTTGAGCACTACTGGGGTATTGACTCGGCCCAGACTCCATATACCTTTGGAGTTAAATCTAACCAGTTCTATCAACTTGTAATAATCTTGCTCTTTTTTCTCTTTTTTCTTTTCTTCCTCAGCCCGGAACAATCCATGTTGCAGTACCTGACAACAGCACCCAAAGAGCACCCATATGTTCTCATGCTAGGGGAGAAGCAACAGTGGTCCCAAGCTTTTGTCATAACAAATAGGACAGCCTTGGAACACCCATCACTTTTGGGTGCGGTTGTAAGTGTTTCAAGGCATTTTATGTCTTTGATCACCACTACCCGAAACCATGTTACAAGTTTTGGAAGTTCATTCAAACGGTCATCTTTTCATATTGATGGCACACATGGGTCGGTCATATTGATGGCACAAGTTTTATGAGCAAACGATAAAAGAACTATAGATAGTCTAATATTAAGTAAAGAGGATGTAGACGGAAGATTCAACACATACTCAAGGAACAGTTCACTCACTTCTAGATAGCCAAACCGGATTGAGAACTTAATCATGTTATTGTTTTTGTTTTTTTTGCAAGTGTCGATGTGCCAACACAGCTGTGCCCAAGGCCACCATTGGAAGTTCATTCAAACGGTCATCTATTACATGCCTCTAGCAAGCGAGTCAAATGCAAAGAAATAAATGCGGTCTCATCTTACTGTGATGTAGGCTTCCAAGATTAAACCCAGTCCACTCCCCTGTTCAATGGTTCATCCTGATGTTAAAGAATATGACCTTTTTATATCGGGCAACAGATATAGGCCTATTCATAGTAAAATCATGAATAGAAGAAATGCAATGGTACGATTTAATCATTGGCAAGGTGTTTCAAATTATTTTGCTTGTTTATGTTGAGCCAGACCACCGTTTCTCACTCCAGGCTCATTTTCTTACCCATCTGTAACCATGACTGGATTTATAGGCCTATACCTTCTGCTGCAAATCCCTGTTCAGAGTGACACTCAGTTAGGCTTCCAGAGTGTTGTTTGGGAACATTGTAATTAAGTAAGCACAAAATGCACAAATGTCGTTTTAAATCTTATGCACTTATAATTGAAGCTCTCACAAACACAACTGCACTGTTTTAATATTTTCAATGTGATTGTGCAGCAGTTGTGAGGAAGTCGACAGTGAATTTGAATGTTATGGTGTTATTGATATGTTTGATATACAATTTCATGCATTTATTGTAATTGAAAGTTCAAAGTAAAACATGTTTGCATATAAATAAAACATTGGACGATATGTGATTGTTTTGTTGAATCATGTAATATAACTATTTTATTTAATCTGTTAATGTTAAATAAATAATTAACAATATTTTGGGTCATATTAACCAAACAGCATAATTAAATCGTATTGTAATTCTACTCCACTGCAAAAACATTTAGTTACTAGTTACTTTGTCGTTTAGGTTCTTACAAAATATACATTAACCACCTCATCTCTAAATACATTTCAGACATCTGAAGTTATCCGATCAACAACCTTGTATATGCTTTAAAAAATAAAAAAAATTAGACATTTGTAAACTTGTGAAATTAATAATAGAGCATAATGTGTACTAGATACATTTTTACTTCTCCATTACTGGAGTACTTCTTTCAAAACCTTTACTTATAGTACGCTCAACCTCAAAGACAAACATTGTATTTTTACCCCACTAAATTTTTTTCCTACACTAAACACCCGCCACTTCACAAGTAATCCGCGCCAACTCAACGACCAATGAAGATTCATTTCCTGGTTCCTGGCAAGGTATATAGAAACAGGGTAAGGACATCTATATTTTAGGAATCCTGCAATTCCAGTCAGCAGATTCGTCGCACCATGGGAGCCAGAATAACTGCATCTTTGAGTTCTGTGAAATAGATTGGAGTTAATGAGAGCCCGGTGGGCTAGCTCAATAACAAAATATATAAATAATATATAATATTATAGAACGTGCGTAAATGACGTTTGCTATGTATGTAATGGTGTCTGCCCTGGCCCTTGGCTGACTCTACCTTATTTTCTAATTACCGTGTTTCATGGTTTCCTTCTACCAGTTGTGACTGTCCCGCACATTGAAGCTTTGGCCACACATTCACCACAACACCGAGAAACAACACACAACACTAAACACTGACTACTGAAAATGACTTCCACATCACCTGTAAAAATACCTCTTGGAGCAACGGCTGAAGCCAAAGAGATACGGGACAAAATGCAACTTCTCAATGTAAGTTGTATCATTTAACCAACACATGTTGATGGCACAAGTTTTATGAGCAAACGATAAAAGAACTATAGATAGCCTACTATTAAGTAAAGAAAATGATTAGACGGAAAATTCAACACATACTCAAGGAACAGATCATTCACTTCTAAATAGACATACCGGATTGAGAACTTAATCATGTTATATTTTTGTTTTTGTTGCTAGTATCGATGTGCCAACACAGAGGTGCCCAAAACCACAATAGCACCACAGATTGTTGCCGCAGGGAAAGAAATAATGGGGAAGATAGAGGAACTGGAGGAGGCCAGAGATGGCAAGAAGACACGTTTGTCCGAGCTGGGGCGGATAAATGCACAGCTTCTGAAAAAGAAGAAGGACCTGGAGCAACTGCATGCTGAACCGGATTCTGGCACCTGCCAGACATGTGCCAAATTGTTCACCAATGGTGAGTGTAATATATAGGCCTACTCGAGATGTATTCATGTAGTTTGTTGAATCTGATCACTGGGTACCTGTAAACCACGCAATGAATAACCTGTCATTTCCCATCTACTTGAACCACTTGCAGAGCCAAGACCTGTGGCGGAACCAAAGAAGCCAGAAGAGGAGGAGGGGGGGAAATAAAAATAAATGTTGTATTTGTTTGTGGGCCAATGTTGTTGTTTGTTCAATGTAAATAAAGTTTGAATTTAATTGGATTGTTGCTTATTATTAGCCTAACACCCACACTTTGACCATGATAATAATATTGGATATGTTCATTTGTATAGTAGCCAAAGTAGTACGATTAACATCTGATAGACGTTTGTAAACTCTAATGGGAAGAATACTTTGTCCACCTCTGCTCATATATAATTCGAAAAGCCCCTTAAATGAATAAGACTACAGGCAGCCATAACTTTGAACACAAGCCTAGTGATGAACCCGGGATAATTAATAATCATTATACTTGGCAAACGAATACTATTAGCCGCATGAACTGCCACTAAGAAACACATTTCAAAAATTAGTTTGAACCGAATATTAATTTAAAAAAACATAAATCCCTGTTCAATGAAATTCTATGACACATAGAAACTATTGAAAATGCATAAATCTGTATATCCTAATATTATCACCCAGCCTGAATTATTTTTTGGATTTCAGGTGGGAAAAAGACACAAATTCAACACAAAATATTACAATGTATACGCTCTAATGTACTGATTAATAATGCCTTATGCATTATTAAATGAAATTTGTAAGATTCACTTATAGGACCAACAATTTTAGAATAGGATTTATTATAAGTGTTTCTGATTTGATGGACTAATGTTAACAAATGTCATATGTTTATGCAGCTAATTTAATTGAGGCAGAAGCAAGAAATTAAATGTCAATAATATATCAAACACATTAAACATCTTATCTTATCTATCTTACTAAACAAACTCAATTACTACATTAATTATACACTCAACAGTGGAGTCTTAACCCCACTCACATCAGAAAAAATTGCCATTTCAAGGAAATTCGCGATGTGACACTCACAGAGCCCAACCAGGCAAATGACAAGATAATTGTTAAACGATCACACCCGTTTGCGGAACACGCCCATCAAGGACCTGGTTAAAAGAGCGCTTTCTCTCTCCACACCACACGACTTTCAGCAGCAAAATGGCAGCATCAAACAGAAGAACAGCAGGCCTAATACCCGCAGAGATCGCAGAGGTGCGCCGCAGCTTTCTGAATATACGTGTAAGTCCCACCACATAAAAGTTCACTTTAATCAGTAGCAACAATAGCCTTATAAGTTTACTACAATTTACTGTGATTAACGTTACGTAAAACCTCCGCTAACGCTTACTAAATTTAATTTGATTCCCTACAACAAATAGACGAGCAACATGCAAATAAAGTGCATTCATGTGCTTGCTAAATCCGTAGCAGGTGACTTGTCGGTGATTGCTGGTTCCACTACACAACATGTCCCAGCGGTGTGTGTACGTGTATGTGTGTGTATATATAAATGTTATGTATAATATGTTTTAATTGATTCTGTTTCTGTTTTCAGCATGTGGTAGAAAATGGAACCCGGGACGAGATGGCGGGGGTGATCAGAAAGGCGCAGCTGGAAGCAGAGGCCCAAATTACCAGGCTGCAGGCACAACAGTGCCACCAGGAGGAGAGAAACTGGAGCCTTAAACACGAGGTGGAACGACTCGAGACGAAGATGGCTCTGCTCGGTCTAAAAAACCAAGTACTCAAAATGGAAAAAGCAGAATTACGAAAGGGTAAGATATGCCTCAAATTCTCACTTTAAAAATCGGAATTTGATACACTTCTGAACTATCACATTCAACAAATATACAATTACATGCTAAGGGCACGCTCCCACCACACTTTTATTTTACCTATGGGGCGGAATCTGGCGATGCTTTGTCAATGCAAATGCGTGTATTCATGGTCTGGCGGATTTATTCTAAAAATCCACGCATTTGCATTGACAAAGCATTGGCAGATTCCGCTCCATGGGTAAAATAAAAGTGCGGTGGGAGCGCGCAATTACACTGAATAGGCTACTACAACCCTATTCCAAATAATACGATACAATACAGTGTAAGCTTAGCTATAGGCCTACTATATGTGAAATGTTTTCTATGCAATGAATCTACCTAACTAATAATACCTTTCATGTCTTTCAGAAAATGTAGCTGCTGCCATGGGGGACCCCTTGCCCGGACTCGAAGAAGACTATACCTATTCTAAATAAAATGTTGAAAAATATCATGGCTTGTCATTATCAACAAACGAACACACTACACCTATTGATGAATTAGTTATATATATATCAACAATTGTTTAATGCTCAAACTACTGTAAACATGTTATCTTCTAAAGATGTTTAATACTTCGCTATATACTCAAATGACATTCAGACTCATTTATGCAAGATGTCAGATTACATATAATTATTTGCCTCTGAGATGTATAGTGGAATAGAAAACACTTGGCTACAGAAAATAGGAAAAACTCATGAAAAAATACCTCAAAATTGTACTTGACTAAATTAATTAGTTACTTCACACCACAGCCTATTAACAAATCCTCTGGACCAGGTTTATGAGTAATAATAATTATTCAAGTTGAGATAGTATTTTGGGGGAAAACGATAAAAAAAAAAAAAAGTAGCCTAGAGTGATAGACAGAATCACTCAAGTATTGGGATCGAGTATAGCCAACAGTGAATATTATACTATGCACTGATATTCACATGATCTAGCGAAAGTGCTCTTTATACAAATTAAAGTGTTATAATTAACACTGGAAATGGTATAATTATTACACAAACAAATACACACAAGTGATGAAACATAAGTTATAAATGTCGACATTTATTAATATGCTTACAATGCAAAATATTATAATGCAATGTTCCAAAATGGCCTCATTTACTGTAAGAAGAATGCAGCTTACCAGATAGAATTCTTGATTACTTTATTTGCATTTTTTTTTAAATGGGCACAGAAAGGTACAGTTCCTTATAACTATCAAGAACACCTCAAACCCAAGACATTCTGGCTTGTTTCCATTGGATCCTTTATACTCAATTTGTTTAATCATTTAAATAATGAGAAATATACATTTGGTTACAATAGCTAGGTGGCCGTATACGCAAAACATGATCTAAACAGATACAGATCAAAAGGACAAATATATACACCCAAACGGGGGGGGGGGGGGGGGGTTTAATACACAATACAGTAGAGTGAAAAAATATACGGAGACTTTGAGGGGATCGGAACTTGTCAAAAACTATTACAAAACAATGCAACATCATCCCCTGATTACATGCCAGGCCAAACCCTGGTCAAAGTTGTCATTATCCTCTAAAAAATAACGGGAGAAGGCAATAGTTGCCCCCTACTTATAATCAATACAATCGAAGGGTTATGCGAACACAATATTATTACCTGACCCAACCCCAAGAGCGAATGGAAAACAATAACACCACCCCACTCTACTGGCCAAAGCGGGCTTTGCAAGCGCGGGGAATTACTTGGACGAACAGAAGAGCGCGCAGCTATAGCCTACTTTGTGAACGCGAACAAGGCAATATGTGTTAGATTTTGTTTTCTACAGGACGAAGCGGTTTTTGGTTGACCAGGTACATTATACAGGACATGTACCACCACCCTATATCAAAACATAACTGATGTAATAATTTGCACAAAACAATATCACCGAAAACCACGTACTAATTAGACAACATCGTGTAACTCCTACTGCGTTGTGGAGCTAAAATCTTTCTTTAAAAACAAAAATATACTACTAGGGGTTACCCCAAGAGCCCCGGTTGCCCCTGTCGTGATCGGTATGAGCCCCCTGGCAAATAAAACTATTTTTAACTAACGGTGTGAGTCGTGTGACTGAGGTAACAGGTTACTTAGAGCCTAAACTATCTCTATCTATTTAATCTCTCAAGAACTGATTCTGCTACATGACTAAGAAAAAACAGCAGAGGACGCTGTTCTTCCTTTGTATTTGGCCACGGGTTCCCAGATGGCTATCCATTTGATATTCAGTTCTAAAGGTGCATTACTTAAAAGGCTCATATTAACTGCTAGAGGCATAAATGCGCCAACTATCACCCAGTGACACGAATAAAATAGTAGCAATATAAAACATTCCCTTAAACCAACAATATAAAGTGGTAATGCAGGGTTATATTTACTTACAGGACTCAACCATGATTTACAGATAACCCCAACCTAGAACAAATGGGTTATATTATATTTTAATAGAATTACCACAAGCTGGTCACGGCATACTTTTTTTTATAACAGGATGCATTTCCCCCCCATTGATGGTATAATTACCTCGATTTTTAAACATCACACTGTTCACTCAAATTCTGTTCATATACCTTCATCGCCCTTACCTCAGCCTTTGGCCATTACACCTCTCCACTCTTCTGTGCCAATAATACTTATACCTCATGTGAAAAAAGAGTTTCTAATATGGCTTGTATTGGGAACCCTGGACATTAATATACTGTATACATGTATGGACCATTTTTTAAAATAACCTTATGGACACATTTATAAACAAATCTTTACACTTATCATTTATACGTGTAAAGATATGTTTATAAATGTTTCCTTTAGTAAAGGAAACAATACAATATTCTAGCAACATATTCAGATGTAATTGTATTACTATATACCATAGAGATGTATGGTCCCAGGATATTTACTCTAATTCCCAGCCATTTGTATTTTGGGTTTTCATTCACAATTACTCGTTAGTTTAAATCCACCAAAAGCCTGAATCTAAAGCAGTAGTCCTATACATAAAACAAATTAGACAATTGCCAAATGCACAGTTATCTCAGTTTATATGACCCATAGTAATATGGACTATTTATCATTTAACTACAATGCAACCTTTATTATAATGTATTAGTTGTCAAATACATTTTTAAAAACATATAATAATGTAATCATTACGTTATTGTAAAAGCAAGTTTACTTATACAGAAGGAACATAACACTTTAATAAAGTAAAAAACTCTAAGCAACATGATTACTATGGTGTATGTGAGAAAGACAACAACCACACACACACACACACACACACACACACACACACAAGGTGGATTACACTTTATTTCATAAGGCAATACATTTAAAACATAAGGCCGGCATCAACAGTAGAAGCCAAATAGACCCAAAAGACAGGATTTCAATAAACAACAGTATATAACTAAAAACAAGCATTTCACAAATATAATTAAATAAATATAAAAAATAATGTATTGCAAGGAATATAACACACAAAGTCAAATGATAAATGCCTAATATAACTTCTATATTCACATAAGGAAATCCTATAATGCCATACTCAAAAAGCCTATACATCTAGCCAATAACAGACCTGTACAATCTCACAACATTATATCCTACCCGGTTACCCCTGATTACTATAGCCTACTTGTACCCAACACGTATTCCTCGGACCACAAAAGCCGCGAACCGTGACCCGGGTCGACGCAACCACACTTTGCAATTGCCCTGAATTGCGACGCGTCTAGTTAGTGTGGTTGCCCTAACAGGGCAACCAGACTATTGTTCTAGGGACACTTTATTTCATGTTCTAGATAAACAATACTTTAGACCGCATCTCCTCCCACAGTTTTTATCCCCCAATGTCGTGCCATATGTCAAAATGACCGTCTTGACCGGGAATCGTGCGCTTGTATTTTGCTAAGAGATTGGTTAAATAGTTTAATTGATATTGATTTATTAGTGCATTAAATTTCCCCATCCGCTTTAATGGAAAAGTGAAAAAACTCAAATTCAAGTATTTTTTTCTCAGAAACCGTAAGAGCTAGAGTTACCAGATTTGGAGGGGAGGTTCATAATTTAGTCCGAAATTATTGAAAAAATAATCACACCAATCGGCCACATGGTGGCGCTATAACAGCGTCCTTTACATTTTGGCCTATAACTCTTGAACCGTAGGTCGTAAAATCAAAATGTCCTTTCCCCTGGATTCCTTGGGTCACGACGCATCTCCCCATATAGGCCACGCCCATTTGCGTCAGGATAGATTTTCCGCCATTTTGAATTTACTTCAAAACACACTTTTTGATCCTTTTCCTTCAAATTTTGTCCAAATCTCACACAAATCGGTACACATGATCTCTGGGCCCATGCGATAAACATATCCAAACGGCATTTTGATAGTCCTTACCGTTCGTCCGTAAATGGCTTCCAAAGTTAGTGGGAGGGGCCCGTTTTACCAAAAATGCTAGAAATCACGAACGAAACGTCCGGTCAATCCCAAATTTGAATCAAATGTCGAGGGTGGTTTACTCAACGAATCCCCAAAATAATTTCCACTTTGACCCATAGGGGGCGCCAAAAATGCACAAAACGTAACCGTTTGATGCAAAAACATGATTTTTGGGGGGTTCAATCCTCTCTAAATGAAAAGCAAGTGATCTCAGGAGTGACGTGACAATGTAATTGGCGCAGCCTCCGACGATATTCCTCCCAGCGTATTCCTAGAGCCCGGCGGCCGGGACCCGCGACTCGCGTCGGCGCAACCACACTTTGCAATTGCCCTGAATTGCGACGCGTCTAGTTAGTGTGGTTGCCCTAACAGGGCAACCAGACTATAGTTCTAGGGACACTTTATTCTCATTCCGGATAAACAATACTTTGAACCGCATCTCCTCCCACAGTTTTTATTCCCCAATTTAGTGCCATATGTCAAAATGACCGTCTTGACCTGGAATCGTGCGCTTGTATTTTGCTAAGAGATTGGTTGAATAGTTTAATTGATATTGATTTATTAGTGCATTAAATTTCCCCATCCGCTTTAATGTAAAAGTGAAAAAACTCAAATTCAAGTATTTTTTTCTCAGAAACCGTAAGAGCTAGAGTTACCAGATTTGGAGGGGAGGTTCATAATTTAGTCCGAAATTATTGAAAAAAGAATTACACTAATCGACCACATGGTGGCGCTATAACAGCGCCCTTTACGTTTTGGCCTATAACTCTTGAACCGTAGGTCGTAAAATCAAAATGTCTTTTTCCCTGGATTCCTTGGGTCACTACGCATCTCCCCATATAGGCCACGCCCATTTGCGTCTGGATAGATTTTCCGCCATTTTGAATTTTCTTCAAAACACACTTTTTGCACCTTTTCCTACAGATTTTTTCCAAATCTCACAAAAATCGGTACACGTGATCTATGGACTCATGCGATAAACCTATCCAAACGGCATTTTGATAGTCCTTACCGTTCGTCCGTAATTGGCTTCCAAAGTTAGTGGGAGGAGCCTGTTTTACCAAAAATGCCAAAAATCACGAACGAAACGTCCAATCGATCCCAATTTTAAATCATATGTCGAGGGTGGTTTACTCAACGAATCCCCAAAAGCATTTCCACTTTGACCCATAGGGGGTGCCACAACTGTGCAAAACGTAACCGTTTGATGCAAAAACATGATATTTGGGCGGATCACTCCTCTTAAATTGAAAAGCATGTGATCTCAGGAGTGATATGACGATGTCATTGGCCCGCAACATTTGTGGGAGGGGCTTATTTATTTTCGTGGGAGGGGCCTATTTCTTCAAATCAAAACGCCATGTATCACGAACACAGGATCCAATCAGCACCAAATTCGAATGGCACGTCACGCGGCCTCCGATGGTATTCCTCCAAGCATATTCCTCAAGTCCGGGCGGCGGCGACCTGCGACCGGCGTCGGCGCAACCACACTTTGCAATTTCCCAGAATTGCGACCCGTCTAGTTATTATTATTGTAGATAAACAATAGTTTAGATCGTCTCTCCTCCCACAGTTTATTTTTCCCAATTTAGTGCCATATGTCAAAATGACCGGCCTCACCGGGAATCGTGTGCTTGTATAAGGCTAAGAGATTGGTTGCATAGTTTTATTGATATTGATTTATTAGTGCATTAAATTTCCCCATCCACTTTAATGGAAAAGTGCAAAAACTCAAATTCAAGTATTTTTTTCTGAGAAACCGTAAGAGCTAGAGTTACCAGATTTGGAGGGGAGGTTCCTAATTTAGTCCGAAATTATTGATATAATAATTACACTAATCGGCCACATGGTGGCGCTATAACAGCCCCCTTTACGTTTTGGCCTATAACTCTTGAACCGTAGGTCGTAAAATCAAAATGTCTTTTCCCCTGGATTCCTTGGGTCACGACGCATCTCCCCATATAGGCCACGCCCATTTGCGTCAGGATAGATTTTCCGCCATTTTGAATTTTCTTCAAAACACACTTTTAGCTCCTCCTCCCATATATTTTGTCCAAATTTAACAAAAATCGGTACACATGATCTCTGGGCCCATGCGATAAACATATCCAAACGGCATTTTGATAGTCCTTACCGTTCGTCCGTAAATGGCTTCCAAAGTTAGTGGGAGGGGCCCGTTTTACCAAAAATGCTACAAATCACGAACGAAACGTCCGGTCAATCCCAAATTTGAATCACATGTCGAGGGTGGTTTACTCAACGAATCCCCAAAATAATTTCCACTTTGACCCATAGAGGGCGCCACAAATGCCCAAAACGTAACCGTTTTATGCAAAAACATGATTTTTGGGGGATCAATCCTCTCAAAATGAAAAGCAAGTGATCTCAGGAGTGACGTGACAATGTAATTGCCGCAGCCTCCGACGGTATTCCTCCCAGCGTATTACTCGGGTCCCGGCGGCACCGACCCGCGAATCGCGTCGGCGCAACCACACTTTGCAATTTCCCAGAATTGCGACCCGTCTAGTTATTATTATGCTAGATAAACAATAGTTTAGATCGTCTCTCCTCCCACAGTTTATTTTTCCCAATTTAGTGCCATATGTCAAAATGACCGGCCTCACCGGGAATCGTGCGCTTGTATAAGGCTAAGAGATTGGTTGCATAGTTTTATTGATATTGATTTATTAGTGCATTAAATTTCCCCATCCACTTTAATAGAAAAGTGCAAAAACTCAAATTCAAGTATTTTTTTCTCAGAAACCGTAAGAGCTAGAGTTACCAGATTTGGAGGGGAGGTTCCTAATTTAGTCCGAAATTATTGATATAATAATTACACTAATCGGCCACATGGTGGCGCTATAACAGCCCCCTTTACGTTTTGGCCTATAACTCTTGAACCGTAGGTCGTAAAATCAAAATTTCTTTTTCCCTAGATTCCTTGGGTCATGACGCATCTCCCCATATAGGCCACGCCCATTTGCGTCAGGATAGATATTCCGCCATTTTGAATTTTCTTCAAAACACACTTTTAGCTCCTCCTCCCATATATTTTGTCCAAATCTAACAAAAATCGGTACACATGATCTTTGGACCCATGCGATAATCTGGACCGAAACAGAATTTTGATAGTCCATACCGTTCGTCCGTAAATGTCTTCCAAAGTTAGCGGAAGGGGCCCGTTTTACAAAAAAGGCCACAAATCACGAACGAAACGTCCAGTCAATCCCAAATTTGAATCACATGTCGAGGGTGGTTTACTCAACGAAACTCCAAAAGCATTTCCACTTTGATCCATAGGGGGCGCCACAAATGCACAAAATGCAACCGTTTGATGCAAAAACATTGTTATTTTTGGACCAATCCACTCCATTAGGCTACACATGATCTCTGATGACATGTGACAATGTAATTGGCTTGCACAATTAGTGGGAGGGTCCTACAAAAAATCTAAAAGCCTGTGACTTAATTTGGACAAATAAATAATTTGTATTTTATAATTCAATGATTTTTATTATTTAATTGATATTTATTTTTAATTAAATGTTTTTTTGTTTTGTTTAGGAAACATTTGACATTTCCTGGGAGGAATCTACCTGCCTTTTGTGGTTTATTATAATAATACGTATTTTAAATTATCATTATTATTATTATTATTATTATTATTATTATTATTATTATTATTATTATTATTGCTGTTGTTGTTTCGTTATTTTACTTTTTAGTAATAAAAAACTAAATAACTGCATAGAAATATTTCAGTAAAATTTCTTTTTTAAGATTAATGTAAGGATCATTTTCAGAGGTTAGAAAATATTTTTCTTCTCATTAACTCCCTGGGAGGAATCTACCTGCCTTTTGTGGTTTATTATAATAATTATTATTTTAAATTATTATTATTATTATTATTACCCTTATTATTATTATTATTACCCTTATTATTATTATTATTGCTGTTGTTGTTTCGTTTTTTTACTTTTTGGTTATAAAAAAAACTAAATAACTACATAGAAATATTTCAGTAAAATTATTTTTTTAAGATTAATGTAAGGATCATTTTCAGAGGTTAGAACATATTTTTCTTCTCATTAACTCCTTTTAGTCTTTTTTTTAATTTTCATTAGTCTAACTTCTTTTTTTTTAACTTTTACTTTACTTTTATGCCGCAGTTCCATTATTGATGATGTAACGACGCTTAACGTTGCCATGTCCGCTTATTATAAGCGAATTGTGGCTACTTTTCTCTCAAGTTGCTTGTAAATATTTGTGGTTGTGACTTTTTGGCATTGTTTCTTAAAGTGCAGTTTCTTATCGCAAGGAGTTGTGAGCTTGTTGATCGGCTTTTTTCAAATAGCCTAGTTTTTAAAGGGCGAAGGGCTCGCTTCTTTTGGGCTTGTTTTCATAGACCTGGTTGCTTGTTTCTGTCGCAAAACCTGGCAACCCTGTGAAACTATGGGTGCGTTCGAAAACACAGCACTGAGCGCACTGGCCAATACAAACTAATAGGCGAGTGTGCTCCGGTGCGTAATTTTCGAACGCGCCCTACATGTTGAGGCAAGCCGCCCTCTTTGCCCCTCCTTCTTCTCAGAACTTCGTTTGGCCGGTTGGAGACATCGAGAGGAATTGCAAACTATTTAACTTCATTTACCTTTATCTTATCACTGATCTACATATTTTCTTCGGAGGAGTTTCATTTCGTCGTCTTTTGTGGGAGGTGAGTAATAATATAATTCTTATTTGTTATATTATATAGTACATTCCGTCTATTAGCTGACGCTAGTCAAATGCTAACTTTCCAAGCTAACTGCAACCTTGTGTTTGCACTTTTCCCCGTTTTGTTCCGTACGTCTACTTCAACGTTCACATTTCAAACAAAGATTTTACCCCATGGCCACGGATGTTATAATTATGTATGGGTCCTCAGAAGTAGCCGTATCTTCCGTATTGTTCAATAAAAAAACATTTTAAACCGATCGGTGGCCATTTTCTCATCGTTAGCACACTCTATCAGAGTGCAGTACACCTACTAACCGATGGGATCGCGCAGTTGAAAGCATATGGCGGACATGCTGAGAAAATGGCCACCGATCGGATTAAAATGCTTTTTATAGAACAATACTGAAGATACGCTTATTTCTGAGGGCCCGAACAGAATTGGCACATCCTTGGCCATGAGGTAAGAACTTATATTCAAAATTTGAACGTTTATGTACATGTACGGGCCTTAAATGAATTATGTGCAATCGCCAGGTTAAGTTTGTTTCAGGTCCCAGGACCTGGTTACTTTGTTTTCGTAAAATCTTCAAAACCATCGTTCATTATATAACGCAGAATGCAGCTTTTGATCAACAATGCATTTGTATATATTTTGTCTGTTAACATTGAGCTTGTAGATCTGCTAAAATCTTCAAGCTAACTTTAAGCAGCGACAGTTTCTCTGATACTGGGTTAAAAACAACAAGGATTGGTCAGCTAGGCTAACCGATGCTAACGGCTATAAACGTCTGCTTACTACTTCCGCATGGCAGTGACGTCACTCACAGCTCCTTGAAGCTGTGTTTGTGTCTGTCTCGACACAGACAATTGGCAGGCATAGATAGACAAATTGTACTTGTACTTATATCCACTGTTGTATCCACTACATTTCAGAGGCAAATATTGAACTTTTGATCCACTACAATTATTTGAAAACTTTAGTTACTCTGTAGATTTTTATTATTATTTAAAAAACATTGGCTACATTAACCACTTAAGCCCTACTTACTCTTTAGCTATTTGAAAATGGCAGATCTACAAGCTCACAATGCTACACGTTGTGAGCTTGTAGATCTGGCATTTAACAATTATCTCTATATGTGATAACAAGGCATTATACATATTTGAAAATAGCAGATCTACAAGCTCACTGTAAACTTGCCGATGTACAAGCTTACAATGCAACGTGTTGTGAGCTTTTAGATTTGAAAATAGCAGATCTACAAGCTCACAATGCGACACTTTGTGAGCTTCTAGATCTGCTATTTTACAGTTATCTCCCAAATTGAAAATAGCAGATCTACAAGCTCACTGTAAACGTGTAGGTTTATTTTAAATAGCCAATCTACAAGCTCACTTGACAGCTTGTATATCACTTGTGAGCTTGTAGATCTGCTATTGTCTATTGATATGCATGTACTTTCATAACTTTGTGTCTAAAATATTGTATCCCCTTTTTTACAGCTCTGGCTGTGTGGACCCAGTTGACAGACACACCATCCCAGACCTACTGCAAGGTGTGTAACATCCTATTTTAGACATTGTCTGGGGTCAAATACTAGGTTATGGGGGTCTGTGGTCTAACACATTGGCTAAAAAATGGAAGGTCTTTGACATTACAATAGTTTGAGAACCACTGGTCCAGGTGACAAGTATGTGTTGCTTCAAGTTTCTATAGAGTTGTCAGCTGACTGAAAGGTGATAATAGGGCTAATTAGAGGTGTGGTTAGCTGGGGTTGAATAAATTACCCATTTTCTGAGCTTTTAGATCTGCTATTGTCCCTATATTGACATGCTCACGCCCTTGTGCTCAGACTGTGTCTGTTTATCTGTGTAAATTTGCTGTGTGAGTACTGTACAGTGTTGCATTGCTGATTTGGTATGTCGGCAAATGGCATAGATAGACAATAGACAATTATTGTACTTCTAATCCACTACAACTATTTGAAAACTTTAGTTACTTTGTAGATTTTGATAATTGTTTAAAAAACATAGGCTACATTAACCACTTCCATCCTATTTAAACTTTGGCTATTTGAACATTGCAGATCTACAAGCTCACAATGCATCGTGTTGTGAGCTTGTAGATCTGCTATTTTCCAATGATCTCCCAAATTGTCAGACATCTGTAGCCATGTGATAACAAGGCATTATACATATTTGAAAATAGCCGATCTACAAGCTCACTTGTCAGCTTTTAGGTCTGCTATGCATGATGATGATGTGATTATGTTCTCAAAATAACCAAATGGACCCTGGGGTCTTTATCTCCTAGAGTGTATAAATGCAACCCTTGGATACAATATAAATGGACTCGTAAGGGTCCATTTGGTTACATCTAAATACACAGAGATACTAGGTTATGGGGGTCAGTGGTCTAATGCATTGGCTAAAAATGGAAGGTCTTTGACATTACAATACTTTGAGAACCACTGGTCCAGGTGACAAGTATGTGTTGCTTCAAGCTTCTATAGAGTTGTCAGCTGACTGAAAGGTGATAATAGGGCTGATTGGGGGTTGAATTAATTACCCGTTGTTGGTTTCCATTAACAGGCCTTGATTGTGTTTCATCTATGTCTGTCTTATCCATATGTGGCCAATGTTTCAGCTTAATATGACTTGTCTGTTTCAAATTTCAAGATCTGTCTTGGCACTGTTTATTTGCTATTGTCCATTTTATAGAAAGCTATATGCTGATAGCCATCGTTGCTTTTTGTTTGTTTAGTAACAGGGAACACCCTGTCTCTGCAGGTCCCTTTTGAACAGAAAATAAAGGGTGGGTTGACAATTTCATCCAATCATAATCAATAACTTGATTAGATAGGCTGTGTCCTGTATGAGTTCTCTCCCCTGATTGGATGAAATTGGTCTCTCAAAAACACAATTTTGGGTTAAAGGCAGTTACTGTGTTCACTCAGAAGGAGTATAATAGCAGTGGCACCCCTACTTAAGTAAGACTGTTGACATACTGGTACAGTGGTGTAGTTAATTGGTATAGTTGCTGTGTTTTCACGTCATGGATGCAATGTATTATTTAGTGTATTCGTTTCCATTTGAAAGTATGCTTTCATAAGTACCTGAAAAACAAACATGCTCACTTGTGTGTGCCTAATTGTCTTGGGGTCTTGAAAACTTTAGTTACTTTGTAGATTTTGATTATTGTTTAACTTTAAAAAACATAGGCTACATTAACCACTTCAGCCCTATTTAAACTTTGGCTGTTTGAAAATGGCAGATCTACAAGCTCACAATGTGACGCGTTGTGAGCTTGTACATTTGAAAATAGCAGATCTACAAGCTCACAATGCGACTTGTTGTGAGCGTGTAGATTGCTATTTTCCAATTATCTCCCACATTTTGCAGATATCTGTAGCCATGGGATAACAAGGCATTATACATATTTGAAAATAGCAGATCTACAAGCTCACTGTAAACTTGTAGCCTTATTTTAAATAGCCGATCTACAAGCCCAGTTGTCAGCTTATAGATCACTTGTGAGCTTATAGATCTGCTATTGTCTAATGATATGCATGTACTTTCATAACTTCGTGTCTAAAATATTGTATTTCTTTTTTTACAGTTCTGGCTGCGGACCCAGGTGACAGACACCCTATCCCAGACCTACTGCAAGGTGTGTAACATCCTCATCCTATTTTCGATGCAACTATCTAATGTTGGCTTATTGACATTGTCTGGTGTCAAATACTAGGTTATGGGGGTCTGTGGTCTAACACATTGGCTAAAAAATGGAAGGTCTTTGACATTACAATAGTTTGAGAATCACTGGTCCAGGTGACAAGTATGTGTTGCTTCAAGTTTCTATAGAGTTGTCAGCTGACTGAAAGGTGATAATAGGGCTAATTAGAGGTGTGGTTAGCCGGGGTTGAATAAATTACCAATTTTCTGAGGTTTTAGATCTGCTATTGTCCCTATATTGACATGCTCACGCCCTTGTGCTCAGACTGTGTCTGTTTATCTGTGTAAATTTGCTGTGTGAGTACTGTACAGTTGCATTGCTGATTTGGTATGTCGGCAAATGGCATAGATAGACAATTATTGTACTTGTAATCCACTACAACTATTTGAAAACTTTAGTTACTTTGTAGATTTTGATTATTGTTTAAAAAACATAGGCTACATTAACCACTTCCGTCCTATTTAAACTTTGGCTATTTGAACATTGCAGATCTACAAGCTCACAATGCATCGTGTTGTGACCTTGTAGATTGCTATTTTCCAATTATCTCCCAAATTTTGCAGATATCTGTAGCCATGGGATAACAAGGCATTATACATATTTGAAAATAGCAGATCTACAAGCTCACTGTAAACTTGTAGCCTTATTTTAAATAGCCGATCTACAAGCCCAGTTGTCAGCTTGTAGATCACTTTTGAGCTTGTAGATCTGCTATTGTCACTATGCATTTACTTTTATAACTTTTTGTCTAAAATACAGTATTTTTGATTGAAATTTTCAGCTGTGGCGTGGCTTTACACTGGACCTGATATCTTGGCCAACACAGCTTTGGACTGAGGGGACCATCCCAGACTGCACTTCTGCAAGGTTTGTTTAACATAACATGACACATGTGCAAATCAAAGCGTTTTAGATCTAATTATCAATGGGTTCCAATCCATTGTCGGTTTTTAAGGAGGCATTGCCAATATATATACTCTATATAGCTTAACTCTTTGACTGCTATATCAATAGTGTAATAATGTGCCAGTGCTGCCAGCAAAAACTGATTTTAATGTACCTTTGAAAAATCATGGAATAATCTCTGTGACCGGCGTCCTCACAGAGATCGGCGCATTACATGCATGGGGTTATCAAGAATTCCAGAGGGGTCCCCAAATTATTTTGTTGGTCCCCAGATTATTAGCTTAATATTGAAACACATTTTCTTTACATTTTAAATGCCAACTCCTATTATTTTCACTTACTTTGCACACTTTATTGTGTGTGTGTGTGGGTCATGGCGAGCAAGACACACCATTAGTGTTAAATTGGAGCTTGAAATGTACTCAATTATTGCCGTAACATTTACACACACATTCATACACCTATGGCAGAGGAAACCATGCCAGCCACCTGCTTATCGGGAGAAATTAGGGGTTCAGCATTTTGCTCAAACACAATTCCACACTAATTCTGGTGGAGCCCAAGATCAAACTGTGAACCTTGCAGTTGCCATCCAGCCGCTCTACCGGCCACTCTACCCTTTCCCGAATAGTTACAGTATGACAGAGGGGGGTGGTGTGAAGTATGGTGTGTGTGTGTGTGTGTGTGTGTTTTGGGGGGGGGGGGGGGGGGGGGGGGTTGTGAGTTTTGGAGCTTGAAATAAACATTTTAGCATCAAAACATACTTTGATTACCATAGTAATAGTACTCAAATTTTCTGAAAATAGTAGATGTACATAACGCATCAAATTGTACATCGGCTATATGTGGTTACTTAGCACACTTTAAACAACTGAATATAGTTCAACAAGCTCAAAACGTAACGCATCTTGAAGCGTTGGGAGCTTTTGGATCTGCTATTTTTACTGTTAGTGTGTTCTAGTTTAATGAAGTAGGGCAGTGGTTGTCAATGTTTGTAATTTCAATGACCCTCTCGTTTTGAACAAAATGCCTCAAATCATGAACACAGCATGCAATGTTTCTGAAAATTTGTACGCACTTTCCTATAGGCTGAGAAAGAAATGCCACTTTACATATTTGAAATTAGCCTCATGGTGGCGCTATAACAGGCCAATTTGTGCTACTACCTATAACTGCACCGATCTGTGTAAAACTTTGTATGTGCTTTTTCTAGAGGCCAAGGAAAAACCTATGCTGTGCACTTTCACATCTGCCTTTTTATAGCGTCACCAGGACACATGATCAGTTCTGTGATCAAGACAAATCTGTTTGAATTTTCATATTCCATCCTGATTGGCTAAGATTGACATGTCAATTTGCAGGAGTGACTTGTTATGAACAAAATGCTACATATTGCAAATGCAGTGTTTAGTTGCAGTGAAACTTTGCATGCACATTACCATTACATTGAATAATAAATTATAGTGACCCCAGGAGGCAGATTTTTTTTGTGAAGCATATTTTGATATTACTCCTACATTTCGGACTATAAGCCGCAACTTTTTTCCCTGCGGCTTATATAACGGTGCGGCTTATCTATTGATTTTTACAGCTAACTGCCACTAGGGGACCTCCTAAATCTATGGATTTTACACCCGCGGCTTATAGTCCAGTGCGGCTTATATATGTACAAATCATTCAATTTAGCTGCTGTGGTTTATATTCAGGTGCGGCTTATAGTGCGAAAATTACGGTAGTTACATTCTATATCCACAAATTATAAAGGTCATGACCATATAGGATTCAATTTTGTCAAAGCTGCCACCCAATTTCAGTCAAATAAATTGTAATGAAATATAACAAGTGTTTCACCACTACTCTACAGATAAATGTTAACAATAGTGTTTGCAACACTAAACTAATCAATTAATACATGATTTACCAACAAAGTTATTACCTTACATGAACTATTGCACTTAACTCATTCAGTGCCTGACTTATTTCTGAGTGCCAGAGCCAAAATTTATTGTAAAAAAAAGTGCTTAGGAGCCGAGATACAGCCTTTTTCAGTAAGAAAAATATTTTCTTAATATATTAAGAAAAGATAATATACAACGGCGTCTTAGCCGTACTGAATGAGTTAAGAGTGGCCTTTAGGCGCACTTAGTTTCTATTTACTGTCTCCTTCCAGGTGTACTATTGCAACAAAAAAACTAAATTATTTATGTTTTTATTTTATGTTTTTTTATTATTAGTGCTCATCAGACCAGAACGGCTCCACGGGTAACGTTTTAACGGTAAGTAAGGCGATTGTTGATGCTTACAGTAAATTGTGACTAATACGACATATTTTGGTTGTTTTTTATAGCGACAAACATTTTTTGTAATTTTCCAATAAATATTTGGAGTTACTTAGGATTTAGAAGGCATTTTTAGAATCGGTCTCAGGTCTAAAAGTGTTAATACAAATTCAGATCTAAAACTAAGTGACATCATGCCTTATCGTGGGAAGAAATCTGTCGCTAAAAAAAAATTCTGGGATGCTAAGTTGGACCATAGTAAATCGCCAAACAGTTGCATACAGGTTGATGAAGGAACACAAGAGACAACTAGTCCCAACTATTCCAGCAATGACCCGGTACCGCAAGCATGCACTGTGCCACCCTCTGTGATATCTGTGCAGGCATCCAGAAGCCAAGATCATCATAAGTATTCACAAATGTCAAAGAATCGGCAATGTACATGCATGGGTCTGACATTTCTGGCACACCTACATGAAGGTCATGACTTGAAGATGGATGATCTGGACAAGATACTGGACATGGGAGACATTCTGTATAAAAGAACTATAGCAAAACTAAAAAGACAAAAGAAGTTTAGGTTATCCCTGCTGACAATGGAAGAAACGCCTCTGCAGGTGGAAACCAAACACAATACGTACTCTGTGACAAAACATAACATAGATATGGGATTCTTGAGAGCTGCTGGAGAGCCTTACCGACGGCATTGGTGGCTGAATCTTCAGGAAAGACTTCAATGTTTGTCTGAAGATATCAACTATGCACTCATAACAGTATCACCACATACCATTGCCGTTTTTAGAGACAGGTCTGGAAGATATGGACTGTTTGACTCTCATCCAAGAAGTGCTGATGGCCTTCCTTTGTCTGAAGGAAAAGCTGTAATGATGACCTTCTCTCAGTTGGATGATCTGGTGGCTAAGATTGACCAGGTAATTGACTTCTTACATTCACAGAAGATTGACAAAATGCAGTTTGACTTCATGCCAGTGACATTTGAGCAGACAAATGCACGGTCACCCCATCTGTCAACAACACAAGTTCATGCTGACAACCTGCATCAAAAACTGCCTGTCGATCTAACTAGCCAGGATGAAACAAACACTGTACCCCCAGTCACGAAGCATTTTCTGCACACAGACAATGCACCATCATCACAAGTGATGTCACCCACTACAAGTGAAAACATCAACAAAATGAGTAAAGCACGGAAAAAGAAAATAACGGAGAGACAAAGAAAGGATAAACTACAATCTGATACCAAGAAAAAACCTAGGACTCCAAGGAAGGAATACATGAACAAATACATTGCCATGAGACGTATAACAGATGCAAAATTCAAGGAACGGCAAGCAAAATACAAGAACGCATATTTCAGCAGAATGTTCAATGAAGATGAGGTGTTTAAAGCCAAGCGTAAGACTTATAGAAACAAGAGATTCAAAGAAGATAAGGTATTTAAAGAGAAGCAGAAGGCTTATGACAACAGGAGGTACCACAATGATGAGGAGGTTAGAAGAAAGCGGAAGGCTTATGACAACAGGAGGTACCACAATGATGAGGAGGTTAGAAGAAAGCGGAAGGCTTATGTAAGCAAGAGGGTCAAAGGAGAAGGGGAAAAGTTCAGGGAACTCATGAAGTCCTACATGGCCCGCAAATGTAAAACGGACCCCTTCTTCAAGATGCGCCATGACATCCGCTCTACATTGAAAATAAAAAGCAAGTACAAGGACTTATGTGATGTCCATCTCAAACTGAGCATTCGTGAAAGAGTGAGGATAGCTTTAACTACTGAGAAGGTGGCTTTAGCTACTGAGAAGGTGGCTTTAGCTACTGCACAACAGAATCGGCTACTAAAAGCTGCTATAGCCACTTTCCAGGCAACAATAAAACATGGACCAACTTTTGTGTGCACAACATGCCATCGGGCGCTATTCTCTGATCAAGTGATTGTTTGTCATCGGTCAAAATACACGACCAAACCCGCCGTGGTTGCTGCTTGCTTGACAGGCAAATACCTTCATTTGTGTGATGATCAATGTGGAGGGCCGGAAAATTGCAGTGTACCCGAAGAAAGGCGAAAAGAGTGGATATGTACATGCTGTCACAACAGTGTAGTAGCTGGAAGAATGCCAGGCTTGGCAGTTGCAAATAACATGGAACTTGCAGCTATTCCTCCAGAGCTCAAGCAACTGAATGTGCTGGAAAGACAAATGACGGCAAGAGACATACCTTTTTCCAAGATTCTCACTCTTCCTAAAGGCAAACAGAGCGCTATATATGGTGCTGTGGTGTGCGTGCCAGCAGACGTGGAAACCACAGTAAACACCTTACCCAGAAGGCTCGAGTCATCCCGCTTGTACAGAGTGAAGCTGAAGAGACGTCTGCGGTACAAAGGCCATCATTTATTTCACACTGTGAATATGTCCAATGTCATACTGGGCTTGCGGAAACTCATCGAGACGCACCCTGACTACAGAGACATCACAATTCGAGACGATGAGAGCATGAACGATGAAGATGTGGAGGGCCAGCTTGAAAACCTACCCACTGTTGAACAGACAGCCACAGACGAAGTCATGGACAGTTGCGATGAGGCCGAAATGATGGAAGTAGCCGACGCAACTGAAACTCTCGACTCATCACAAACAGCGGATCAAAATCCACCCACTGCCGAAGATGAGCAAGATGCACTGAGACCTGGACATGGCCTGGACAGTTGCTTGGAACCGGATGACATTGGACAAGAGACAATGACATACGGAGATGGCATATTCTGCATCGCCCCTGCCGAAGGAAACCGGCCTGTCAGCTACAGCACAGCCCCTAACCTGGAAGCAAGGGCCTTCCCTACATTGTTTCCAACTGGAGAAAACACGTTGGATCGGAAGAGAAAGATCAAACTGTCCCCAAGCAGGTACTTCAACGCAAGGCTTTTCAATGTTGATGATCGTTTTGCGAGAGACCAAAGTTATCTCTTCTTTGCACAGTTTGTTACTGAGACACACATGGCAAAAAATACCATCTCAATTCAATTGAGGAAAGGCAAACCCTTTACCAAAGATGGTCGCCGGATATCCAACAAGATGTTGCAGGACAAACATGAAGTTGAGAGAATGGTCAGAAACCGAGATGCAACAAGGTTCATGCAACCACTGAGGGGGACTCCAGCCTACTGGCAGAAGACCATGTTTGATTTGTTTGCCATGGTCCGCCAGTTGGGTCCACCCACCTTCTTTTTGACCTTAAGTGCTGCAGAATTCAGATGGCCAGAGGTCATAATGGCAATAAAAGCACAACAAGGCCAAATAGTGGATTTTGACAAGCTGGACTGGAATGAGAAATGCGACATCCTCAGAAGCAATGCAGTGACTACCATGCGAATGTTTGACAAGCGAGTACATGCTGCGTATTCAAAACTGCTAAGGTCTAAGGCTCGCCCAATCGGACACGTCATCGACTGGTTTCATAGAATAGAATATCAAGCGCGCGGTTCGCCACATGTTCACGCCCTAATATGGGTAGCCGACGCCCCCGTCCTTGGAGAAGTGCCGGACGAGAATATATGCGAGTTTGCGGACCGCTACATTTCATGCCAGCTGCCTGATCCAAACGAAAATCCTGTGCTTCATCGAATTGTCTCAGAAGTTCAGATGCACAGCAGAAACCACACAAAGTCCTGCAAGAAAGGTAACAGGAAATGCAGGTTTGGATTCCCCAAGGCACCAGTGGACCAAACCTGGATAACGGACCCATGCCCGATTGAGCTCACGGAGGTCACGAATGACAACATGGATGATGGTGCGATACGAGGTCAAGGAGCAAATGAAAATGCAAAGAAGAGAACAGATGGCATTGGCAAACTGCAGAAAGAAAGAGCACAAGCTGCTTTGGCCAAACTCAAACCACTGTATGATTTACTTCAGGACTTGCCATCAGAAGTGACCGATCTCTCAGAGTTGCTGGCAAAGTGCAATTTGACTCACGAAGAGTACGACAGCTGTCTTGAAGAGATGAGGAACACCCATGTCCTCTTGATGAAGCGTGGAGTCAAGGACGGCTATGTGAACAATTACAACCCTGTTTTACTGGAGGCATGGAATGCGAACATGGATATCCAATTTGTCCTGGACCACTTTGTTTGCATCTCATACATGCTGTCCTACATATCCAAGGCCGAACATGAAATGGGTGAGCTTCTAAAACAAGTTGTGGAAGGCATAGACCCGACAAAAGTGACAGAGAGGGGTGCAATGAACGAACTTGTTCATGCCTATGTGAAAAACAGACAGGTTAGTTCTCAGGAGGCAGTGGCCCGGACTTGCAGCTTGTCATTGAAGAATTGCTCCCGCAAAGTTGTCTTCCTCCCGACAGATGACAATGCAATGAAAATGAGCCTCCCGCTCAGCCTGCTGCAGAATAGACCAGCTGATTCAAACCAAGTGGATGTCGGGACTTCTGGAGAAATACAACGCCAGACCCAAAACACCAGTGTTTCACGACATGTGTCTAGCAGAATTTGCTTCCGAGTACAGGATCGTGTATGGTCGGAATGCAAAAAAGACGGGATGCCTACAGCTGTCTGACAACATGGGAACCATTAAGAAGCGCACAAATGGTCGTCCTGCAGTTATCAGATATGCTAAATTTTCTGAACAGAAGGACCCCGAGAAATACTTCGGGAACTTGTTGAAAGCTTACCTTCCTCATCGTTATCAGACCACACTGAAAACCGACATCTTCCCCACCTACAAGGAGTTCTACGATTCTGCGTCTGTAAGAATACCAGGGAAAGAAGGTACATGGCGCGTAATTGCTATTGTTGCCGAGAACAAAAACAAGTTTGAGAAACACAGCAAATCAGTGGAACATGCATTAGAAGAGTACATGAAGAATGGCCCTGCAGAAGATGCGTGGGCCAACATTGCCCCAGAAAATGAGCTTGAACGGATGGAATGTCTTGCCGAACAAGATCAAGATCCACAGGCAGACGACGAACAAGACGACGTCCCAGAGTTCAGTTGTCAAGAGGTGGGTACAATTGTTGGTCACAGGGTATCGGCTCCGCAAACGAGCCTTGATTTTCTGCGTTCGATGTGTCGAAACCTCAACCGAACACAAGCCTCCATCTTTCACTCTGTACGTGACTGGTGCTTCAAGAGCCTACTTGACCCAAAACCCGAACCATTCTTCTATTTTGTCACTGGGGGTGCTGGAACTGGCAAATCGCACCTGATCAAGTGCATCTACGGTGAGGCAACAAGGATTCTCCGTCGACTCCCCAGACTGTTTGAAGAGACTGATGCATCCATGCCCACAGTGCTGCTGTCTGCGTTTACGGGAACTGCGGCGTACAACATTGCAGGAAACACACTGCATTCCCTGTTGAAATTGCCAAGAACCCTGAAACCACCCTATATAGGACTGGGAAACAAATTGGATGACGTCAGATCAAAGCTGGGAGCTGCAGAGATCATCATCATAGATGAAGTGTCGATGATTTCAAAAGCCATGTTTATGTACATCCACTGGAGACTGCAAGAGATCAAAGGCAGTAAGAGGCCATTCGGCGGCATGTCGGTACTTGCAGTAGGTGACTTTTACCAGCTCCCTCCAACGTCAAGTGGGAAACCGCTCTGCGTGCTCCAGGAAGGCACAGCGGACCTTCTGCACGAACACTTTCAAATGATCACATTGACAGAGATCATGCGACAGAAAGATGACGTGCCCTATGCAGAGCTTCTGAATAGGTTGAGAGTCAAGGCGAAGAAGGAACGGCTGAGTGACACAGACAAAGCACTCCTTGCTCAGAGAGTGACTGTGCGTGATCAATGTCCTAAGGATGTTGTGCACATCTTCGCAACCAACAAAGAGGTGGCTGAACACAACGCCAAATCTTTGTCTGAGCTCCACAGCCACATCATTAACATTCCCGCCGAAGACTACAAGCAAGTCCATAACCACAAGACTCGACTTGCTAGTCCCTGTACAGGAGAGCAGAAGGATCTCCTTGACAACTTGCAGGTTGCAGAAGGCGCCCCAATTGTGATCATCAGGAACATAGATGTGGAGGATGGCCTTGTGAACGGGACATTTGGCAAGATTCATAGTGTACAGATGCACGGACATAGAGTAGCCAAGCTTTGGCTTGATGTAGACAAGCCTGAAGCAGGACAGAAATACCGGAAAACTACACCTGGCACTACACAAGTGTACGTCGAAAGAATGGAGGACCACATGAGCGATAAAACGCTTCGTATGCAATTTCCCATCAAGTTGGCATATGCTTGCACAGCTCACAAAGTCCAAGGCATGACTACACAATCCGCAGTGGTTTCCTTGAAACGGATCTTCCAACCAGGCATGGCCTATGTTGCCCTCAGTAGGACAACTACATTGCAAGGATTGCACATCATCGACTACGATGAGAAGAAAATCTATGCTGATCCAGAAATCACTGCTGCCCTGCAATCCATGAAGACCGCTTCACTGGACAGTGTTATGCCACTGTTGAAGTATAGAGAGACGACAGGCCTAGCGCAAACACTCACAATTGTCCATCACAACACGCAAAGTTTACCAGCGCACATTCATGACATCAGAAGCCATCACGAACTGATGCATGCAGATGTCCTGTGCTTGACAGAAACACATCTCACCGGCTCCTTTGTGGCTGACAGTCTTCAAATGGATGGATACACCATGTTCAGCCGCAACAAGCACATCTCATACACCAACCAACCTGAACTTGCAGAACAGAATGGCGGTGGCGTTGCAGTGTATGTGAAGGACCATTTCCAGGCATGTGAAAAGCGCTACCTACACAATGTGACAAACCTCGAGTTTGTAGTCGTCAAGATAGAGTCCCCTGTCAAGCTCCTGATCGCTGCAGTGTACAGACCACCAGGTTACAAAGGCCTGTTCATGGACAATCTGAAGGCGCTTCTGGACGCGTTAGAAGTGATGGATCACCATCCCATCGTAGTCTGTGGTGATTTCAACGAAAATCTACTGACCAGTGCAGATATTCCAATCGCGAGGCTGATCGAGTCCAGAGGATACACGCAACTGATCAAGGAGAAGACCACTGACAAGGGCACACTGTTGGATCACATTTACATCTCAAGACCAGAACAATGTCTACAGTCTGGAGTACTACGTACGTACTACAGCTACCATGATCCTGTGTACTGCGTATTATCCTCCAACCAGGACTAGTGCAAGGTCTGCAAGACAAGCTTGTGCTCACATGTGCCAATGTGACAATGTGCTTTCCAAACATATTAGACATGCCTGACTCTAATAAATCACATGTATCTGTCGCACTCAATAACAGAGAGATTATAAACAATGGAAATTCTTGGTTACCAACCTTGTCATTGCACATTTCCCGGGAACCTGTGAGTCAGCTATAGACATGGTGAACACCAGAGATGTTGTCGACACGGCAACGGCAGGAAGAATTCATAGCCACACGTTACCGCATTCTTTGGTGCCACTCTAGCACAAAATCTCATCTGCCTGCTCAATACAAATGGATTGGAAACATTGGAACGTACTGATAACCAAAGCTTCGCGGCCCTAACATCAAGTTTGATTTCCTCTCCGCTCCTCCCCCTTCTCCACTCGCCTCATCTCTCCTCCCCCTCCCCTACCCCCCTCGTTACTTCTACACCCTCACTCGCCTCCTTTCCTCCACTTCCCTGCTCTCCTCTCCTCCACTCCCCTTCTCTCCCCTAATTTCCTCCGCTCCCCTCCCTAACCCCTCTCCCGTCTCCTCCCCTGCCCTGTCCCTAACCCTCCTCTCTCCCTCTCCCCTCCTCTCCTCTCCCCTCATCTCCTCTCCTCCATTTTCCCTCACCTTCTCTCCTCCTTTCCCCTTCTCTCCCCTTCTTTCCTCCACTCCACTCTTACCTCTCTCCCTCTCCTGACTCCTCATCTCCCTAACCCTGATCTCTCTCTTCTCTCCTCTCCCCTTTCCTAGCCCCTAACTCTCCACCCTCACTCCTTTCCTCCACTCCCCTGTTCTCCTCTCCTCCACCCTCCCTCCCCTTTTCTCCTCCTCTCCCCTCATCTCCACTTTTCTCCTCTCCTTTCCTCCGCTCTCCTCTCTCCTGTCTCCTCACTCCTCCTCTCCCATCTCTTAGGTCTGATTGGCCTATCAAGGAATCAGTCAAACCATGAGTCTGATCACTGATCAAGGTGGGGTTAGAAGCCTAAATAATAGCCAGATTGTCAGCTCTGATCGTCTTACTTTGACAAGTTTGGAGGCAATTACAGTGATCCTGTGCATGGGAACCCCAAAAGTACGTCAACGGCCGGGGCAATTTCCCCTAATCCCCACCTCTCCTCCACCCTCACTCCCCTTGTCTCCTCCTCTCCCCTTCTCTCCTCTCCTTTCTTCCCCTAACCTCCTCTCACCCCTAGTGTCTCCTTCCCTGACTTCTCCCTCCCCCTCCACTCTGCCTCTACCCTCGTCTCCCCTCATTTCCTACTATCCTTTCTTCTCCCCTCCACCCTTATTTCCCCCTCTCCTCTCCTCCTCCCATCCTCTTACCCCTCCCCTCCTGTCCTCCACTCTCCCTCCCACTCATCCCGGTCCCTCTGCACTGTTCTCTTCTCCCCTGATCTCCTCCTCTCCTCATTTCTTACCTCCCCCTTCTTTCCTTCTCTCCTCTCCTCTTCTCCTCCCCTCCTCTTACCCCTATCCTCATTATCCCCCTCTCCCCTTCTCTCCTGTCCTCCTCTCCTCACCCCTCCCCTCTCTTCCCCTTGTCTCCTCCCATCCTTTCCTACACACCCCAACCCTGATCTCTCCTCCACTTTCCCCTATTTTCCTCCTCTCCTCTCCTCCCTATCGTCCACTCTCCTCCCCTCCCTTTTCCTCTTACCCCTTACATCACCCCCCTCCCTGTCCCTTTCTTTCCACTCCTCTCCTCCCCTATCCATGTCTCCTCACCCCTACCATCTCTAGGTTTGATTGGCCTATCAGGGAATTAGTCAAACCATGAGTCTGATCACTGATCAAGGTGGGGTTAGAAACCTAAATAATAGCCATATCGTCAGCTCTGATCGTTATTCTGTGACAAGTTTGGAGGCAATTACAGTGATCTCGGCTTGGGAACCCCGGAAGAATTTCAAAGGCCGGGACAATCTCTGGTGGCACTTAGGTCAAATCAGCCCAGTAATGCACTACAAATCAACACCCATGTTGCTGCATTTAATGGACCTTCTGTTCCAGAGATAGTCCAAAAGATCTCAAAACGGACACTTCATTGATATTTGATTGCAGATTTTCCCTTTAACCGAATTACACTTGAGGCCAATTCTAAGGACACCTTCGAAATCCTGACCTAAAATTCTCAAAAGTTTTGAAAATTAATTAGTAAAAATGTTTGGGAACCCTGTGTATTGAATGCTATGTAATGTGTAATTAACCACAACTGTGATTGGCCATTTTAGATTACATTTGATTTGTACCAAAACATTGACTTGAAATATTATTCATATTGTAGCATTGTGATTTGTCTTTAACACTTTTCTACTTTGCAGGGCTAGTTAATGGCTAACAACTATTTCTAATTCATCAGTTGAATGCATTTTCTTTTTTAATTTGTTAATATTGATTGTGAAGCATTTATTGGAAAACAACACTAACACCTTTTTCCTGTTTTTCAGAAGCTGTTGAATAATTCTGCATTGCTGATGATGTCTTTTTCTTTTGCCTTTAACCTTTTTCACTTACAGGAATGTTTTTGGTAAATCTTTTCAGGTATTTGCATTAGATTTATGTAGTGGAACGTGAACGTGTAGTACCCAATTTATTTGAGCCATTACAATATTGACCATCCCTGAATTGAAAAACAAACAGAGACAAAATAATTTGCTCAAACTATTGATAAAAAAAACCATTTTGGATTGAATACTACATTGTCATGACCCACTACCATGTAATTGCATGTGCATATTGAAAATGTATTAACTCGCCTTTTCTTTCTAGGGCTATAAAGCTATAACACTTATTAGAATTAAATCAAACCTTAAATAGAACAGTGGTTTCAGGGAGTTTTTTCAGTTTTAATCAAACATTTTTGAAAATAGATAAAACAGCCAGTGTACATGCATCAAAATAGGACTCAATTGCTAAATTAATTAATTAATGTAATAGAAGTTAAACAATGATTCATTGATATTGATCCTCAATATATTTGCCACCCTGCAAATTCTACCTTTATTTCATATTGTGACATTAATTTAATACATTTACCAGGAGCTTGCTTGATCGCCTTTTTTAACAAAGGGATCGGTGCAAGAATTTTTCCCAAGCATTCCTAAATTGGTTGAAATATGATGCAGGTTTTTGCTTCACCCTGGAAAATGATGAATTTACTTAAAACTTGGAATATCATTTTTGATAATAACATTAGGGGTAGTAATAGTAGAAAATAACCAATAGAGCATCAATAATAAAACAAAGTATTTACAGGCATATTAATAATGAACATTATGGTTATTCTAATACCTAATTGGCCTATATACAATCTTAAAATATAACCATAAAAATGTTATATGATATATTATACCAAATATGTTGATGGAGATGCATATAGAATAGGTACCAAACATACATTTTATTAATAAATACTTTAAACTATATCTTCCATGCTTTGTCTCTACTTATTATTTTTCTAACCATGTGTTTGAAAAGTATATCTATATGGTTATGTTTTTAGTACTTGCGTCACATTTAAAATGAATACAGATGTGTGATTGAAGTTTTTTGGAATGACAATCAGAAGGGAGCTTCATCACTTAAGTTGAACAAGAAGTGAATCTTTGGAATGAGTGCAACATGCAATACAAGTAATACCATACACATAATATTCTTAAGTTAATGTCTGCTGTGCTTTGCCTCTACTTATTTTTCTGCATAACAAATGTTGAACAGAAACTATATGTTTGCTCATGTATTTAGTCTAAAATGTACAATGAATACAGTCAGTGTTATTGGTTTTATGGGGAAATAATTAAGTTTCTTCACCACATAAGATAAACAAATGGAAACTTTGAAATACATGCCACATCCAAGAATGCTTAAGACCATAGACATATTTAAAGATAATAATCTTAGGTTGTTCTTTAACTGCCAATTATTATTGCCTTCTACAATTGGTATGTTTACATACTTATCCATAGAACAGTTTGATCATTGCACAAATCAAAGCTTAGAGTTTAAAGTGTTGTGGGAGACCATAATTCTACCTGCTGAATGGAATACAAGCTATCTGCTGGATGGAGTGGACGTCAATCCCTGTACTCCCTGTACTATGTGTAAGATGGTGAAGTAATCAACATGTAAATTAGTGTTCCTTTAATGCTCCTGTCAAGTGGTACCAAATATATCTCAATCATTTTGCATTGTTGTATTGACACCATTCAGTAAAATTAATGTGCCTGATATGCAGGGAAGAGTCTTTCATACAATTTACTAAATGGTATGGCTTCAACCCAGCTCATAAACAGGTTGACACGACCAACAATGTTTCCTCTTGTATTACAAAGTGAGTCATTTCAAGAACATTACAAGGCATTGAATAATATCGATTCTGAAGCTGAAAGTAAAAGATGTGCTCAGTGTTGTACTCATGACATAATATAACTATGAAGAAGGTCTTCAGTGTTTTTAAACTTACTTGCAAAGGGCAATTATATCACTGTCAATATACTGGGTATTTCATCCTAAACCTAACTGGCAGAACAATGAGATTAAAATGTGTGAAGTTTGCTTTGATAAAGTATTATGAGTGGTACTAGACAATCTGTTCTACTTGACACTGAATAATTGCATTTGTTATAACTAACTTCATTCTAATGTCATCAAAAACTGAACTCTAAAGCTATAAATAACACCAATGAGACCATTGCACCTTATAAAAAATCGATAATATAAATATCTGCCAATAGTACTGTCGTAAACCAACCTACTGTTGAAACTACTGCTATATGTAATATAATAATAGCAATATGTTGAACCTCTAACAATCATTGATATGGCATTAACAAATATGGTGAATTCAGAACTTTAATTAATAGCAGAAGTCACTGACTTCTGCTGGAAAGGTGAAAGTAGAATCCAAATCCCCCAAAACTATGTTTTGTCATATGTTTTGTCTAGCATTTACAATGAATACAAATAAGTGTTTTGGGTTTTTTATAAATAGTCAGAAGGTTCCTTTATTACTGATGATGAGCAAGAAGTGAAACTTCTAAATAAATGCAACATACAATAATGCTTAAGACCATGCACATATATAAAGATATTATTTTTAAATTGTTTAACAGTTCATTAGTCTTGTCTCCTATAATTGGTCTTTGTTTCCTTACGTATTTCCTCTAACATTTACAAAGAATACAGTGAGTGATATGGATTTTTGAATAAAGAATCACAAGGTTTCTGCACCACATAAGAAAAACAAAGGGAAACTTTGAAATAAATGTGATATCCAATGATGCTTAGACCATACACATATTTAAAGATAATAATCTTAGGTTGATCTTTAACTGCTAATTATTCGTGACTCCTAGAAACTGGTGTTTTTACCTACTCGTGCAAACAGTTTGATCCTTAAGACCATACACATATATAAAGATATTCTTCTTAAGTTGTTGTTTAACTGCTAATTAGTCTTGTCTCCTAAAACTGGTCTTTGAATGAATCACAACCATTTTGCTTTGTTGTATTCACACCATTCAGTAATATTAATGTGCCTGTAATGCAGTGAAACATCTTTCATACAAAATACAAAGGTTTGGATTCAACCCAGCTCCTAACCCGGTTGACATATATCAACTATGTTTCCTCCTGTATTATGAAGTGAAACTACAATGATATACTCACTAAACATGACATGATAACTATGTAGAAAGACTTCAGTGTTTCAAACTTGCTTGCAAATAGCATATATATCATTGTCTCTATATTCACAGCGTATTCAATTCCAATAATAACTGGTCAGAACAATAAAAATATGTCAATTTTGTTGTATTAACGTATTATGTGTTATACTAAACCATATGTTCCAGTGGACACTGGGTAGTTGCATATATGATAAGTAACTTGATTATTATTTCACCAAAAAATAATGTGTAGAAATATAATCAACACAAATAAAATCATTGGCCTTGATAACAAATAATGTTGAGAAATATCTCCCAATAGACCTGTACTAAACCAACCTAATGTTAAAAACGATCACTACTAATACATTGAAATATGTTTGAAACAAAAAATAACAGATATGGCTTTCTAATGGATGGAAATGTTTTGTTTTTAATACAGCAATAACACATTTTACGTGTTAAAGCATTTTAACTGACTGCACAGCTTTGATTATACTTAGAATGCACAACAAGGTGCTGAGTGGAATACAAGCTCTAACTGCTGGATGGAATGGACGTCAATCCCTAAAATGACACACAACCAGGTCAACCTTTTTCAAAGAAAACAACATGTATTTAATCTATCAGTCTATATTTCCATGGATGGATAGATAGATGAGTGAATCAATAATGGGGATACATATATTTAGAAGTGCCAATATATTATTTGGTAAACATTACAAAATGGACACAACTATGGCCAGACACGTTTTATGAAGTATTGGCGCAGATTTAAGCTGTAGTTAACAAACAGTGACCTCTACTGGCAAAGTGAAAGTAGTGTCAAAATCATTGGGCCAAGAAACATTATTTATAATATTAAACAACAAAACAATAGTAACTACTACTAATACTAACACAAATTATAATTAGCAATGAACTCTAATGTATATGTCATTATTCCACAAATATAAATGTATCATTAAATAATGTATTGTTTTAAGTATAAAGTTTGAAAACCATGCCTGCGATGCTTTGTCTGTTCTTTTTAAATATAAGATGACTATTAAATCTATGAACTGTATGTTTGTGAGCTGTATTTTATATAAATCTATTTGTGTTAACATTTTCATTGAATACTAATGGCTACTTTGACTGTGTAATTACCAAGTACAAGGACATTTATGCAGACACTTAAAAAAAAAGGTCGAAAGGAGTATCAAAAGATTAATACTTAGTAAATGCTTATAATATATACTGTTAAATAGGGAATAGTCTGAATGCTAATTCTTTCAGGTATATGCAATAATCAAGATGGTGCATCGGTCAGGATGCAAGGAATTGATGAGGAGACGTGACTTGGTTTGTATCTGTATTAGTCCAGTACTTCACAGTATCATTTACAGCAGTTCTGTAATAACAAATATAATACATCTATAATTAAGCATTGTAATATATAAGCAATTAGCAGAACAATACAAATATATACACCACTGTAATCACAAAGGAATATCCAAACATCTTTGCAATGGTAACAGTCACCCTTAAAGGCTCAATATTACTATTAGGACACTGTAGACATTAGCAGTGTTTCGAACTGCCAAGTTATAACGAACTGTCCAGTTATAATTGAAATATAACGACCCCTAGTGGCTGAATAAGGGAACAGCAGAGAATGACGTTCACCAAAGATACAAAAATGAATGAACTCAACGAATTTTGAATCCTTACAGGCATCATAAACGGTGATACAGTACTCCTCTTGTCATAAAGAAATGGTTAGCAAAGCACCACGTTAGCTCCTCCAGCCACATATAAAAATAAGTAAATAAATACAAAATAAGTCAGATATATTTTCCTACATCTTCTTACACAACATGAACACGACAATACAATAACCAGGCATGCACTTAGTTTTTGTCATGGATTTGTCATGAAGCTTGTGAAGTTATACTGGAAAGTTAGACAATAATAGACTGAGATAATACTCGGATATTTTCAACTAAACTTTAGCTCTATAACAAAAGACTGGAGGACACGCATAGAGTTAAAAATAATAGAGAGGGCACCAGAAGTCTCCTCCCATCCACTTGCATTGAGTTGCTCACCCAGCGCATGGGCCTAATTCACCCTTTCTTCCGGGTTGGAAATTTGGTGGGCGAAACCTATTTGGGGCTCCGAACACGCGTTTTGCGTCACAGTGACGCGTTTTGCGTCCCAGAAGCGCGCAGCCCCGTGCGCAAGCTCGTGCGCATGCTCGTGAGTCGAGCCCATTGGTCGAAACCGTTTTCTCGTTCATGTGTTGAAACCCCAGGCCTGCACGCGCCTGCACTACCATGAATGGCCACCATGTCCATTTGGCTTCAATGAAACCACTGGGTTCTGAGGGCTTGAGGACACGCCCCTATTCCTCCCGGCCTTGATTCACGTAAACGTGACTACGTCACAACCTGTTACTATGGTAACCTGGTAACAGCCTGGGCATCATTCCTTTTCGGGTATATGATCCGGTCGGGAGCGGAAGTAAAAAAAAAGAAAAGTGGCCGGATGGGCAGAACCGGAAACACGTCTCACCACAAAATAGGTCCGTGCTAATAAAATCCTTGATTCGGCATAGTTTATAAATACAAATGTGCGTGCACTATCCGGAGACTATTTAGCGTCTGTATTATCCCACGGGGAAATTCTATTCCATTTAAATAGGGATTGGGGAACCAAAACAAAGCGGCACCGCGAAACCGGATGGGCAGAATCCGGAAACAGGATTCTTTTCTCTTTTTTTTTCAGTAGACCGGATCATATGGGTCTAACCTGGTAGCTGCCTGGAGGCGAAACTCACAACAACAAGCAAGTGAGCGACCGCTCGTGCCATTGAATGCTGCGATTGAATAAAGTTATTACTTAGCAATATTAATACTATCAAGAACATTCATATCAACGCCATGGTGAAACGTTGCTGTTTGGGGACCTGCAACAGTGATTCCAGGTACCCAGAACGTTTGGAGGGCGCATTTTTTATTCCTTTCCCAAAGCCCAAACCTAAAATGGAAAAGTTCACCTATATTTGCTCCGAGGTAAGTTATTTGTTTATTATTCGATTGAATTAACAATGTTTTAGTAAAAGATTACGTTAATACTATATCCTTTAGTAGCAGGGTGAACGATTGAAACACAATAGAAGTTGGCTTGGTTTGCACGGACAGTCTAGTATCAAGGCTAGCCAAATATATAAAGTTAATTATGTATTATTAGAAGAACAGTGTTAACATCACTAGCCTCGCATTATCCATATGAATAACAAATAAAATATCCACATGGAGCTGTGGCTATAGTACGATAAATAGAGACAACGAGACTAAGCTAAGTGGCTAATGTTAGCATAACATGCAAGTAGGTCAAATTGATGTAGGACTTAACTTCTCCATGCATGTATGTATAAAGTTTGGAACACACGTTTTGAATTAAAAAAATAAAGTTAAATGGGGATATATTTTCTGTGTGTATGTTATTCTAGCACTTCATTGATGTGAAGCCAACAGCCTTACACCCTAACCCAGTTGATACCGGAGGGTCACACCTTACATGCAGACCATCTCCGAAAAAAAGGTAACCTTATAACATTGATGCTGATATAAGCAATATAATCATTATGGGTGTAGCAGCAATTGTACACAATCAAGGAAACATGGTATGCACCAGCTGGTGAACACAAACTATGTTTTCTCTGTTTATGATGCCAAGTGCAATATTACATGATTCCTTGTGGTCCCCCACTTAATTTAATTTAATTTAATGTTAATTTTCTTAAGATATATTGTATGTGTTATGGATGTTTTCTTTGACAACACAGTATGATGACTTGACTATGACTGACTAATAGTTTATGACATAATGTTGCTCTATCAGTATTTCTTTCTTTGTTGATGCTGCTGATTGTTTTATGTGGATGCACTAAACAACATTTCGTTGTTTCATACAGTGACAATAAACAGCTTATTAAGCGTACCCTCTAACTATTATTTTCTAATAAATTCTTCTCCAGGTTCAAGACATGTTTGCCAAAGCGGAAGCCTGCCACAGAGAAGGACACACAGCCTGGACAGCAGGACACCGAACAGGAAACAGCAGAAATGGGTATGTATGTATGTCAGCCTCCCCCCGTCACCGAATAGATTGCATAAGTCATATTGGTTAACGATGTAATAGTGGTTGTGGCACTTACATACAAGTAAATAAGTCTCACATTGGGGGGAAATATTGTCAGTAAACCTTTTAATAAAGCAATTAAAACTGCATAAATGCAGTATATATCAGCATAAATGTTGTAAATTAACCCATTACAACAACCCATTAAAAACAAGAAAGCATCTGTATCATTTTAGATTTTAGCTATATATATATATATATATATATATATATATATACACACTGTAGCATAGCAACAATACGTTTTTTTCTGAAAAATCAGGATTTATAAAAGAGTTAAAACAGTGATCTAAAAAATAACAGATCTACAAGCTCACAGCGAGTCACTTTGTGCCGTGCTGCGAGCTTGTACATCTGCTATTTTTCAATATTTTTGTGGTTGACTATTTGAAAAGAAAACAGATCTTCTCTTCTGGGGATCTCTGGCAAAAAAATATCAGATGGGGGTGGGGGTAGCTGCCAAATACATATCATTTTGGGGGTACTTGGCCCAATATTTGTTAAGATCAACTGATTTAGAGGAAATTTGTTGAATCGGCCTCGGTTCTTAATGGGTTAACATGACAATGGGCAAAAACAGCTTTTAATACTTTTCTGAACATTTCTGCCACACATAAGCATCACTGCCTAAAGTGCCCAACAGATACAGTATACTAACATACAGTACTAACAGCTCATTTCTTGCCAGTAAAATGGTTAACATGGAATTTTTTGTTATTGATAAATGCTGTGTGTCTGTGCACTCTATGAAAAACACATCTCCTCTTGTGTAAAGCACAAAGTCACAGAATTCTAGGCCACTCAGTAGCAGCTGACCTTGAATCTGGTAGTAGCACGGGTGAGTTTTAGAAATGGTGAAGGTCTCTCCCTCTTTAACGATGTAAAAGTTTTTTATTGTTTTATTGTACTTCTGCCTGGCCAAAGACTCGTTCTGTGATCCATAACTAGTTGCACTAGATTTGAATGGCTTGGGATAATATATATCATGTACAAAAGCCTCTGTTTTTTTTACGTTTGTTCACCATTACAAATGTTGAGGCTGTGGTTCTACCCTTTCTCTGTTCATGCCAATGTGGACATGACGCTTGGTCTTTTGTGGTGTCCTGTACTTTGCAGGCATCTTCCAAACTGAAGCTGGTGGTGTTGTGCTCTGGCACGCAGACATCACTGGCAATGGACAGGGGAAGATTGGTTTCGCCACATAAGGGTGATGTTGCACTTGTGCAAGATGGTACTGGTGGCTGTGCTTTCTCCAAGAATGGTCGCTGGGAAATGATACAAAATATAATTACAACAACACAACATGATGAATTCAAAGTAACCTATGGCTTTGCATTCAAATATTTACATTTTAATTCAAATTTCACTTTTGTTTTCCTTTTTTTCTAGGTTGCTGTGCCCAGGATCAATTCTGTGCCAATGAAGAATCCCTCGACGAGAATGCCCTGGAGCCATACCATGCTGACTACAACAGCCAGGTCCAAAGCCAACCCCACAGCAAGGAAGAGGATACTGAGAAGGCTGAACTGCTCAAACGAATTGATCATTTAGAGCGAACTCTCAGAAGTCAAATTGAAATGACCCCAGAAAGAATTCAGCACAGTACCATTCCAAATTTCTTCCAGTATAACACAGGGTTTACCTAAGAGCAATTTAATAACCTGTGCACAGTATTCAGCGTTCCTAACAGTGAAAAAGATCCCCCACAAATGGCAGCCCTAATTTACAAAAGAGTTGATCAGCAAATGACTCTCATACCCTTGCATCAGCAGCTCCTCCTAGTTTTGATGAAATTACATTACAACATTTTGATCATAAGGAGCTCGCTTTCAAGTTTAACATAAGTCATCAAAGTGTAAGCACTTTGGTAAACTCTTGGATTGATTTTATGTTCACTACACTTGGGCGACTTCCTATGTGGTCCCACAGAGATTAATCACACAGAAAATGCCACCAACATACCAGTCTGAATTCCCTAGCACATTTGCAATCCTGAACTGCACAGAGATAAAAAATTCAGCAACCAAGCTCGTTGGCGCTACAGAGCGAAACGTATACAAATTATAAGTCTACCAACACACTCAAATCATTGATTATTGTTGACCCAAGAGGCTCTATTATGTTTTGTTCAACCCTATTTACAGGTTGTATATCAGACAAGGAGATATTCAGGAAGTGTGGAATCATACCGCTCCTAAGAAATCTCATAGAGCAAGGCTACCTTAGGCAGGGTGATGGGCTTATGGCAGATAAGGGTTTCCTAATAGAGCAAGATGTGGAGGACTTGGGGCTAAAATTAAACATCCCTAGCTTTGTCCGATCTAACCGCCAGATGCCGGCATTTGATGTCAGCAAAACAAAGACCATTGCACACCACAGAATACATGTTGAATGGGCTATTTCGAAAATCAAAACATTTAAAATAGTCTCTGGCAGAATCCCCAACGTCCGCTTGCACAACATAAATGAAATCTGGTATGTTGTGAACATGCTCACCAACTTTCAACCAAAGATACTGAAAGGTTAGCACCAGAGTTGAGCAGTCCCAGGTAGCCAGCCAACTCGGCCCGATTCCGGCTGAGTTATGGCAGTTCTGGCTGACTGTCGGCTTCGGTTTGCCGTAAGTGAACCAGATCTGGGCCAGATCTGTTTGCCAGATTTGGCCCAGTTTTGGATGTGTGCAATCGGCCCGATTTTGGCCAACTTCTGGCAGATTGGCACATAAAAATAATAGATTTAAATAGACTTGATTTCCATTCTCTGTATTAACTAATTGATATTTCCTTCAATATGTGATATTAATTTTAAAATGGGACAACATAAAAATAAACTGTATATTAGTAAACTATTTATATTTTTGATGTGCAAAATAAAATATATTTTTTAAACATACTCTCAATTTATTATAATCAACATCATTATTGTTTATCATTTATTCATATTATTATATATTGTTCATACTACTATTATCGTTATCATCATTATTGTTATGAGTATGATTGTGATAATCATCATTATCACACACACACACACACACACACACACACACGGGATTTGTATCGTATCCATGCGTCATGACGTCAGAGCGTGTCAGCCCAGAGCGCGCATTCTGTGTTGTTTGGTTGCTGCTATCAAGACGGACGGACATTCTCACGGTAATAATGACTATAATTCATATCACTCACACAACTTCTAAGAATTAAACTGAACTGTGGCCGCAGCGTCGGATATCTTATATGCATGTAAGTATTTTAAGGTTCACTTGTTTGACATTTACAGCTGCGTGTATGATGCTAACGCTAGCATTGGCTAGCATAGCTGGTCGCATAGGTAGCTCGAATCACAGAATTTCTGTCTGTAGCACGGCACGGTGCGTGTTGTGAATGAGAACTTGTGTATTAAATTGGTTTAGTGGTGTAGACGTGAGTTGGCTCGTAACTTGTGTGTTGTGATAGTTTTGTTTGTTTAATAGTTTAGTTCGCTGTACAAAGTATTGTAAAGGGGGCCTATTTGGCGCTAGACTGTTATTTCCTGTCTAGTATCGGAAACGGAAATAGAATGTGTTCGTGCGTGTATGTGTATGTGAAAATGGGGCCGGATACAGTTCTTGATTACGCGGGCTTTAGACCGGATAGGACGCATTAAAAGTTGAATAGACACAAGGCTTTTCACCAACACAAACCACGTTGTTTGACGAGCTCGCAAATCGGCTCTTTTAGCCCCATATATGTAAGTGTTTCTCCTTTTTATATTAATACACTCATAGTGTTTATGGTTTAAACCTAATGGCATAATTTGGTGTTATAGCCTACAATGTCAAACTATCAGAGTGTGTGAGCTTGTAGATGGCTATTTCTTGCGTTTTTTTTTTTTTTTTAATAGCAGATTTACAGTGCTTTGTGAGGTTACTATTTGTCATGAAGTGTGTAGGACTTAAATTTAACTCCTGCTTTTGGTAGTGACAAACGATTGAATGTTGAACAGAGTTGCAACACCAACCATTGACAGCCCATACATCCAAACAGAAAAGTCCTATCTTATTGTATTAAACAACATTGTAGCAGTATGAAAGCTTAAATGGTCCTCTTTCTATCTGCAAAGTGTTTCGATTAAAAGAAAAAGAAAAAAATGAGCTACTTTCTGTCAAATGCTGTGCATGTGATTTTGTTTGGAAGTGATTAGTTTTGGAAGTGTCCTGTTCTAAATAGCATATAATGCTGGAGGTAGCAGGTTGCAATTAGCAGCCAGGCTGATTGCTGCTGTGTTCATTGTGAAGTCACCATAATATGGTGACTTCAGATGTTTACAGATGGTATACTTTGAATGTCATAGAATCAATTCTATTTTTTTAATGGCAGATCTACAGTGTGCTAGTGAGTGTTGTGAGCTTGTAGATGCTTGCTAGGTATTTGGGGGGCGTGTTATAGAGACGTCATGTGAATGCACATGGTCCTCGGATAAAACCACTCCAGCTGGCAGTAAGGAAAAAATGCCTCTAAATTAGGTTTGACTTCTGTGATTTTGTGATATCACTAACACTAATTTAATTTGCCTGCTTCCAGCGTCACCCTACCAAGTGACTGTGGAAAACCTTGTTAACCGTGTGAACCTGCTGAATCCAGGTTCGCAAGTTCATACTCTTTTATTAACCACAGACCTTATTTTATGCATTTAAGCAAAAAGGCCATGTTAAATCCCATAGGCGACATTTTCAAATGCGAGCCAACATGGCAAAATTTACTTTACCCAATGATATGCAACAGTTCAGTAATTCACTAAAATACATTTGCAAAATCATGTTAATTTGGTTTTCTGTCTGTTTAATCAATGTTAACCTAGCTTGTTCTAATCTCTCCCTCTTTCCAGGTCCACTTCTGGTGGGGAATGCACCTGATCCTGGGCCCATTTTGGCTGGTATGTATGTACACATTTAGATTTCAATGTACCCTTTGATCCTAGGTTTAGATTTTTCTTGCAGTGAAGTGAGAAGGGTCTATGGATTTTATCTGATTATGCACTGTTCATACTAGTGGTGACTGCATGGGGCAGCATCTGTGTGCCAATGGGCCGTGGTGCCGACAGTCTGCAGTGCCGATGGCTCGCTACCTTGGGCAGACTAACCCCTCATCCTAAACCTAACCTCCCAGGTGGCAGAGCCTCACCTCTAACCCCTACCCTCAGCCTAAACCTAACTTCACAGGCAGCGGTCTTGAGTGGATCCTAACCCTGCATCACAGGCTCTCTAAGCGGACCCCATCGGCATTGTGAACCGTCGGCACCGCAGGCTGTCGGTACAGCGGGTGGACCCCGACTGCACATGTCGCAGCCATCGTGTGCTAGTCTACAATTCACCCCAGTGGGACTGGTTTCACAAAGATTTTAAACTGGTCTGTATGAGGGGGTGTTTTCGAAGCATGGAAATGGTGATCACACTGGCCAGTTTGAATGCCTAAAAAAAAAGCCATTGTTACCTACTTGTGGTGTATTTGAATGTTTTCATTGCAACGTATGTCAGTCCATTTTTCCATGTTTACAGTGTTTTCCCGGGAGTGGTGATCTGAGGGACTTCTGCAGATTTTCGGGGTCTTAAATTCGGGGTCTGTTCTGTACCTGTCGGCCATAATGACTGAGCGTTACTCGGAGTACAGTAAGTCATCAAATCTGAGAAAAAAGGCGAGATCTGCAGTCAATTCACGTCTACAACCACATTCTGCAAATATTCACACCTCTATAGATGAACCGGCTGAATGTGCTGATCCTGTGGAAAGTGGTCATCAACTTCCTAATTTAGTTGAACAAGGTGCTGAGTGTGGTGATCAAGTTGAAAATGGGGATCACAGTGGTCAGGATTCAGAGGAAGTGGATTTTATGGACACTGAATGCACAGCAGAGGTTTATCCTGAGACAGTGGGGGACTTTGAAAATGGGGTTGAGAGCGATGATGATGAAATTCAACAGCCGACTCTAGCTACTAGCTTGATGAACTGGGCCGTGGAATATAGTATCACTCTGGTTGCATTGACTGCCTTGTTGTCAGTGTTGAGGCATCACCACCCATCCCTTCCTAAGGATGCTAAAACACTCCTCCGTACCAGCAGGAATTATGTGATCAAACAAGTTGCGGGTGGTACCTACTTTTACTTTGGGATTGTAAATGCTCTGTCATGTTTCTTGAACAAGACTTGGTCGAAAATTCCAGATCGGCACACAATCAAACTACAACTAAATTTTGATGGGCTCCCTCTTTTTAAGAGTTCGGGTATCCAGTTATGGCCAATTTTGGGGTTAGTGCAGGGATTTGGTGTAAAAAAACCTTGCTTGATTGGCTTGTTTAGTGGAAGATCAAAACCACATCCTCTGAGAGAATACTTGGGAGATCTAGTGACAGAGATACAAATCGTAGCAGCCGGCTTTACATTTAAAGGAAAAACACTGTTCATAAAAATTGCATCAGTAATGTGTGATGCTCCTGCACGAGCATATATAAAAGCTATAAAATCTCATACTGGATATGCAGGCTGTGACAAGTGCACAATACATGGGCTTCATGTAGATGGCAGAATGACTTTTCCAGACACCAAAAGCTCTGCTAGAACAGATGAAAGTTTCAGACTTCAATTGGATGAGGAACATCACAGAGGCATCTCCCCACTTACAGAGACTGGCATCGGAATGGTTTCTATGTTTCCCCATGATTATATGCATCTTGTCTGCCTCGGAGTCACAAGAAAGCTCTTAGAACTGTGGGCAGGCAGCAAGGGCCGTCTTAGTTACCGCTTGCCATCCGTGAAAGTAAATCTGTTGTCAGAAAGACTTTTGTCTTTCAAATGTCACATGCCCAATGAATTTGCTCGAAAGCCCAGATCTGTTGAAGAGAGACATAGATGGAAGGCAACTGAATACAGACAATTTCTATTGTATACTGGGCCAGTTGCACTACTTGATGTCGTTAGCACACCAGTCTACAACAATTTCATGTTGTTATATGTTGCCATATCGCTATTGGCATGTCCAAAGCTGTGTGTGCTCTTCAGTGATTTTGCTCAAACTTTGCTTGTGTCTTTTGCAGAACACTTTGGACAGCTTTATGGCAGGGAAAATCTTGTGTACAATGTGCACGGCCTTACACATCTCAGCGATGATGTAAAAGAGCATGGAGAATGTTTGGACAACATATCCGGGTTTCCCTTTGAGAATTATCTTGGTCAAATAAAGAAAATGGTCCGCAGCCCCCAGTTCCCAGTTGCGCAAGTTGTGAGGCGAATGTCAGAGTCTGACAATGCAGTTTGTTATTCAGATAAAAATGAAAGCAAATTCAGAAAGCCACACAGTGAGGGTCCGCTGCCATCGCACATCACATGTGCAGCCATGCAGTACAAAGAGATTCGTCTTCCACAATTTTGTGTCAAGGTATTCACGGGTGATAACTGCATATGTTCTAACGGTACAGTTGGCATCGTCCGGAATATCTTTGTGGTTGATGAGGATCCATATTTGGTGTATAATGAGTTTACCCATTGTTCAAGCTTCTTTGACTACCCGATAAATTCATGCCAACTAGGAGTGTTCCTTCTTGCAGACCTGTCTCAGGAACTAAAATGCATTAGGATGGATGAGACTGTGACAAAGTATGTACTCCTTCCATTCAGAAACAAATTTGTGGGCATGCCATTTCTCCATTTGTCATAACAGATTAATTTGAGCACGTCCTCAATCCTTTTGGGCCATATGAAATCTGTTTGAATTGTTTCCAAATGTTTTAATTTTTTCCAAATTTAGCCTTTTCCATTTTAATTGTAATTTAGGGTTTAGGATCGGTATTTGTTTTGTGTTTTTGAGACTGACATGTTTTTCAAAGTGATATTTATGAACTCCAATTTTGAAGCTTCCAATTTGACTTTTTTTTTTTAATCGTCTATTTTACTCTGAACGGATTAGTTATTTCACAAAAATCAGTTCAGAGGTTGCCGCTGGTCAATCACATGTAATGTAGTAATTATTATTTTACGACACCTTTGATTATTTACTTGGCACTGAGAAAAATGTGCAAATATGTGAAAAATGTCTAAATATATTTCTGTCAAGTGCCAGCATAGTCTGGCTGCCAATGACTACAGCTGGTGAGACTAATTCACAGAGACACTGAGCCAACATGGTACAGCTGCCATGAACTAATGCAGATGCCTGGACGATGAATACACTGGATTATATGTAATACGTGTGGAGCTGTTAGAAAGCGAAGAGGCACCTAACCTTTTTCCTGGATATTGCTAGGTGGACAATGCTAGTTACTAGCTACAAGCCCACAGTGAACATTTAGACCTGGACTCTGATGGATTTTCCATAACAAGATATCAGACCTTATTATCATCACTGAAAATGGGAGTCTTGCATATCCTTTGAACTGCAGAATCAGAACCTGGACCAAGCTTGAAGTGTTCCAAGCCGAAAGCCACACTACAGAACTGAGTGGAGCGAGTGTCCACGAGCGAGTGTCCACGCCAAGCAGCGGGAGGTTAACAAGAAGACAAGTAACTGTGAGTTACCTGTCATGAAGAGTCAGGTGAAATGGCAGGACACATAGATAATGTTTCAAAAGGTTTAATCCGACACCAGCAGTATAAAACGGATGTTTCAGCCTTCTGCTTAAATGATAAAGCCTTAAAGCTGCAGTAGGCGATTTTTAGGATTTTATATGTGTTACAATAAGTGTTAAATGGCTCTATTCTCGTAGAGACTCAAGGGTGTCTGCGTTGCATTCAGGGTGAAGAAAATATATAGTCCTTTATAGGTATCATGATCTGACCTTTAGTTTCCCAGAAAATGTCAATGTCAGGGCTGTAGAAATTTTGGCTGATACCGATAACCGATTTTAACAATGCAGCACCAATGCTAAAATGACTGACATCGGCTAGGGGTGTCACTATTCTCCAAATTCAATTTGACTTTACATTTTAAGGTCACTGCGATTATCGATTATTTACTGTATATCTATCTATTCGTGTTTGTTTGGAATATATATATATATAGAAGTGTTTGTTTGGATTTCGGCTTCGTGTAAGTGGGGTGGAAAGGCAGAAATAACACTGGTCTGGGAGAATCGCGATCCTGTTTTTAAGTACAACGTTCGAAATCGAATGCTCCTTTCGAACGAATTTCGATTGAGAATCTAAATCGTGACACCCCCCAGCATGGGCTGATACAATATGGTTGTCGATATAGCCCTAGTTCCCAGTATATACAATAATACTGTCAAAATGTGTTTTCTGTAAACGTTAAATTTCTGTATTTTTTTATCCCTTTCAATTTGAAGATAATATTCCACAATGTGGTACATTGTGGAATTCCTGGACGAGGGAGGGACGGAGGTTGTGCCAGCCTCATGGGTGCAAGATGGAAAAAGCTTTTGGCCTCCCTACGATTCCAGGGACAGATGTGACCGGGCCATAGTGAGAGAAGACCCTCCAGAGGAATCTTGGACAGCTTACAGGGTCAGGATCAGGGCGTCAAAAGGTATGCTTTAATTATAATTTCATGGTTGGCAACCACAAATCACATTCAATTTATGGGTAACCATAAACAGAGAAAAGTATTGATTTCAGCGTTTAGTAAATTAAATGTTAACTTTTATTTTCAGATACATATAACGAGGCACGGCTGCTGCTCCCAAGGGCCCTGCTTACTTCGGATCTCACTGACGATGAGCACGACGATCGCCCAGCCCATAAAAAAAGGAAGCGAAGGTAATCTAACTTTGTCAGAATCCATGTTTTGTTTGGATATTGTTTATTGCAAGCACAACCGAATGAGTGGGAGAAGTAGAACAGATCTTTTTTTCAGCAGGGAATACATTTGCAGGAACACCGCACTTTGAAAAAAATACAACTTCCGGGGAAATTCACACGGCGGAAGCCCCACCTCTCTAGCCACTCTCTGCCTTAGGTCGTGACCAGGCTTTTCTCTTTGCAGATGAGTAAGCCAGGCTACGTGAGGTTAAGTAGACGATGGGTCAAATGCAGAGGATGATTTTCCCTGTGGGGATAAATAACGGATAACTTAACTTAGAATTTGTGCACTTCTGTGTATTGGATAAAACATTTCTGAAGTAGAGACTTGTCTTAGTACTGCTTGCTTGTATAGCTAGTAATGAAAACACAATTTTTGTTAATAGACCTAGAATCCTTGACTCGAGTAGTGAAGAAGAGCAACCCAGCAGTCATGAGCAACCCAGAGGGAGAGCTACCAGAGGTCAATCTCCTTTGGCACCTGCACCAGTCATTGCTGCTCCAGTCGCCATCAGACAAGCCATCCCTGCTCTGGCCACCACCCGTGTGTCTGCTCCGGCTGCCACCGTGACCAGACCCTTCCATCAGTCTGACATTTCTCCAGGTTTCCGCGGACCTAACCCGGGGATGACTGTGCCTAGCCGTTCTAACCCGGGGATGACAACTCCTCGCCGTCCTAACCTGGGGATGACTACGCCTAGCCGTCCTAACTCTGCCATGCCAACCGATAGCCATCACAGGCCCCCGCCCGTGTGTGATCGTAAGTGTCTGACAAGCAATTATGACCATTATTTCTGTCTGTGACCAAATACCTCCAGCCTTAACTTTGTGTTTAGTGCTTTGTAGGCTTTTTTATTGTAGTGATGTCACTGTGTTTCCACATCTCAGATATTAACTTGATAAGTGTGTCGTGTTGTATTTTACAGCAGTTCTACGTGAGGTTTTAACGTCCCTTGAGATTATAAAGCAAAACCAGCAAATGATTTTGCTACATTTACAACGGTCTTCTAATCAGCCAACCGAGGTGCCAGAGGTTTTTGGCATTCCTTTGAAATCACTGGATGATCTGAAGAACCTTGAGGAGAGCATTGCTACACAGGAAAACAAAGAAAGACTGGTAGGCGAAATTGTCGCACAATGTCACTTCTTTTTTTTTTTACTATTTCACTAAAGATGTCATATGGATGCCTGTAAAAAGTATTGACCTCCCTTAGGGGTAGAGTTGCCGTCATCAGAACATGGAGGGTTCCCGGTTCGACATTTGCAATAGTGACATTTGCGATGAACAATTTTGTCTTTCAGATCACGTTTTTGGGGCTGGCTGGCGGTTTGACCGTAAAGGAAACCGTGTGGAGAATACTGGCAAAACTATTGACCAATGACCTGGCCAAGACTATGAACTGGAGAGGGATCAATGGGAAGAGTGGCTTTGAGCCACTTGCCATCAAGGATGTTGTCCTGAGTAAGTTGTTTTAGTATATAATATAGTAATATAGTTTATTAATTTTCTAAAGCATTTGCTTTCTTAATAATATAATAATAATAAACTATTTGTATAGCACCTTTCATGACATGAAAATGCAGCGCAAAGTGCTTTACAGAGCAGAAAAAGAAAAACATGAAAACATTTAAAACCTCACCATGAAAACGACCAAAAAAAGGCGTAGGTGTAATTGGAGTTTATTCCAAGCCGTCGGTACGTAGAAGCAGAATGCTGCTTCACCATATTTTTTATATCATTGTAGGCACATTGAGCAGGTCAGCACTAGAAGACCTGAGGGTGCGGTTTGGAACAAATCTAGACAGACAGTCATAGAGATACGAAGGTGCTAGACCATTGACAGCTTTATAAACAAGTAAAATAATTTTAAAATCAATCCTAAAAACAACTCGGAGCCAGTGTAGTGAAGCTAAGACTGGAGTAATGTGTTCTCTCATCTTAGTTGTAGTTAAAAAGAGAAGACAAATGCGTGGATCAGCATTTTTGCATCTTTCAGCGACAGATAGTCTCATTTGCGCAATATTTTTAAGGTGGAAGAAGGCAATCTTGGTGACATGATTAATGTGTGTATTAATATTCAATTCAGAATCAATTATCACCCCAAGGTTCTTGACTGAGGTGTTACTTTCTTCAGCCAGGTTACCGAGTCTACTTATTATTGATTCTCTCTGCTCTCTAGAACCGATTATGAGAACCTCTGTCTTATTCTCATTTAGTTTGAGAAAGTTCTCACTCATCCAGCATGGGAGTTACGGTGCCAACAGGAAACGTATCCGATGCAGTGCATCATGGAAGCGTCAGATGTTTTAAATTGACTTCATCCCTGGCTGCACACAAACGCTCGCAGCGATAAGATTAGGATTTTCTTGAGAATTGCCATAACCTGCCTGTTCTTTTGTGTGTGTGTTCTTTAAGGAGCTGTGCGCCGCAATACAAGCACCGCAAATGCATCTGATGGCGAAATCGAGGCGTATGTCAAAAGGTGGCTGCAGCTTGCATCAGACCGAGACGGTGGAAGGAGTCGCCGGGCCGAGAGACAAGCCGAGAGACAAGCCGAGAGACGCTAATTAAGTAAGTCGTGTTCCAAAAGTGCTTGTCTGAAGTGCCCGTCTGTCTATGTGGCGGTCTGTCAATCTGACTTTGTATCTGTCGGACCGTCTAAAGCTGATACACTAAAAGATAATTCCCCTGATTTTAGCTGGGATACCCAGTTGGACAGAGTCTGTCCTAGTCTACACTAGTCCACAGTAGTTGTGGGCAGTTGGGCACGATATTGGTTTATTCATGACGATACGATTCAATCATTTAAAATCGATATAGTAACTATTTAGCAAAGAAATTAAATCTGTGAGTCTGTGTGTGTATAGACCAAATTCAAATAACTGACGAGTTGTACCTGTCTTATTTCACAGGACACTATTGGAGGGGGGTTCGTGCCACACAGGCATTCGTTGGTGAAACAGCTGCAACAGCAAGGAGGAGCATGGAGGATATTGGAGCCCTCAACTGAACTTTTTTTTATTTCTGAAGCCGTCTTCATTTGACATTTGAGACAATATGACCTTTATTTGTCTAAGCTTAAATCCGGGGTTTAAAGTGATGTTTGATGCGGTACAGCTCCCAGACCTTCCCCGCTCTCCCCCACCCTCCCGGATCTTGCACTGTGACTGACGAGAAAGAAAAAGCCAGACGAGGAGGCTGTGTTGAAGGACTTGCAAAGTCGACTGTGGTACAATTCACTTTGTAATTGTTCGCTTTAAAGGGCAAGACCACTTTGGTAGAGGTTTGGGTTGTGTAGTTACCTTGCCATGATGTAACTCCAAAAAAAATGCTCCATTGATTAGAAATTGATAATTCAAAATATGCTCCCCATTGACTTACATTGTATGGTAAAACAGCTCTCAAAGTCACTATTTTAGCATGTAAACAAACGCAAACAAAGTTGATTCAGACAATATAGAACATCACCAAACCCAGTACTGTTTTTTTTAATATAAAAATGTCAACTTCCTGTTGATTTTACCATTTTTAATAAGTAGAAAACCTGGACTGGATCCGCGGATCCGGATCCAGATCTTCAAATAGTAAAATCAACAGGAAGTTGACATTTGTATTAAAAAAACAAACAGTACTGGGTTTGGTGAAGCTCTATATTGTCTGAATCAGCTTTGTTTGTGTTCATTTATGTGCTAAAAGAGTGACTTTGAGAGCTGTTTTACCGTACAATGTAAGTCAATGAGGAGCATATTTTTGAATTATCAATTTCTAATCAATGGAGCAATTATTTTTGATTTCTTGTCCACCTTTGGAGTTACATCATGGCAAGGTAACTACACAACCCAAACCTCTACCAAAGTGGTCTTACCCTTTAAGTGTTTCATGCACATTCATTCATGTTTTCTGGGCGGGTGGAACTGAGTTTCTGGTTCTTGTTAAATGTTACACATTTGTTTGGTTATGTGACATGTGTTTTGGCAGGCATTAATACCAAGTATTAATAATGTTACAGTATCTGTATAGTAACAGCATGAATATCAATGCTGTGAAAGCCTCGTTTTGGCAGGCGTCATTTGAAAAGTTTATTTGTAATAAACTGATACTAAATGTTATAGTTGAGTGTCACTTGTTTTATTGATGTTTGAGTTTACTTCAATATTTGCCTATGGCAGAGCTTGGAACAAGCTTATCCATAGGCAGATATTGGAGTAGCTCTGGCTTACATATGGGCTAGTTATGGTAAAAATTGCACGGCCCAGTTCTGGCAATATTATTGGGGTGATTCCGGCCCAATGCTGGCAATGCTGGTTCAGTTTCGGCAGCCGGACTCGGCCCAGTGTACTCGGGCCGATTCTGGGGAGTCATTCCAAACAGGTCTGGCCCAAGTCCGGCAACCGGACCCGGGCCGAGTGATTTCTTCCGGCCTGCCGGATCTGGGCCGGAATTGGGCCAAACAATTTTGGCTACCTGGGGTAATACTTTTTGGTGGGGGCTGTTGAGATCATGTGTTTCTGTGTTGGAAGTATTGTGTAAAATAAATCACTATGCTATATTGTGTGTGTGTAACTGCATATGTGATGTTTTCTTCTCATCCCAAAAGTGCATTTAAACCATTTACCTGGTAGCTCAGACCACAGCCAGGTACATTTTCTCTCCAAGAGGTAACAATACAGGAGTTTTCTGGACCAGGTAGCTGACTGGTGTGGTGTCCAGCGACGTTATCTCCTCATAGGTTTCCTCAGACACTCCTGACAGTTTACTTGAAGAAGAAAAACGATGAATCAGGTGTACTGCTTTCTGATTGAAGCTAAAATCATAACCATTACCAGGACATATATAGTTGGTGTGTGTGTGTGTGTTTTATTACCTGTTGCATGTGTAAGAGGAAAATACAGGCTTCCTTTTGTGCTTCAGTTCACCACAACCTTAGTGACTGGCTGTGCCTCCAACTTCTTCCCTCTTGGCTTGTTCCACTGCTGTGGAACAAACCTCTACCTCTGCATTCTTAGAACGCTGTAGGTCCAGGTATTGAAACAAACCCAAAATGTCGGAGCAGTAACCCTCTGCCCTGAATAATTATAGTGAGAGAAGACTTATTTTAAATATACATGTGTTGTGATTGTGTTAAGCTGGGTTTGAACTTTAACATTGCATCTTTATTCACTAGGCCTATACAGTGATAAGTTAGAGGGGCATATACTGTACTGTACACTGCAATGGGAGTATTCACTTAGGTAATGACAATAATAGGTTGATTATGACATTGTTAAGGTACAAATGAAAAGTCAACTGATACAATATTACAGTGTTGTGTTGATGTTACTTTGGCATCCTGAATCAATCTGAATGACATACATTTGCATGTTAACATTTTTGATAGAGGTAAAAGTACAAGTCTGAGGAAAAGTTACAATGCTCATTGATTGCTACTGATGTGTTGACCTTGTTACTTTGAAATCCTGAATCACTCCTTAGATTGATATGTTGAGGAACGTGTAATTCCCGTTTATATTTTGATTCCATATGTAAAGCTACAAATCATGAGACTAACAAATGTTACTTTTTGCATCCTGAATCAATCTGTTAGATTGCATGTTAATAGAAACACTATGGTAAACATCACAAGACAAGTTAATGCAGTGATACTGATTTTGACATCGTCAACAGTGGTGGAATGTAACAAAGTACATGTACTCAAATACAGTACTTGAGTACATGTACCTCCTGTCTGGTGATACTGTTGTCAATATAGTTGATAACAATAAGATGTGGTTTCTCCCTGTTTCTTTGTGAGTGATATACCTGTGCCTCTATTTTCTTGGTAGAAACATGAATATTGTGTACATATTCCTCCACTGCATATTGCAGGCCTTGTTTAGCGAGATTTAAAAGAGATTTTGGAGCTCTTCCTAAAAAAAAACATGATTTCGTGTGGCACATTCTTTATTTGCAGGTGTAAAATAGGGGCCTCCGCCATTGTTAAGCTGATAAATGACAGGTACCCCACTAATGGTAACTAAAGGGGGGAGGAGGGTATATTTATTACGTGCTGGAATTTGCAGTCCTGATTACCCTGTGGTAAACAAAGCTCATGTCCAGTGATAATGTAGATAAACGGAGTTGATTGATATGATGCGGTAGATCCATAGTTCTCAGTGTTTATTATAGGCTAAAATGCACACTGACGCTGACCTCTTTTACACACCGTAAACAACAAACCCATGATGACTACAAACGCGTTGTATTGTCATGTCAAACTGTAGCCTACTGTCTGCAAGATAAACGAATATTAGCTTGTGGATGAACAGTGTAATGAAGCTCTACAGCTGTATTTCCCTCCGACTATATGTTAAAATAAACTATGCTATAATAACACGATTCTATTTTTCATATGAATTACAATTTAACATAGTTTATTATATTATATAGTCCGATGGAAATACAACAGTACCAGCTCTGTTGGCGTTGGTATATTACCTGTTAATTCAGGCATATATTCCCTAATCAGTAGTTATTTAACATGATGACAATGCAACATCTTTGTAGTCACTGGAAATGGTGTTTTAGTCAATACAGTGTATTCATATTTAAATCGATCTGGGTTGTTTAAGTGGTGTACGACTACTCTGTGTTTAGCAGGGGAAATGGTCATATCAAACGTTTCATTAGATGTATGAGCAAACAGCATGTTAAGAAACATGTCGCCTATATATAAAGCCGTTTATATTTTTGTTAGCTGTTGTGTATTTGTAATGGGGACAGTAAAGGTCCTTGCACACTGGTGCGTCTTTTCGTTGCGTTTTTTTTACAACAATGAAAAAAATTGAAAAAACAATGAAAAAAAATAAAACGCAACGAAAAGACGCACCAGTGTGCAAGGACCTTAACGGTCTTGGTATAGTGGCTTCAAAAAGTGTTGCTGTATGGTAAGGTTTGAGATAAGCTCAACACATGAAACACCATACATGTATTAAAAGACATGTATTAAAATAAATACTACAAGTGTTGACTTTGTAGGTAGGCTATATTATTATATGTTTGTAGTCTTGACTCTGTTGTTAGGTAAAACTTCTGTATGGTAGTTGAGTTGATGTAGAATCCTATAGTTTTTCAAATATGATTAAACCCAGTATTTTTTTTTAAATAGTCAAACACACATATATAGACATTGTGGCCATTTAAAACTAGGCGAACTATACATCCCATCTGGTGCATATTGGTTTTGTACTTTCAAGACATTTGATAACTTGTAAAAAGGGACCTTCTGCATGAGTATTTCTACCTGGTTAATTTGATAGCAATACTTGTTTCATGTACATGTTAAGAACTGGACTTTTCCTGCACAGTAACAGAGTACATCTAAATCACAGTATTGATACTTTTACCTAGAGTCTAAATTCCAAGATTTCTCCATCAGGAAATGGTATCATCTTCTTGATCTATATTCCGTTGTTTCTTTGCATTCAATTAAACAGCCCACATATTATCTATCTGTTGTATTTGTGTTATTACTGTGCAGACAATGAACCCATTCTACGAATTCCCAAAAAAATTACAGGACATTACACAGTGTTGATAATGAAGAGCATCAATTGTATATATGTTTAGCTACATTTAACATTACCTCATTTTAGGCTTTTAAGAATTGGACAACCATCTTTGTATTGTAATAACATTTATTCAAAATAAATCTGTCAGGTGGTCTTATTTTTCTTCTTTTTTGGAGGAGAAGGAGATGGAGGGCCAGGAATCAGAGAAATATCTGACTCCAGTTCCTCAATCTCCTTTAACTTTTCTTCCTTTTCCTGGACCTCAAGATCACCCTCTGGCTTCTCCTGGTCCTCGTGTTTTCCATGTTCCTCCTCTGTCAGGGTCTGGACTCCCGGTTTATCCTCTGCTGGTGGAGTTACAGGAACACAGTCCATGTCCTCCACAAGTGCTAAAGTTGGCGTTACAGAACATAAATTAATTGTGTTAATATGTTTATTGCACAGTATTACGATTAAGATATATGTCATGAATGTTAAATATATCTTACCTTCATTAAAGAAGGCGTCACAGGATGCACAGTTCTTCTGCTGGGGACGTTTGCGCCTTTGCAGATAGCTGATATTCTTGCTCAGGTTAGCATTTTTCTGTCTCATGCTGGCTATTTTTTGGGCCAGCATTTCTTTGTTGTGGCTTAGTGAGTTGAGGTAGATCATGGTCTTGACACTTAAGTTGTGCAAATCCGCCTTCATTTGCTCTTTTGTCACTCCCTCATCCTCACAAGCGTACTGTAAAGAAACAAATAAAAAAATCGAATCACACAGTGTAGACAAACTTTAAACCGTTAACTTAGCATCGTCTTGTCTTACATAAAAAACATCTTGAATAACCGTTTACGGTTAAATGTTTAAACTTACGGTTAAAAGATGAAATTTCTCGCTAATGTTTGCTGATTCCGTTGATTTTCCAGAGGGAATCTTGGTGGGAGAGGCCATTGTGTCGCTGAGTCTTATATTGTGAGTAGGCCTAATGCTGCAGTCGTTGGAATGAATGAACGAGACAATAATATAGCTCCGGGTTTAAAGACAAGTGCTTGTGGGTGTGCCAATGAAAACTACCTGGTGGTCATTGGATGTTCCGTTTGAATGTCATTGGTTGTAGTGTCACATGCCTGGATCAGACCAGAGCCGTATAAGAGAGAGTTACGTTCCGTTTTCACTCGCCGCAGTGCAGATGGGCTGTAGTTCCAAACATTGGAACTTCCTCATTGAGTTTCACAGAGCATTTCCTCATTCCATTCTTGATTCCCATAGGTAAGTGTCGTTGGAACAAACCACTTGTTAAATATCGGACCACTCCACTTAATGGCCCCTCTTGTCACAATCGTTCGGACGCACAGAAAGTTGCTACAACATGCCACTTTGATGTCAAAGTGTATATGATGAATTGGCACACACATTTATTCATCATTTTTGGAACAAAAGCTTCAGAAACAGTGCTTCTCTTTCAAATCTGTGAACAAGGCATACTGTAAACGCTAATACATTTGAATACAGAACATTTAATAGTTATGCACAAATACATTATTTGATGCATAAAGTATGCACAGCTGCCTGTTCACATTACCCATTTATTTTACCCATAGACAACAACGCAAAATAAAAGAAAACCTTGTGAAATAAAGAAGACACCTGTACTAGTCCATACCCATGGGGGGATATGCGCACATGATCTGGCAACCTGAGAGACAGGTGGTACCATAGTTCACACCCGTAACCATGGCGACATTCCTGTCATCAAATACTCTGGTTTTTGTGTACAATTAACAATCAACCACTTGACAGTGCAAGACTGAACTTGTACCTAAAATCATTGACACGCCCATGAGCATCTTTATAAGAAAAAACGCCTCATCCCTCATTATTTCGCTAAGACCAACACACCAGCAGATCCACACACACAATACACAGCATATCCAAAAAAAGAATAACGATGAACTCCCCATCAAAAATTCCCGAAGGACTCACAGCTGAAGGAAGAATGATTCGAGAGAAACTGCAATTGTTGAATGTAAGATCTATCATTTGACAATATATATTAATTGCACATAAGCAGATTCTGTAAAAACTATAAGTACTATGTTCAATGTATGCATGTGGTAATACACATTTCAACGTAAGATTCAGGACCTGGACAAAGAAGAATGTTACTCCTAAGACTTCATTCTACTGAAATGTCGAGTTAATTTTATTATTATTTTGCTTTTATTGCAAGTACCGATGTGGGGACAAGAATGTTCCAAAAGAAAAGATGGCACCACACATTGAGGCTTTGGGCACGCAGGTGATGATGAACCTGGAGCTCCTTGAGGAAGACAGAGATGGACTCAAAAGAGAGCTATCCCAACTGTGCATCAAAAACGGAGAACTGCTCGTCAACAAAAAAGACCTTGAACAAGCAGAACCAAACAGCGCATGTCCAACCTGTGCAATAATGTTCACAAATGGTGAGGGAATATTATTCTCAACATGTTTAATGTTCTTTGATTAAATGTCATGACTGTGCAAACAAAAACTTTGTAATAAATAATCGACCTTACTCCTATATACTCGTTCTACCAACAGAACCAAAAGCAGCCAGCATGGATGGAATAAATGAACAAGGAAAATAAATAAAAAATCTAAATGAAAATACGTTATGTCTGTATGTATTTATTACACACCCATATTTTCAACCCAAATGTATTTATGAAGAGATGTGTTCATGTAAACTACGTTTATAGTATGATTACCAGCTGGTAAAGGTTATGTAGCATTAGGGTGGAAGCATTGTTATCGTATCAATACAAATTTTAAAACATTGCTATGATGAATTTAACTATTTCAAGAACAAAAATGCAAAAATTAAAAATAAATATAATATATGATTTGTAATACACTACAGGGAAACAAAAGTTGGTACTGAAGATATAAACAAATCAGTTTTAAAATCTTAGCCTACTTATATGGGTAGAATTTCTTAATAATCACATGAACAAAGAGCAAGCTGAATCCAACACCAATTGGAATCCTAACACTACTGTTTCTTATTTAACATTTAATTGACACTTGTGGTCAAACGAACTTATTAAGCCAATCAAATTAACCCACGTAATGCATTAAAAGCATTTGATTTCAAAACAACTTCACGAAAGGGACAAATAATGAAACACCTCTGAGAGATGTACAATTTACATAAACATAGTCTCACAACAAGTGATCTTTCTCCGGATCCCAATCAACTTCAACCACCACATTGTGTAACTCATTGTCACTTCAAAGAACAAGCGCTCTCCTCATTAGAAAAAAACTGGCGCCACCCGTTTGAGGTCAAATCGACCTGCATATAAGGCCAGTTCAGTAGCTACACCCCACATACACCCCAACATACAGAAGAAAATATGGCGAACAACAACAACACAGTGCAACCTGGAGTCCGATTCTCCCGAATTAAGGGACAATTTCAAGAAATAATCGTAAGTTAAACATTGAAGTTATATGTTGCCAGATACAGCCCTATATGTTTGGGACAATTAAATAAGTCTAACCTTACATAAAACCCTCTTCTAAAATTAGCATTAATTGTATTCCCTCCAGCTCTAAAACAACATATAGGCCTACAGTTATATATGTATCACATTATAGCCGATACAATCTATGTAACAACATGCATTTTCGTGAAAAAGCCTGAAAGATTCGATAACAGTCTAGACTTAAACCCTACCAATGTGTGTGTTCAACAAATATCTCTAACAGATCTTAATTAACCGCATGGCGACGAAGCATGGTTAAAAAGCTAATTCAGCTCCAACTTTATGTTCATTCTAAATGCCTAGCAAAAGACATAATTATTTCATGCCAAAGCCTAATTAGAGTAATCACCACATACCACCAATGTATGATTATATAATTAAATGTATATGAACATTATGTGTAATTTATTTTCTTCCACTTTTACTGTTTTCAGCGTGTCATCCGAGACCCGGAGAGCAGCATCACCGACATGACGAAAGCTGTCACCGAGGCCCAGAGGGCGACAGAGGCCGAAGTGGACGCACTCGAGGCCGAGTTCCACGGCCAAAGTCTGCTATTGACCCAGCTCAACCTGCAGGATTGGCATCGGGAGAGTGAGAGGGGGCGTCTGGAAAGACAAATGCAAATCTTGGAACTGCAGAACCAGATTTTGCGTCTGCGTCTGCAGAACGACTAGACCGGTGAGACAAAGCTCAAATCAACATTTTAATAATTGTAATCATGTCAAACACATTCGACAAATATCCAATTACATGCTAACACTAATACTAGGCCCACTCCAAATATTACGTTACGTTACAGAGGATCCAGGACCTCTAGACGGTCCTCAGAGTTACTACAGGGGGTCCGCATATATTTTTTAACCACTTGAATCCTAACGTTCCTTTTCTGAGGAGGATTTGGAGCAAAAATAGCATGAACTGGTAAAATAGCTATTTTTGACAAAGTGTTATTGCTGTAGAGGGAAAAGGAGCAGAAAAATATTTATCTGAACACAGTTTTATACAATATAGACGAGGGTCCATGCTTCATCTCCCTCTCAGCTAGGGGGTCCTTGACTTGAAAACGTTTAAGACCCCTGCAATAGAATGAAAATAAAACTATAAATGAAAGAACATGTGATTTCACTATACAATGAATACACCTAACAATGTTTATGTTTCATTGTCTTTCAGAAGCTGAAGAAGCTGGGCCAGGCCACTTGGCCAACATTTAATTTTTCTTATAATTTGTTTTAGTGTTTAACACTCATTTGTTTTTTGAAAGTTTCAACTTTTCAATCATTAATAAAAGTTGTTGAAATATGAATGGCTTCTCATTATCAACAGACACACACATGGGACAATACAGCTATTGAACAGCACTATAGATTACAAAGTAACTAAGTACATGAACATAATTACTGTACTTAAATAAAATGTTTAGGTAATGTTTACTTTACTGGATATTTTACTGTTTTAAAAAGATTCAATTCTACTCCTTTAAATCTCAGGGGCAAACATTGTACTTTCACTCCACTACAGTAAGTAAAGATACTTTGTAAAACAAATACAATTCACTTCTCTTTAACTCAATGAGATCTGATAAGTTTAGGAATTTAACTTACATTAATGAATTCACAGTCTCAAAAGGTTTCAATTCACTTCTCATTAACTTAATGACCTTTGATATTAAAGTTAGGAATTTTAACTTACATTAATGAGTTTTCAAAAATTGCTTTAATTCATTGTGTTGACTTTTGTCATGTTGACTGAACTTTGGTCTTATATGGGACGTTATCGCTATGAAATAAAATACAAACAGTAATAATCCTCACTTTTATTATATTCATGGGAAAAGAGTACCTTATGTTGTATGCCACTGTAAAATGGCAATACATTGTTATCTTACTTTGACTTTGAGATGAACTGTTCTTTATAACATTACATGGTTGAAACTCCATTGGCTCTGGTCATACAATATAATCATGGACTTAAATAGTAATATATTATTAAGAAAGAAAGAAAGGTTCTCCAGCGGAAAAATACTAAGGCAAAAGTCACCTCAAGCACACAACGGAAGTAGAAGGACCGCAGAAATTATCGCTTATGGGACAGCGACGGGAGACCAATAGTTTGTTCCTGTTAAGGATGTAAGTTATTCAACCCATAAAGTTTGCTTAAAACAAGTTGTTTTTCCCAAGCCAAGAGGTGAGTTTCAGTGGTTAGATGTCTGTATGTTTATGTGAATTCAGTTTTAAGCCAGTAATAATAAATGTATTCAACCCCAATTGAAATGTTTGCTAGGAGCATGGCAGGCTTATCTGAATACAAGGCCTTGAACAAACGCTAAGTGCTTGTTTGCCCTGAAATAATGAATTCATGCTAATTATGCAAGAATTATCTTTAATGAAGGGTTTTATGACGATAATTACTTTCATTGATAACTTGTTGTAGATTAGAAATAGCGTGGAGAACTCTGTTTACAATTTGTGTGTGTGTGTGTGGGGGGAGGGGTGTGCGCCTATGTAAGTGATTCAACATAAAGTTTGCTTCAAACAAGTTGTTTTTCCAAGCCAAGAGTTGAGTTTCAGTGGTTAGATGTCTGTATGTTTATGTGAATTCAGTTTTAAGCCAGTAATAATAAATGTATTCAACCCCAATTGAAATGTTTGCTAGGAGCATGGCAGGCTTATCTGAATACAAGGCCTTGAACAAACGCTAAGTGCTTGTTTGCCCTGAAATAATGAATTCATGCTAATTATGCAAGAATTATCTTTAATGATGGGTTTTATGACGATAATTACTTTCATTGATAACTTGTTGTAGATTAGAAATAGCGTGGAGAACTCTGTTTACAATTTGTGTGTGTGTGTGTGTGTGTGTGTGTTTTAATAGGTTTTGATACACAATGCTTCACAGAGCATTGTAAACTTGTAGATCTATCATCTTAGGTCCATTTTACAGAGAGGGTTTAAGTGTTTAATGTGTATTTCTTTGTCTCAGCTGTACAGTATAAGTCCAATGATGAATATCACATCTTGCTGCTGGTGAATGAAATCACTTCACTCCTACAACATGCATGTGAAGTAATGTCTCATTGAAGTTGTTGTAAACCCATTAAGACCTGAGGCCGATTCTCAAAATGTCTTCTAAATCCAAAGCTCTCAAAATTGTGTGTGACAATGACCACCAAAATGTATTGGGGCACATAAACCCCCATCTGAAAAGTGAAATGTCTAATCTTAACCTGAATATTTTCCCTAGTGTAAGTTGAACTCTAGAATTATAATTGTAACCAGAAAACAAACTATTTCACTTGTGAGGACCTTGAAAATTGCCCTCACAATGTCTATTCTGTCAATTCTACTATACTTGTGGGGACATTTAACCCTGACAAGTATAGTCACACACACAGTATCAAACCTGATACTAATATCTGTTTCGTCCCTGCAGAAGGCTTGTTGTACATTTAAAATAGCACCTCTGTTATTTGATTCTAAACTATTTCCTTCAATACTAATGATAGGAAGGACTCATGCATATTCTCCTCCCATTTCTCCCATCTTCAGTCCTCTGCTTTCTTGTCCTTCTCGTGTAGTCACTCCATGCAAGACTCCACAGAAAATGGAAAAATGTATCTAGAGAAGTCATCCAGAGGAGGTATGAACCATAATTCTCTCTGTAATCAAACGGTAGCATTGGAGCAGTGAGTTGAAGTTCCCCTTTGTGCTGTTTTCTCTGAGATTTCCGAGATGATTTGGAGATTAAAAAGAGCAGTGTGCAGCCTCCTCCTCCACTCTAATGTTCCATGCTACCACTTCTTCCTCCTGTCTGCTAGGCTAGGCTCAGAAGTAAGGCCCGTGACCAGGGCAAAGTCAGTGGGGAGACGGGCCCAGTGTGGACATCAGTACCGCCATGTGCAACAAGGACAGCAGGTGAGAGTCCTCATAAAAGCACAGCCGATTACTCACAAATACACTATTTTATCATCACTGCAACAAGACTGGTAGACGATTCAAGTTTAGGTGGTAAACTTTAAACTCCTCTCTTCCAGGATAGAGGGGCCAACTGTACGAACATCTACGGTGTGAAGAAAGGCAACCATCCAGCATGGAAGATAGAGTACCGCATCGTCCCCAAATCTTTACCAGAACACCCAGACTGCAAAACCATACGCATCATCTACAACACGGTTCAGGTACAACACAGATCAATGTGTGATTCCCCAATGTTGTGACCGATCCGAATCCAAATGTGTTGAGCTTTAGACTTTTTTTGGGGATGAAACAGTGTTAGGATACTTACCCTAAAGAACTTTACATACAGCCTAAATGATAATAACAAAGATTTCTTAAAGACGTGACAGCTATTCATTAATGTAGTTGTTCCAGGTTTTGAGAAAATGTGATGGATCCTGTACATTTTACTGTTTTTTTTGTGCTGTCTTCTAATCGATTTAAGTTAGGTTGGTGTAGTTTTTTTTCCTTTTGTGAGTTTTTAGTATTGTTAAGTGCGTTATTGAATGTTGGTTTGTTCACAAAACCAGAAAAATTAGGTTGTCTGAGCAGAGATGATCTTGGTTTAAGTGTACTGTGGCCGGAACCAAAATTAATTGCAAAATTAAAAAAAAAGGTTTAGACTTTGATGATACATTACGGTAATTGATGTGAACCCTATCTCTCCCTGACCTGAACAACCAAACCCAGGCAAGCCCTAGACAACCAGAGGCTTTCCTCGACACTACTACCTCGCCAACAGAAGAAAGGCACGAGGTATCCACCCTTTAAACGCATCAAGTAGGACTGTACAAGTCAGCATCCAAAATTATATTTTGTGATTATAGTTTTGTCTGCAATGAAGTTTACCAAGTGTAGAGGGTTTAAATGGTCAATATAACATGTTTTCTCTGTTTCAGCTCCTGTCTTATAGGTGGGATGTTGCTGTTCTGAACGTCTGAATGACCCATCCCTGGCTTTCTACCCTGTTAAAGGAAATCTACTCATCACTCCCACAGACCATCATGTTACAGTAATGTATCATTGAGTATGTGTTGTTAAAATGTTACACATTTAGTCAAGAAAAGACTGGGACACTATAGATTCACACAGAGATAGACGTGAACGCCCAGGAACGCCACACTCGATTTTAGCTTAGGGGAAAACGGAACGATCTGCCTAATACAGTTACATCATACACGATCATTTGGATCACTTTCAGAGCTATATTATGCATAGATTACAGTTCTCAGTCACCACGACTGATTTCAGTCATTTGGATTCTATAGAAGTGGGGCTTGTCTTCCGTGGAAGCATGTCATGCAAAATAGGCTATCTACAAGCTCACAACACGTCGTACGATCTCTCCTTGTTGTCTCTCTACAGTCCCAGAACTGTGTGCTGGTCCAGAAGGGTGAGGAGGCCAAGCTGCTGAAGCAGGACCTGCATAGGGCCCAGAGCCTGTTCACCTCGGCAGAGAGAGAGCTGCGCTATGAGCGGGAGAAGAACCTGGACCTGAAGAGACACAACGCTCTGCTGGACCATGAAAAACTCAAGGTTACAAATGATTCACAGCAGACCCTTATGAAATGGTTGAAGGTGTTTATTGTCACATACAGTTCCCATGAAATACAGCTGGTGGCAGAATTATAGACAGAGGCCGCACAAAATTAGAGAACCAGATAGAATGGTGGAATAGTAGTGTCATTAATGAATCAACAAGCTCTGAGAGATAATTGGCCTGGATAAATGTTTTCAGTATTACCGTAGGTTCAACCAGCCCAAGATAAAGCATTTAAGCAATATACTCAAAAATGGATGGTACTAATATATTAGATTTTTATTTATTTATGTTGAAATAATTTTGAACTGTGCTATACATATAATGGCTTTCGTTCCACAAAATAACGAACCTCCACTGTGAAAACATTTACGCCTAGTGTACTCTGACATGAAAGTATCATGGTGATGTGGTTCCCCCAGCTATGTGCAGAGCTGAAACAGGCCCAGACCAAACTGGTCCAGACGGAGCAGAACGTCCACGGCAAGACGACCGACATCGAGCGTCAGCAGCACAAGATTAGAGAGCTGGAGCTGGCACGCAACTCCTCCAGCCGCAATGCCACCACCAGCCTGCAGGAGGAGCTGCAGGCCGAGAGGGCGCGTCTCATCGCAGCTGACAAAAAGGTTAAGATTTTGGCTTAGTGGCCCTGGAGTCCCGTAAGCCTGCTTTTTGTCAAGCAAATCACCAGACAGAAACGGCTTTTTGTCAAAAGTGTTCTGTCAAGCAGTTTCCTTTTTATTTTTCATTCAACAGGTGTTCCTTATACAACATGCTCCATACACACACTGAGCAGCTTTAGTGTAATCGTTAAGTGAGCTTGTTGGAGGCTGGGGAGGCTACAGGCTGGGGAGGCTTACAATATCATTGTTGGGTTAGTTTACGTCCATGTGGTGGGTTCATTTACAGATTTAAGAATCCAACACTCCCTCAAGTTGTTTATTAAACCAGTCGTTCTCAAACATTTTAATGTCAAGGACCCCAATATTGATATGCGTTTGTCAAGATTTGTCAATGTTCTTTGAAAATAGCAGATCTACAAGCTCACAACACGTTCATTAACGTGCATTAAACACTCTCACTAGACACAGACTTGTGTGACTCCCTTTTAATCACACAGTACAATTTACAATTGACAATTTAGGCATTTAGCAGACGCTCTTAATCCAGAGCGACTTACAGTAAGCAAGGAAAACACAAGGTAATACATTAAATGCATAGAAATAGTCATCTAGGATCATAGGTAAACCACGAACCAGTAAGATCCTCTGTTAATTTATCCATTTGTTACATTAACACTGAATATTTGACTGCGTATCTGTCCATCCACCCACCCTCCCCCCTCCCTCTATCTCTCCTCCCAGGAAGCTCCTACAACAGCGTGAGGAGGAGCTGCAGCAGCAGGTGCGCTCCCTGAGGCTGAAGGAGGCCAACCTGATCAGAACAAACTCTGAGCTCAGCCACCGGGCCCAGCAGCTTGACACCCGACTGGCCGTACTGGAGGCTGAGCACAGCAAGGCCAGAGAGGAGGTGAGGGTTGGTTCACTTGATATCTCCTATCTTGCCCGAGGTGTGCCAAAGGCTCTTTCACGAGACATTAGGCAAACGGAGTGGTATCAGCTATCTGCATGTTGAGAGCAGAATAGCAGACTAGAGATGTCTATTAAAAGCTGATGCCCCATGCAAGATAAAGAAAGCTGGTTGATAAAAAACTAAATATATTTGTTAAGTCATCGTTATTATTTTATTTTAATTTTCACATACAATACACACATGCTGCATACTCTGTCCAATTTTTGTTTTTTTTGTGTGCATTTTTTAACACAAATCTTCTCTTCTGGGGGTCCCTGGCACAATGTTTTCAGATGGGGGTCCGCAGCCAAATACGTATCAATTTGGGGGTCCTTGGCATGAACATGTTTGAGAACCACTGCTCTATGCCACCAGCTACTGTAAATGCGTTGTTTGTCGTCAACACTTGTTTCCACATAATGTTCAGAATTAAATGATTGCCCCTGCTTATATTTGCCTTCACACTGGATTGAGGTCTGTATTGTGTCCACAGCAGAGGGACTGCCAGAAGACGTGTCACAGGCTGCAGGCGGAGGTGGCTTCCAGTCAGCAAGAGTGTGACAGACTGCAGGGAGAGATGCAACAGGTGCTCCTGCAACTGAACACACACATCAGGTAAAACAGCGTGTGTTTTTTCCTCCCCGATCGTAGTAACTTGGCAACGCCCCCTTCCGTGACGCACGCGAAACTGCCTCTCACATGAGCGGACCGCTTTAAATAACTCCCAAACCCCTACATTACCACATGCTTCCGTGGCGTGCAATGTAAAGCATTAGACTTACAATCCCTGCGCACCGGGATTGAATCCCTCTCCCGCTGTTGTTGTTCTATCTAACCTAAAATCGATTGCAAATTATTCTATTAGGTATACGCATAGTTTTCGGTTATTATTTTAAGTGGTTAAACTAGCAATATGTTCAGATTAAGCATAAAATCATAATATATAATAATATATATCATGTAAAAGCAATGGTTAAGCCTCGATCTGTGATTTCTTCACCTGGTGAATGTAGAACAACAGGAACAATTACTAAAACATCATCAATTTACATATTGTGTTAATTTGTTTGGAAACGGCTCTAGTGTGGGGGGCTCCTTTCACACTATGACAAACATTTTCAGTCGTGAGATTTTTTTTTGCTTTAATCCATGTATTATGGACGATAGAAACATTGTCAACCAAGAAATATCCATCTAAAGGACAGCTGGAACACAATTGTACACTCGCCCTCGGAAAAGTAATCTTATTAAGATATATGTGACTAAAAAGACTAAACATTGCCAATCTATGAGCTCACAGCACGTCGGAACACGGCGCGTTGTAACTGTGCTAGATTGGCAATGTTTGGTTTATGTTCCCCACAGAATACGTAAACTGGGGTTCATGTGGTTTATCAAATTATCTTAATATCTTATTGAATGAGTCAAGTTTCAGCACAAGCACCACTGACATCAGAGATCTGTTTCCCTCTTTCCAGCTCCATCTAAATACCAAAACACAGTCGCCCCGGGGCAAAAACGCCGGGTTACACCAGATATTCCTAAACGTAACCTAAGTAAAACTATGCCTAAACATAACTTTATTCCTAAACGTAATCTCAGAAAATGGTGCCAAAACATAACCTTATTCCTAAACTGAACCTCAGTAAAACTATGCCTAAACATAACCTTATTCCTAAACGTAATCTCAGAAAATGGTGCCAAAACATAACCTTATTCCTAAACTGAACCTCAGTAAAACTATGCCTAACCCTGAACTTATTTCAAACCTTATCCTCTGTTAAACAAATACAAGAATACAAGAACCACTGGTCAGTGAGAAAAATAGGGGAGAGCGTGTTTGGGGCGAGTCATCTGGTTACTCTCGTCTCACTCCTTGGTACAAAACATGTTTAAATATGTACAGTGTTTAATCACCTGGAAGAGACACTATTACTTGCTACTTATTTGCTCCTAATTTATTTTATGATAAGCAATTAGCCTCTTCTGTTTTTAATGTTTCATTACCAACATGGTTAATGCAACATGTGTTCTTGTTTTCTCTTGTGTTTCAGTGATAGCTGTTCCTGACCATCTGGAGGACGCACACTCATCACAGCATAGAAGAATGAAGAGATTGTATTTTCTGCACCAAGAGGGGAACAGTTTTTGAAAGGAAGAATGTATTGGATCAGGTCCAAAACTTAATTAATGGACCAAATGTTTTATCGGCAAAGGATAATGTTCAATAGAATGTTTAGATCTTGTTACCAAGTGGGATGGTATATCGACATTTTAGTCAGTGAAAAACCACCACTGCCACCATTTGTTACCAAGTGGGATTATATATTGGCATTTTAGTCAGTGAAAAACCCTTTAAATGTCATGAATGGACCACGAGGCAGGCTTGCAGGTAAAAATAACAGTATTAATTCCAGGCCAGGACACAATAGGTGAAACCACAAAAGAAAAGAAACTTAAATTCAACACAACTAACAGAGGTACGGTGTCAACCTCACTCCATGGCAGCCCCAATTCTACTGAGCAGCTCTCTTTTATATAGTCTATACAGACCCCAACCATGGCTACAATCAACCAACCCAATGCATTCGAAATCCACCCAAGCTGCTCCCCATGTAGCATTAATCAACTCCTCAGGCTTCAAGGCAACCTCCCCTTTACAGCATCTGATAAACAGATAAACACAAGTATATTATATTCCATGTCACAGCAGAATGTGCACCTTGTGTGGGACTGAGAATCTACAAGTTATACAATACAGCATAACATACAATGAATGTGTTACATTAGTAAATTAGTCAAGCTACTCTGTCACAGATCTTAATTAAGTTTTAATCAAATACTTGTAAAATCAATTGTATGAGGTCACGGGTTTTGGTTTGTAGGTAGCCCAGGGTTTCAGTTGCGAATGAGACGCTGGTTAACCGCTCAAAAAGGTCTTTCTATTTACAAAATGTGTCAACATTAAAACACTCTGTATCCAGCATGTAAGAGGGCAACCAAGTTGTTTTCAGCCACGGACAAGCAGTAACTTAGTACGACCCAAGATTTTGAACAAATACACCTGTGTTCTCGAATATCTGAATGCTCTAATCTGAGGCACCAAAACTTTGCTGTAACCATATTGTTTTATGTGCACAGTTTTGCGCAATGCACCTAGATATATTGAAGTTAATGTTGATCTAAGTCTTACTGGTAAGTTGTGTAAGCTAGTTCAATTACTGTATTATTTGTATAAAATGACTGCCTTTTGTGAACTATCAGTTAGGCGTTGTACACCTATTAATCCACTAGATGGCAGTCGTGAGCAATTAAGTGTTAAAGTGTTGCCATGTCCGCTTATTATAAGCGACTTTGGGCTTATTTTTCTGTAAAGTTGCTTGTAAACAAACGAGCATTATTTGTATTGGTGGTTGCGGTTTTATTTTGGCTTTCTAAACAGTAGTTGCTTATTTGTGCCAAATATTATTTAAACCAGTAATTCTCAAATATATATTGTAGATCTGCTATTTTCTTGTAATTCTTTTGGGCTTGTTTTCATAGACCTGGTTGCTTATTTCTCTCACAAAACCTTGCAACAGCGCCAACATGAAACTAGCATTGTAGCATCTAACCAAAACAACGCAATAAAAGACACTAGTCCACAAACTAGACAAAAGCAATGGTTGTCTACAAAACGTGAGTTCGAACCCTACGGCACGGTGCTATATTATTTGTGTGTGTTTAGGGAATAGCTGGGTTCATTTTGTCACGGACCGATTAACCGCGGTCCCAGCCTCACTCATCTGCGAAAAGAAGATGGAAAATGGACCGAGGGGTTCGGTATTTTGGTGTAAGTAATTAAGTACATATACTCAAGTACTTCAACGAACGTGGTTCTTTTTTTGGAAAAAGTCCCGAGGAAAACGTTTTGATCCTTATACTGCCAACGGGCACAAATGATACTACAGGCAACAAACATGTTTTGATATTAAGACACTTCAGTTAAAAAAAAATTTTAAACTATGCATCAATTGCTTTTAACAAACGTATGAAATGAATTTTACTCTGCACCAACTCTTAAAAACAAGATATAACTTGTTATGGTGTTAATGCATGTGTTCAAGCAGAAGAGTGATACACAATCACTTCAACTTGTAATGCAGTGTAAAATTACTTGCAAGACTACACGCAAAATGTACATGACTAAAATAGGTTATATTTAAATAACATGACCACAAGTTGTCCACAGCATATTGCTTTATAAAGGTATGCATAACTTTCAAACTGTCCATCCTAGCTTGATCCCCCTTACTACAAACTTTAACCATAACACCTCTCTACTGTTCGAAGAGATTCATCATTATTCCTCATGTCAAAAAAGATGTTTATAATATGGCATAATGATACCCTGGACCTTAATATACTGTAAACATGAATGCACATTTCTAATAACCTTATGGATACATTAAAATAAATGTCTTTACACTTTTACCCATTTAAGGAGAAAATGTAATGGAATGTTGTAACTATTGAGCAACAAATACTGGTGGAAGTACATTACTATATACCAAAGAGATTTAATTGAAAAACATTTTACAACCTGTTTTTACTCCTAAATCCTGCTGTGACAAACTTTGTTATGGAGATACAGCGCATGAGCTATGAACTGTTTTATGATCAATTGTGGATTTATACTAAGCCCTGTACAACTTTGAAAACATTTATTTACATAATGTGGAATACACAGTATCAAACGAACCAATTCTTGTATATAATTATACAGTATTATTCAAGCCAAACTGTTACAGGGACACAATGTAAAACAGAACAAGTCACATACTGTACACAACTGTATAATGTTTTGTGGGAAAGTACACTATATAATACAAACCTATAATCATCACCAGAAACCTGTATCTACAGCAGTACACATATTACAATTTAGACAATTGTCAAAATAAATACACAGTTATCTCTGTTTAGATGACCCATAACCGAAAGGAAAATGTGTCATTTATTAACTCTAACTAACATACATAATACAGTGTATAAGAGAATGACAACAACCACATAGACACAAAGTGGAATAGACTTTATTACATATGGCAATGCATTTAAAACAGAAGGCCAGCATCACAAGGTTAACAAATAAAGATTTTAAAATGTATTACAAGGGTCACACAATGTCAAATGATATTGTCTATATAACCTATAATTTTATGTAATGGTCCCCTCGAACGTCAAATGGTTGAGGGTAGGGCATTTGACACTTCACTCTGATTAACTCAGTTATAATTAGCTTGGATCTCTTTTTAAAATAATAAATGCTCATGCACTTTCCAGGTCACAATATTATGAATGAACCTGTTCATGCAGTTTTATAACCCAATGTAAATTAAATAAGTCAGGCTGAACTTACCTCTATCCAGAAGGTATACAAATAAATACATTCACACAACAAAGTATTTCAGAAAAATAAATCTCACCATAATATTAATACCCCCTTTCTTTCAATAATAGAAACATATTGTTAAAAGCAAAATACCCGAAAACAATTATATATCTTCTAACAGAATACATTTTAAAGTGAATACTTTAGCCCAAAGTCACTTAGGAACCAATACTGTAATTTGTGTGCCCCCACACACACACACACACACACACACACACACACACACACACACACACACACACACACACACACACACACACACAGTCCTATTTGATGACTGGGTTATTCACTTATAATGATATCCTCATAAAGCCAATACATCTAGCCTGTAACAGGTGAAACCTCACATCTTTAAATTGTACCATTGTTTACTATACTTTAGAAAAACTAAAGTAAGCAATGCAAGTCATTTGGCATTTTAATCATATCCACACTAAAACCTTAAATATTAATCCTCTACAGCTCATGTCCACATGAACAATAAAACCATTACATAACCTCCACTGCAAAGAATCTCGCCACACTACTTTTGTATTGTATTGTATTTACTTTGGGCTACTCCTAACTGAATCCAGAACTGATTCCTGGGACCCCAAAACCCGCAACACGCGACTGATGTCGGAGCAACCACACTCTGCAATTGCCCAGAATTGCGACCCGTCTAGTTGTATGATGTTCTGCATAGTAGTGTATATCTGTCTGTTTTCTTAAATGTCATCATGATTTGAGTGTGTGGGGATCTCATTTGAAATAAGCCGTTGTGCTTTTATGGGCAATCCAGTTTAGAGGACAGTACTTTAGTAAATATACTTAGTGACTTTACACCAGTGTTCTTGACCATGCACACATGGCACTCCTGTTTTGAAATGGCCATATAATTTCAGAGGTCCCAGCTCCTAGCTGTAAGGTAAAGCTACTCCCTCTGTAAAAGATGACAAGCTTATTTTGTTCAACACCCTTTTATTCATTAACAATAAATGTAATCAATTCTGTAATTTTTATTTGGTTATTTATGCTAAAAGAAAATAAGAGACAACATATTTTGCAATATAAGTCAAATTTTATTGCTTTTCTTTTTCTTAAAACAACCTCCACCAAGCTCACGGTTAAAGTTTCAAAACTATTTCAAAACAATATGGAAACATAACATTAAAAAAATAATAACACTGAGATGCTAAATTCTGATGTTTCAACTTTACAGGTGTATTCATGTACATTTCAGCCATGCATTTTTGATACTGCATTCTTTTACTTATGAACCATTATATATTGATTTGTTTATCCCCTTTTTATGTTTTTCCTTTAACCAACCTCCACCAAGCTCACGGTTAAAGTTTCAAAAATATTTCAAAACAATATGGAAACATAACATTCAAACACCTATGCTTTAAAAAAAATAATAACACTGAGATGCTAAATTCTGATGTTTCAACTTTACAGGTGGATTCATGTACATTTCAGCCATGCATTTTTGATACTGCATTATTTTACTTATGAACCATTATATATTGATTTGTTTATCCCCTTTTTATGTTTTTTTCTTTAACCAACCTCCACCAAGCTCACGGTTAAAGTTTCAAAAATATTTCAAAACAATATGGCAACATAACATTCAAACACCTATGCTTTAAAAAAAAACAAAAAACACTGAGATGCTAAATTCTGATGTTTCAACTTTACAGGTGGATTCATGTACATTTCAGCCATGCATTTTTGATACTGCATTCTTTTATTTATGAACCATTATATATTGATTTGTTTATCCCCTTTTTATGTTTTTCCTTTAACCAACCTCCACCAAGCTCACAAGTTTCAAAAATATTTCAAAACAATATGGAAACATAACATTCAAACACCTATGCTTTAAAAAAAATAATAACACTGAGATGCTAAATTCTGATGTTTCAACTTTACAGGTGGATTCATGTACATTTCAGCCATGCATTTTTGATACTGCATTATTTTACTTATGAACCATTATATTTTGATTTGTTTATCCCCTTTTTATGTTCTTTCTTTAACCAACCTCCACCAAGCTCACGGTTAAAGTTTCAAAAATATTTCAAAACAATATGGCAACATAACATTCAAACACCTATGCTTAAAAAAAAAAAAAAAAAAACACTGAGATGATGTTTCAACTTTACAGGTGGATTCATGTACATTTCAGCCATGCATTTTTGATACTGCATTATTTTACTTATGAACCATTATATATTGATTTGTTTATCCCCTTTTTATGTTTTTTTCTTTAACCAACCTCCACCAAGCTCACGGTTAAAGTTTCAAAAATATTTCAAAACAATATGGCAACATAACATTCAAACACCTATGCTTTAAAAAAAAACAAAAAACACTGAGATGCTAAATTCTGATGTTTCAACTTTACAGGTGGATTCATGTACATTTCAGCCATGCATTTTTGATACTGCATTCTTTTATTTATGAACCATTATATATTGATTTGTTTATCCCCTTTTTATGTTTTTCCTTTAACCAACCTCCACCAAGCTCACAAGTTTCAAAAATATTTCAAAACAATATGGAAACATAACATTCAAACACCTATGCTTTAAAAAAAATAATAACACTGAGATGCTAAATTCTGATGTTTCAACTTTACAGGTGGATTCATGTACATTTCAGCCATGCATTTTTGATACTGCATTCTTTTACTTATGAACCATTATATATTGATTTGTTAATCCCCTTTTTATGTTTTTTCTTTAACCAACCTCCACCAAGCTCACGGTTAAAGTTTCAAAAATATTTCAAAACAATATGGAAACATAACATTCAAACACCTATGTGTCACGTTTCTAAAGGCAAAGCCTTAGTAGCTGCCCGACTCCCATCTCTCGTGTCTGTCAGAAATGCTTGTCTGAGGCCTCGTACACACATTTGAAGCACTTCACGCATGCCTTTCGCATGCCTTGTGGGGGGTTTAAAGGAGCATTCCAGTCATTTTAGATGTTTGCTTTGATGTGTCGCTAATCACTCACCAACATACAAAGGGCCGTTTAATTTTTCCAGAGAAGCCCCAGTTGTCCATTGTGGAGACCCCTTCCACTGGCATAATGGAGTAATGCGGATAAAACAGCAGCTCCAAAGTTCGTTTTTTTTCCACTAATCCTCATTATGCAGTGTACTGACACTCAAACATGCACTGAATGTCCCTTATGAGCTGCCGTTCATGTAGAATGACGTGAAGCTAGTCCTCGGTGTCGCCAGATTCTGTGAGAGAAACAAGCAACCAGCTCCATGTCGTTCTGCATGAACGGCAGCTCATAAGGGACATTCAGTGCATGTTTGAGTGTAAGTACACTGCATAATGAGGATTAGTGGAAAAAAAAGAACTTTGGAACTGCTAAAATAGGTGATTTTTGTTTATCCGCATTACTCCATTATTTTAAAGATTACCATGGTCTGTAACTACCAGTCTCATCAAGTGATGGAACATATAAGTCTGGCTAGGCTAATGCCATTGGCAGTTCAACCACAACAGATTCACTATAGGGTTCTTTAATATGTTCCCCCTTAGTTTTCTCGCTATGCTGCATATCTTAGCAAAATAGCCAATCTAAAACCTCAACATGTTAAAATGTAGATGTTAGTTCTGCCATTTCTGATGAATTAGCGCCCTGAATGGTGACGCTGGGGTTCAACTGGACGGTCAACATTATCAAAATATTATAATACAGGATTAAAATCCACTACAAAGGTTCTGTGCTACAAGGCAATCAGAAAAGCCACAGTAAATGAACAAACGTGTAAATACTTATACGTACTTGAAGTCGAGGTACTTTCTAGGATGACGACCCCTTTCGCGTCACACAGGACAATTTCCTCTACGGTGTTCATGGCCACCTTGGCCTTGGCCCTTATTGATTCCAAGTTCGCCTCGGCTGCTGTGAATTCAATCATTGTTTTTCCTTCGAAAGGGCCCAGTTGTCCCCTTTCCAGTGTTCCATGATAATGTTAATCTTATACAGGTAATTATTCAACTCATCAATATTTAAAACCTGACATTAAAACACTATTTAATAGGAGCAGCACCAATGGACATTAAAAAGGTATATTGGTTGTTTGTTCAGGTAAAACTTTGGAGACATGTTACCGTTACCAGTTTACAAGTACATGGGGGTTGATTTGCTGCAAATAACTAGAATGCCTTCTACAGTTAGCGTCCAAGTTGCTAGGGATTGCTGAATGCACCAGATCCAACCCATTTACTTTGGACCTCCAGCCAGGGTCATAAATGGCCCGGATGAAATTTCAGCCCACTGTAGATTTGATTTCATACCATCTGTGAACTGTAACTTGTGGACGTGGTGGTGTTGGTAATGGTACTCCTGGCGTCACCATCCTTTCGGAAAAACGGAAGGTCCCGCCACAGTAGGAGCTGGAACGATCGAGCAGTCAAATAGTTTGTCAACCATTTGTCAAGAGCCATTTTACTTCATTAACTGCTTTAATAGGGTTCAGATTTATCTATATAGGTTATATGAAGATTAACTTCATCAGCTGCAATACAGAACACAAGTGATTCTGTTTAAAACAACTACAAAAAGTGAAAATTTAGTGTTACTGAACAACTTTAATACATTCACTATAGATGGTAAACACCAAATAAGCACATTAAATTTGCACAACAATGTAGGTGAACTTTTTCTATGATCAGGCTACAGCCATCACCCAACATATAAATGATAGAAGCAACTATAATTTATTCATAGCAATGCACTCTGTATATTCTGTCTTGAAGTTCTCCTGAACATTACAGCAGCATTAAACGATTTAATGGTTGCTTTAGTTTTTAAGCTTCACATTTTTTTTTCTTCCAAAAACCAACATAATTTCAAGTGCAGTGGGTCTATTAGCAAATGAGAAAGAATTGTATTACTATTCAGATCATCTGTGCAACTCCACTTTATCTCCCCATCTACAATAGACAAAGTTTCAATACATCTAACAATACAATTCTTATGGGGGTCACAGGCACACTTTTTGGTTGATAAAAAGGGGTCTTCAGCCTAATACCTCGACATAAAAAAATATGAGAACCACAGTGCTCGGACCATTCAATGATATGGAAATTAGAGTGAATTGCAGGCATACGTGTGGCAACTGTGGTTGGCAGATCCTCCCCACCAATCTCGCATCTGGCGACATCCTCCATGTCCTCCGGCTCAAATTCTCCTGTTTCTTCCGATGGCAACACAAGGTTTCCATTGTCGCAAGTGAGGAATATGGTCCGCGGCATCAGCTGAAAGCATATTGTGACAAGATTTAACCTCTCTACTCCACACCCACGCACACACACACACACCTGTATTTGCACACTAGCCCAAGGCCATATTTGCATGCACTCTGCTGACTTTAAAAGCCAACTACATATATCATATAGCCTGTGGCAAATGCTAATAATAACAGGTTACATCTGTAGACCTCTTTGCTGGCAGGCTCTCTCTCTTGCCATGTGTAGGCTATACCAGGGTTTCTCTGGGTGCCTTGAGCAAGTCCAGGGGTGCCACAGAATACTTTGATATTAGCCTATTTGCAATTTGTAAATATCACTTGCACTTTACTTGGTTATTTTCTTTTTCAGTCTACACCAAATTTATCAGATCAACAAGCTCACAACTCGTGACACATTGTGAGCTTGTAGATCGGCTAGTTTTGGTAAATGTTCCCCCCAGAATAGGGATGCTGGTGTTAAACGCAAAGTATAACAATTATTTTCAATATGTCATAATGGAAACTGATATCCTCTCCAGTTCTCCTCGTCACATAGTATCTTAGGGGTAAATATTTACATTTACGTACCGTTATGACAAAAGGTGCTGTAAAGTAAAAATGTAATTTCAGGGCTGCCATGGATTAAAACGTTATTGGGGACCCCAATTTGGGGTGACCGGAGAAAAAATTGTTTGAGTAACACTAGGCTGAGGCTCGACTTGAGGCCAGGTGCTCCGAATTAGTACTGAAGAGCACTGCGTTCTGAAATCCCGCACTGAGCGCGCTGGCCAATCCAAACTAATTGGCGAGTGCGCTCCGGTGCGCAATTTCCGACCCTGTTGATAAATTAATTCACAGATCCCGTGAGTAACTGACTCACATATAGCAGTGTCAGCAAGTTCACAAAAATGTAAATAAATACCTTAAATGTATGAAACGTAAATAATGTAGCCTACTTATTTTTTTCAGTAGGCCTATAGCTTGACGGCTGAAAACATTTTACAGGGTGAGGGAGGATGAGAAACATGCTTAGCTTTCAGGTCTATTGCCTCTTCAGCATACTTAAATGTCCGGGCTAATTATATATTTTTTATTTCACATTGCAGTCAAACTTTTTTTTATGTATTACATTTTGCATAACCACATTATACCCCACACAGTGCACAAGCCTCACCCGTAGAGGTTTCTTTGAGCACTATAGCCTATATGCAAACATGCTCAAATGATGTTTCTTAATTATAATCCTATGACGATTTCCATGTTTGAAAGCGCTTATAGCTATTTGTATGTGCGAAATATAAATATTGTGTAGCATTGCGTTGGCCTACGGGTAATGATATGTCTGCCCTACACAGTGACTCCCGGGTTAATGTGATGATGCCTAATGACCATTCTGGAAGACCTGTAACGGGAGACGCACGGTAGAAGAGCCTTAATTGATCTTTAGTGTAGGCCTAATGATGATCAAAGCCTTCTTCTACAAGTGGAAAAAAAGGCTACATAATCACGACGTTTAGTCAACTTAATCAAGATACTTTTCACTGAGCATAGGCCTAAATAACATCAAAACTGTAGCTTTCTTTAATGTGAGTGACGATAGAGGAATGGATGGACATAATATTATAACCTTAAGATTATTTAAGATTGTGTTCGTTTATGTCGGACTCTTCGGCCTTCTCTAACTGAAAAAATGCTACAAAATCACGACGTTTAGTTAACTTAATCAAGATAAAGACATCAAGATTACATTCTAAAACGGTGTGTGGGAGTTTCTCTTCTAAGCCAAAACATAGCCTACTTTTCTAACGTCTTTACCGAGCATAGGCCTAAATCACATTCAAATTGAGCTTTCTTTAATGTGAGTAACGATAGAGGAACATTATAACAAACAAACCTTAAAAATCTTTATCAGGTTGGGTTCATTTAAGGCGGACAGTTTGAGACTGTAACTTCTGGTTCCTCTCTCCACAACAATTCTTTGCTCCGGTTCCATGGCTCTGCTCTGGCTCTTCGAGTAGGTCGCTCTGGCTCTGCGAATTGTTTGGGTAATGAAGAAGGCCAGGGGAGCTTTGAAAGACAATTGGAAGTACTTAACGTTGTTAACCTGGGTAAACATGTGACCTGGGTCTAAATAATTAACCCTTCACAATGAAGCAAAATGTAACTTATTTCCAATCGACTAGGAAAACATGGTGTAAAGCATCTAAGTCCATTTACTTAAGTACAATGTTGAGGTATTTGTACTTTACTGGAGTATTTCAAATTCCAAATACTTTTACTTCTACTCCACTACATCTCAGAGGCAAAGATTGTACTTTTACTACACTACAATTAATAGAAAACTTTACTAACTATTTACTTTTTGGTTTGTGATTATCATTACAAAATATACATTAACCTCTTAAACCCTATACATTTTGACACCTTAAAAATAGCCTTTCTACAAGCTCACAATGGGTCGCGATGCAACCCATTGTGAACTTGTACATCTGCTATTTTAAAAAGATGTTTCTACATTTGAAAACTTGTCTAATGGTACAGTCACATTCTGCATAATGACTTTCTATTTTTGATACCAATACTTTTGTACTTTTACTCATGATTTCCGGACTTTGACTTGTAACAAAGTATTTTCTTATTACAGTATTGATACTTTAACTTGAGTAAAACATGTGAGTACTTTTTCCACCCGGCTAAAAATATATATATATTTTGTCAAACCATGGGGTAGGTTAATAAACAACAACAACAACAACAACAACAACAACAACAACAATGTAATAGTTACTATTGGCTTATTCATTATGATGACACAGATGTGTAGTCGTCTTGATTAAGGTTATAATATTTTTTCATTTTAGTTTAGTTTTATTTTGTTTTGAATATGTTTAACTCTAAATCATTACGTTTGTTTTTGTTTTTAGAGCTGGTTTGCTATTTTTTTAATTGTATTTTGTGACAACGCTTTGTTTTAGTGTAGCCTAGTTATTATTATTTACCGTCCTGCACCAAAGAATTAAATAAATAAGTCAGGTGCATCTTGAAAAGGGCCCGAGTTACAGATTAAGTTTATATAGATAAATTCACCAAAAAGAAAACTAAGGGCATTAATTGTCTATCATTTCAGTTATTTTTTGTTATTTATCTTCTATCTTTAAATTATTATTTTAGTTTTTATCTAGTTAAGTTAACTGATTTCTTCTAATTTTAGTTTTCGTTACTTTTAATTAACTAGAATGAATATTTACATTATTCATTCAAAAAGTCATTGAGGCATGGATCCTCAAAACAATGCAGTCGCTTCATAACTGCAGTCCTATACTTGCTTTTTCTAGAACGAAATATTAACACACACAATTGTGCTGTGCTATGTGTCCATACAAGCACACACACACACACACACATGCGCGCGCGCGCGCGCACACACACACACACACACACACACACACACACACACACACACACACACACACACACACACACACACACACACACACACACACATACGTGTATAGCTGGTAGTTTAAATACATCTCTGAGAGAGTTTCAGCTACTTTTAGTAGGCTACACTATGCGTTCTGAAATTGCGCACCGGAGCGCACTCGCCTATTATTTTGTATTGGCCAGTGTGCTCAGTGCTATATATTTCCGAACGCACTGAATCTCAGTGGGAGTCGGGAGATGGTAATGGTGCTGCATTAACCATAATATAATAAACGTTATTCATATAGCTTTGTAATAACAGGTTTACAAATTGCTTCACAAACACATGTCATTCATGGCAGGCAGCCCCTGAAAATAATTTTAATATGTAATCATAGCCTACAAAATTGTGTTTTAATAACTATTTTACATTGAAATGGCCTACAAGATATTAAATTAAACCACATTTACATTAATCATTGACTTCAGTAGATACTTTTATAAGCCCGATGTCATATGCTTATTGCTTATTGTCTCCGCCAGGCCGAAAGGCATGGTGAGAGAGTATGTTTTCGCCCCTGTCCATCCGTCCGTCCGTCCGTCCGTGTGTCCGTGTGTCCGTCCGTCCGTGTGTCCTGTCTGTGTGTTAGCACCAAATGTCCGGCACCGTTGGCCCGGTCGCTGCGAAACTGTGCACACACACTCCCTGGATGCCAATTCAGAACCTCTGCCTCAAATTTTTCACATGGGCCTGTTATAGCGCCACCAGGAGGCCGATTTGTGCAAAACCCATTTTTTCCCATTACTCCTACAGTTTTTAACCAAACCTCATGCAAATCGGTACACAGTATCTCTATAGTCATGTGATCAACCCTGATCTGTCCGATTTCCCATATTCCATCCTCATTGGCTAAGGTTACCATCCAAAGTTTGCAGGATTGGTCCGTTTTGAACAAACTGCCTCAAATCATGAACGCAGCTTGCCATTTGCATAAAATTGCACACGCACATTCCCACTAGGCCGAGGAAGAAATGGCACTTAAAACTTTTCATATCAGCCTCATGGTGGCGCTATAACAGGCCGATTTGCATTTTTAACTATAACTGCACCGATCTGCGTGAAACTTTGCACGCCTACTCCCTAGAGGCCAAGGAAAAACATCTGCACTGCATTTTTCACATCTGCTTTTTACAGCGCCACCAGGAGGCGGACTTATGTCAAATACATTTTTGGATATTAATCCTTCAGATTTTATCCAAACATCACACAAATCGGTACACAGTATCTCTATAGTCATGTGATCAAGACGCATCTGTCCGATATTTCATATTCCATCCTGATTGACTAAGGTTGACTTCCAAAGTTTGCAGGATTGGTCCGTTTTGAACAAAATGTCTGAAATCATGAACGCGGCGTGCGATTTCCGTGAAAATTTGCACGCACATTCCCACTAGGCCGAGGAAGAAATGCCACCCTTTTCACATTGGCCTATTATAGCGCCACCAGGAGGCCACAATAACTTACCTGACCTGGCGGAGACCTGTGCTCCGAGGAGCACTTTTTCTAGTTTCAACATTTCATTTCAGAGGGGGCACAAGATGATCCTAGACCAGTCGTTTTCAACCCTTTTTTTCAAGGTCCATTTTTTATCTGCCATTTATTCGCTGTATAAAGTCCAATGACTGAAATGATGGGGAGACTAAAATTACAAAGTTGCCTCAATGTTTTAATGGTGGTGTAATTGACAAAGCCCATTAATATATGTTTATACAATTACTCATCAGAACTGATGAATCAAGTCTTAAATTATAATTGGGTGAAAACCCACAATGGCTGATGTTGACTGAACTAACAGATGTTAATTGGGTCAATGGATTGAAGAATGTTTACAACATTGGGTCAACAAATGGGCGGTGTCATGTATGGTAACCTTATTTTCGGTGGGCGGTGTCATTTACGTTATCATCATATTGCGACGAACTAGTAGCAGAGGAGTTACGGTAAAACGTAGCTACAGCCAAAAACCACCAATTTGGGCCAAAACAATAAGAACCTAACCTCGGTCCCAGCCTCACTCATCTGCGAAAAGAAGAGCCTGGTCACGACCTAAAGCAGCGAGTGTCTAGGAAGTCCTGAGTCGACAGGATTTCCGTTTCCCCCGGAAATCATATTTTTTGACCAATCACAACAGATTTCTAAAGCAGCAACGTCATTTCCTTGGGCGGTACTTCCGCCTAATCCAACCATTTCTGGTTGTCAACTTCCTAGACAACCAACATCCCAGGTCTTGCCCAGCCTAATAAGAACCAGGACCTACCGTGAACATTTATTTTATTTGTTTATACGTCTTTCATATATGGAAGACGTCGTGTGTTGAAGACGTCGACGACGACGCAGATGTTAGAAACACTCGGTGTGTGTGTTTTTTCTTCTCAACTGTTCCAAAACATTGATTTCAAGTGTTAGCTAGCCGTTAGCGGCTAACATTAGCAGGTCGGGTAGATTCAACGGTTAGTAAGTTGTGAATGTGTAAATGAATGAACGATGAGGGCCGGTGCATAAGCTGAAAACGTGAATTGTAATGGGGTGTACGCAAAAAAAAATAGCCGACCTACAGTGTACAAGTTGCATGCTACTTTTCATAGCCCAGATCGAGGAGCTAGCTAGCTTAGCTTCCCCTGCCTCCGGAGTAGCTATAGCTACCGGGGCTAGCCCCACCACGGGAAGCTAACGGGGTAGCTGGTTACCTTCCCCGGCCACCGGAGTAGATAGCTTCCCATCTATCTTGGCTATAAATGTAGCATGCTTAATTCGCCTATTTACCAGCTAACTTTTTTGTAGGTTTGGCTGTTTTTAAATAAGCTAGCAAACCGAATACTAGTCTTTTATTTTGACATTGTGAGCTTAATATTGAAGCATCAATTAGTAAGCAGCATGATAACTGTTGTACTAGCTGTAACTATATTATCCATTGTCAAATCATTTTCTGAAAAGTAATTATAGCTGTCTCAGAAATGTATTAGAGTAGAAAGTACAATGTTTCCTTGAGTTTATGTATTTTATATTAACCGCACAAACACTAGCATCCCTATTCGAAATCTGGACATGTCTTACTAGGTCAGTGGTTCTCAAACGTATTCTTTTCAAGAACCCCCACTTTGCCCCAGTATTAGGCCCTAAAAAAACTAGGATTGTAAATGGTACCAAATGGACCCGTAATAACTCTTGGGGTCCCTGAACCCCACTTTGACAAACACTGCACAGGGTGAACATTCACCAAAAATGGCAGATCTACAAGGTCACAATGAATTGAAATTAAATACATTGTGAGCTTGGAGCTCTGCTTTTATATGCAAAGGGCTTTAGTGTAGAGGGGTGGGGGGTGGGGACAAAGCTCTGGGGGACCCTGGTCAACATAGTATATAGTTAACATGCTAGCTTATGTGCCATGGTTTGGCCTCCATCTTAACTGAGTTGTTTGTTCTGTCATTTCTCTCCTAGGGCAATATTCTTAGATGTTGTGTCGTCACTGCAAGTTTTCCCATCCAGACCTAAAGGAACTCCTGAAGCACAACAGGCTACATCACTGGCACCATGGATGGTCTTCTGCAGTGCGTGTTCATAAACTGTGTATGTACTTTCAAAACCAAAAATGCACTTAAAAGTCATCTTTCAAGATCTCATCCTCAATCCCAGCATAAAAGAAGAGAAGAGTGTGCTACAATTAAATGTGAAATTTGTGAATTTAGCGAGGTCTGTGATGAAATGACATATTTCAACCACCTTACAGGCCATCTAAATGAAAAATCAATGTTACGTGCCCTTTTATAAACCATAAGGCAAATATACAAGGAACTTTTAGATCTCATAGGAGTCGCTGTCATAAGAATCAATCTCTGAAAGCTTTTAAAACATCACTTTTGATAGCAAACGGCAATCAGCCTGAAGACAGTGAAGATGAGTGAGGGTCAGCCTGACTCTCCCTGCAGGTCAGTTGACTGTAATGTTGACATAATCACTGAGTCTAATTCTTTAGATTTGTATTCATTACAGGAACACAAGATTGCGGATATTTTACTGTGTATGCAAACAAATATCCATGTGTCTAGCAATGCCATTCAAGTGATACTTGAAAATCTTAATGACGTGATTTCACTTTCAAGTTCCCACACAGCCAAAGCTGTTGAGGAGATATTGCAAAGAAATAATTGTGCTGTTGACCAAACTGTAATTGCAGAAGTTACTGAATTAGTTCAGAATTCAAACCCCTTTCTTGTCACTACTGAAAAGGGGCCCCTTGCTACACTGTACAGAAGAACAGGTTATTTTCAAATTAACTTTCCTTTAGTTGAACCTCATTTAACTTCATTTAAGCCTTGGGTTGTCCATTGATGATTTTGAAACTGCCAACCCACTTGGTACATCATGAAAGAAAAATAAGATAACGGCTGTGTACTGGGTGATACTTAATTGGCCACCACAATTTCCTTCAAATATTAACTCTATTCAATTTGCACTTTTGGGGAGAAGTGATGCTGTCAAAGATTTGTGTAATGAGAGTTTTTGGGGTCCTTTACTCAGTGATTTAAAGGTTCATGAGACGGATGGTATTTTTGTTGAACAACTGAGTGAATATATCAAAGGAAGTGTTTTTGTTGTTTCAGCAGGTAATCTGGGTGCACATGGTCTGGCAGGGTTCCAGGTAGACACATTTTGTAGATTTTGCTTAGCATCCAAGAGGGAAAGACAGCAAAGATCTGCAAGCCTCTTAGAAGTAAGGACTCCAGAATTGCATGACACATTGAAAAGTGTAAATGGTGGCGAGCAAGGGTGTGTTTTGAGAGATGCGTTGTCTACCCTCTGTCCAGTGACTGGCTTTCCACCGGACATACTCCATGATCTTTTTGAAGGGATCGTTCCCTATGAAATTGGTTTGTTTTCACAAGCTGATTTCAGAAATAATGGTCAAGTTTGATCAGTTGAATGACCTTATAGTGTCATTTCCATATGACAATTCTGATAAAGTTTAACAGAAAAAAAGAAAAGCATTGGTGGTAATGGGCATGAGAATTGGACCTTACTGAGGCTTCTCCTATTGATGATAGGTTTTCTCGTACCAAAAGAGGAAAGGCTTGGTTATCGTTATTGTTACTCAAGGACATAGTTGAGCTCGTAACCACATCCAAGTTTTAAGAAGAATCGTTGAGCTGTTTGAAATCTAAGATTTCTGATCATAGACAGTTGTTGAAGGAGGCCTTTCCTAATGCAAAATGTATACCCAAGCATCACTTTGTTGACACTTACCCACCTTATCCGCTGCTTTGGTCCCTTCGTTGACATGTGGACTTTTAGGTTTGAATCGAAACATTCTTTCTTCAATAGGATTGTTCGTGACAGCCACAACACTAAGTCTCTTCAAAACATTAGCAAAAAGGCATCAATTGATGCAGGCATACATTATAGACTCGCCTAGTTTCTTTAAACCAGAGCTGCAAGTTAGCCACCTCAAAACGGTCAGAACATCCTTGCTTGATCAAAACCAGAAGGTTTCAATAGAGAAGATATGGGCATCAGAACACAGTGTCTCTAGCTACAAAGGTGTGTGTCCATGGAACATCATACTCAAAGGGGATGATTGTTTCAGGTGAGTCCTGTTCTGGCATACCGGAGTTTAGCAAAATCAAACATATTTTGATAACTAATGGAGAGGTGTCATTGATCCTGGAAAAGCTGACATCATTGTATACTGAGCACCTTCGTGCCTTTGAAATTGTAGAAGGCACCAATGCAGAAGTTCATGTAAACCTCCTTCATAAATGTAATGATTACTACCCCCCTACAGGATACAGAGTTGGGGGAAAGCTTCAGGTGTGTCTCAAGAGATTCATTCTTTGTTAGTGAGTATTTTGTGCAACACACACACACACACACACACACACACACACACACACACACACACACACACACACACACACACACACACACACACACACACACACACACACACACACACAGAGACACAGTTTTCCCTATTATTTAACTAATGCATGCATGGGTGTTTTTAGCTTGTAGATCTGCTATTTTTGTTTCTTTTGTGTGACACTAGTTTGACGAAGTAGCGCATTAAATTACGCAAAAACAGAAACATTACTGACAATGACCGATAATAATCAAAATAATGGCCAGAATAAGCCATGTTTAATAATTGTATACACTACACAAACAATAGTGGAAATAGCCGACTACAAGCTCACAATGCATCTTACAGGGAGTTAGTACATCTGCTATGTGCTGTGCGCTATATTAAAAAAAAATTGTACAACATGGAAACTATGATTATGCAAAAATTGTTCTTGCCCATGCATTATGTGAACTCCTGAAACACCTGGTGGAGATTGATTGATTTATTGTTCTGTCTCTGTACCTCTTTCTACCCAGGTGTATATACCATGTTGCTCCTGCAAGTATCATACTGCCTGACCGCACTGAGAGACTTGACCTTCCTGAAAGGCCATCATCAGTGGAGGACCTCAGAGACATTCTCACTGACAAATTCAAATTGCCACAATATTTTCTCCTTACATTCGATGACACTGCATTTGACAACCAACCGTGCAGCCTCAGTGACATACAGTACCTTCCAGAGGGTAAAGGCTTACTTATGCATGTAAGAATAAGCATTTTTATCTGATGTTATTTACATAATGCTTGTAGAAACAAACAGGATGGGGGGCTTGAACACATCATGGGAATCAGTTAAACTTAGAGGGTTTAAGTGTTTAGTGTATCTGCATTTGATTATGATACCAGCAGACAGCTTGTTGTTTGTATTCCTTCCTTTTTAATTCAAGTAACTACAATAAATTCTATTTCCTGATTGTAATTCCCACACACACATATATATGTGTGTGTGTATATAATATATTTTGTCATTTATTCCCACATGGTTATTATCAGCACTGTCCTGTCTGGAGTAGATTATCAATGGAGATAGCATGCAATGTTGTCCAGTTATTTGATTCAAATTCTAACTCATGTTCTTTGTATGCAGACCACAGATATAATCAGGCACAGGAGGGCGGTGGCACTCAAAGGACTCCAGTTCTTTCTTCGGGAAAATGATCCAATTGATAAGACCTGTCAGGTAAATCAACATTTCAGGCATCAAGGAAAACGCGTCCCTCATGTCAATTGGAGACATTTCTTAATGTTAATTTGTTAATGTGCTCCAATCTAGAGAGATGACGTGGACAGGCAGACCGGTGGCGTCCGTATGGGTATCCTGGAGATCGTGGTGCTTCCAGGAGGCCCAGATTTGACGCTGCAAGCTGCAGTTGTGTTGGAGGATGAAGTGGTCGTCGACGGCCTGCCAGATGTTCCAAGTGCCTTCGCTGTGCTCTTTGGCGTTATTTATGCTCTCCACATCGAATAACCTCCAGTTTGGAAGCACTTCTTTGAGGCGGTGCAGAAGATGTTCCTGTGTCTTGATGGCGACAAATGTTCAGCACGTGTCCAGACACTGAGAACCAAACTTTCTCAGCTATAGAATGGTTTGCCTCATGGATCTGATGTTGAATCTCATCACTGTCTCAGGTATAGACATTTATTTTGCCAAATGTAGGTGCTGTTTGGAAGTGGAGTCTCAGACATTGAGGGCCCTATCTTATGCGCCGCCTTACCCCTTATGCCTAAACTTATTGGGCATTTTTTACTTAAAATCGTTTTAAAAACTTCAAATAGCCGATCTACAAGCTCACAATGTGTCAATGTAGATCGGCTATTTTCAAAAGTTGAGGCATAAGGGGTAAGGCGTCGCACAAGATGGGCCCCATTGAACCAAACTGTCTCAGGGATAGACACATGGGAGGTTGGAGGTCCAGTTTTGAGGTTGGAGTCCAGTGCACTTTATTGCTGCATTGTATTTGTTTACAGTAAATTAGGACCCATAGAACCCAACGTCTAAAACACTGTCCACATGGACACTGTTTTGAGGTTGGTCCAGTGCACTTTATTGCTGCCTTTATTGAAGTAAACATGTTTGAATGGCTTATTTTTGTATAATGTGTAGTGCTACTACAAAAGACAAGCACATTTAAAAAAAAAAATTGTATATTTTATAGATATTTTTTTCAGATCACTTTTTTGAAAGTCAAATTATTCTATAGACCATGTGAACTTGATATTTTGAACAAGCCAAAAAGTCAATAAGCCACTTGAACCTAATTGATTATTTTATTTTTACAATTTTAAGAATAACTACAGAATACTGTTATAGTGGTTTTAGAGACATAGCAATGTATAATTATATTTGAGGTCACTCTTAAGTTTGAATTTTTCCCAGTGACAGAATGGGGGAGGAGAGCGGGCGGTCGCCTCAAATGTCCATTTATGTTACTTTTTTTTTTTTTTTATGGCAAATGCAATTACCTCTAATGTTTTTTTGGTAGTTTTTTCCCTTCCCCAATTGCCCCATTTTAATATAATCTTTTAAATGTTTTTGCAGGTGAGTGCACATGTTGTGGCATGGTTTCAGGAGAGTTGATGCTGTTTTATACACTTAAAAACTTTAAGCCAGTGGTTCTCAAACTGGGGTCCAGTGACCCCCCCCCCAGGGGTCCTTGAGGGGGTTCCAGGGGATAACCACTTTTACCTTATTTTATACTATTTCTGTTCGAAAGTAGCCGATCTACATATTTCCAAAGGTGCTGTGAGCTTGTAGATCGGCTATTTTCAAAACATTGGTGAAAAATGCTGGGATTTTATTTAATCTTGCAAAATCGTGAACCATTTCTAAAATAAAATGGGGGGGGGGGGGTCAATTTGGGATTCTTCAAATGAAAAGGTTTGAGAACCCCTCTTTAAGCAAATTGAATGAGTCCTATTAGTCAGACACTACGGATTTACAGTTTACATGGTTGAAAGTGTTGTTAACCCTCCAAGACCCGCAGTTGTAATATTACAACATTTGTATTTTATCAAAAACATGGTATAAATCATTTGTTTTCCTGTTATTCTTTCACCTAAACATCATCATTGGATCCTATTGTTTAGTCTTGCAATGTCATTGGCCGGGATATTTGCATATAAATACCCCCCACAGAGGCAGGAAAAGTCACAACTTGAAAATCCTTGAAGGAAGAACAATCTCTTTTTCACTGGACAGGATTTCTCACAAAAAAGTAAGTAAAATGTCTGCAATAATTTTTTTGGTGATCATTAGAATGTCTAGAACATGTACATATGATATTATTGGGAAAGATATCCCCCAAATGTAAATTAGAGCATGCTTTATACTTGTTGTTTTTTTACAACTCTGGGTCATAGTGGTAGCAAATAGCAATGCCACCTGTTCACCTGGCTAAGTGGAGTCTTATAGTTTTCACAATACATTTATACAATTATGTGTATTTTCCCCACATTGCATTACTATATATATATATATACACCACAAATAACCACAAACTTAACTTTATTTTCATTTCAGAATGCCACAAGCAAGGAGAGAGCCTCGCTTCACTGCAAGGGATGTGTTGGATATTGTAATGAATGGAGAGAGTGATGTGGACATCGACTTTACTGAAACTGATGAAGAGTCGGATGAAGAGGCCTGTGGAGAGGAGTCCAAAGAAAACCATCCACCCAGTGAACCCAGTGAACCCACTGACCCACTGCCCCCCCCCCAACCGGCCAAACACGCCAAACCCAGTGAAAGATATCAGTGGCAGAAGAAGACCTTCATCAGCCCTAATACAGACTTTTCTGGTCCACCTTTGACTTAAAAATATGGCTTATTGATGTTATTATTCATAATGTACTGTTCTGAGGCCCAATATTATTCATAATGTATACTGTTCTGAGGCCAAATGATAAACCATAACCATATAAATGAACCCTTAAGTTGTTTTAGTGAAGTATATAGACATTTGCCATGCTATTCTGACAGTGAGTAAAATGGCCTATAGGAAATTCTGCTACCCGTTAGACCCACTGTTGTAATATTACAACATTTCAATAAAACCTTACGAAAACTATTTTTTTTTAAAAACATTATATTTTCCTCTCCAAAGTACTCCTAAAACACCATCTGAAAGGTTGACAATTTTTTTTTGTAAGTAGAAATATATCCGGGTCTTGCAGGGTTAAAATAGTGAACAGACTGTATGTTGTTGGCACTTGCACTGAATTTACATGTTTGAAAATGTCGTGAAAATATATTCAGAATGTATGTTGTTGCACTGAATTTACAGTTAACTTGTTGTGGAAATATTGAACAGACTGTATGTTGCTGTTGTTGGATCTTGCACTGACAGAAAATATGTTTAAAAAACTAATTTAATTTGCTGTGCTTTATTATTAATAATGAATAAGAGAATTTATATTATAAATAATAATTCAAATGAGCGTCATCATGACGCTCATTTGAATTATTATCAGCTTGATAACATGGAGCCCGCCGTCATGTGAACCATGGCTCCATGTTATCAAGCTGACTCGCCCCATAGAACATTTGTGTCAAGCTTGTGACAGACCTATTAGTCTGTGACACTTTGCATTGGCAGCTCTCTATTGGACTCGGAACCTGGAAAAATATATCTCCAAATTCAAGGGAGAGCATTGGGCTCTGGCGCTCCCTTTTGTATTTATATACTATCCTGGCATATTAGACAAACATTCCACTATACACCGATGCTTTAAAAAATGGACTAATAACCGACCATTTTAACAAAGCGTTTATTTAATTATTCTTGGTCTATTTTGATTATTCTTTGCCCTGTTCTTAGTTTTTAATTTAGACCCATAGTTTAGGCTAGACAGTTCCATATGTAACGGTTTGGTTATATGCTGTTTTATATGCCTCGATGTTAAACCCTGTAGCACTATGACATTGGCAATAATGTGTTATTAATAAAATGTATTATAAACATATTGAATTCTTTAATGATAGAGATTCAAATTGAACTGTGTGTATTTATGTAAATCAAGTTACTGTACTGTACAGATACGAGTTTATCAATCTTTATTGATCCTGTGAGGGAAATATGGTCATCAGGGAAGCCTAGAAGTTCAGTCAATGTAAAAGAAAAAAAAATGTTATTGTGCTTGCAAGTAAAAAATCTAAACACTGTCACCATACAGCTAAGATTTGTATTGGTGGGATTGAAATTAGTGAAGTTTCATCCACCAAATTTTTAGCCATCCTAGTCGCTGAAAAATTGCCTTGGAAAGAACACATGCATACAGTAACAAAAAAAGTGTCAAGATGACTTGGTATCATCTGAAGAATCGGGGGCTTGGTTATTCAGGCTTGCCTCTTAACCCTGTATTACAGTTTAATTTACCCATATCTCATTTACTGCAATATTGTCTGGCCAAGTACATATCCATGTAATTTACACAAATGAGTAATTATTAAAAATTAATTTGTAAGAACAGCTACCTCAAACTATTTGCCTCCTGTTTAAAAAACTAAATGTATTGTCTATCTATGACATTAACACAGTCCAGTCCCGTTCTTCCATCTCTAAATGCACTTACCTTTCAAATATGCTTCCTTCCCCTTTCACAGAATATTTTCTGAACAATTCATGATTATAATACTAGACAATCTGACAGTCTACATCCTCCCTTCAGTCGTACCACAGTTATCTTTTAAAGAGAGGAATACTCCGGAATGCTCAATTACTAATCTACACTGGTCAATTTATAGGGCAAGGCTGATGAATCAAGCCTCTCCACTTGCTTATACCATACCATACCATTTATATGGTATAAGCATAATAGCCCTACTTACTTGTAGTTTGTCATGTCTTATGTTTGAGTATATGTTTAACTTACTAATTGTTCATTATTTTAGGTGAGAACCTTGTATAAGGCCTATATGGGTTTCCTTTCTCACCTGCAATTATTTCTTGTAATAATGTTACCTTACGAATAAAGAATATATTTAAATTTAAATACTATAAATTATTTTACAGTACTTGCATAAATGTACTTACTGTAGTGACCTTTCAACACTGACCAGCATGCATATTGATGAGTAATAGCATTTTAGTGGATTGTTCCTTTAAGGCCTTGTACATATGCAGTCTGAACAAGTTGAATGAATTTGATTCAGATTTTCAAAAATGTGTTCATCTATGTTTTATTATTCGACAACAATCAGATTTGGGGTGCCAGTGTGAACAAGCCATACAGGACTGTAAGGCGAATGCAAAGGTGCATTGCCTGTGTCTCCTCCTGTCTACCCCAAGACAATAGGGCGTTATGCAAACAGTGTCCGAAACCCCACTGTGATGTCAGGGCAGGGTGGTGGTGGTGGTGGTGGTGGTTGTGGTTGAGGGGCGTTGGTACAGCAAGGGGTGGGGTGGGGGTGTTATCACCAGGAATTAGTCATGCTGTAAGAGATTGTATAAGAAAAAAGACGGAAGGTTGTAATAAATTAAATTGAAGACAACTATTCATTTAAATACAGTGTCAGACAGTTCAATATTTGCAGTTCAATAGTCAGATGCCCATCAACCTTTTTTTATCCTACATATTTGTAAAAAGATTACAAAGTGGGTCTGGGTCCTGGGGTCCCCCAGGTGTCCTAAGGGGGGTTAAAGGTGGTCCCAAGCTAAATTAGTTGTTTGATTTTGTTTGTTGGAAGAAAAAAAAACACTAAATCAAAATCATGTCAACACTGTATGGAAGCCTACATACATTACCTATTTGAAAATAGACCTACTGCACAACTTGTCGCAATGCATTATGAGATTTTTGATCTGCTGTTGTCAAAGAAAGTTCAATACATATAGGCCTATTGAAAAACATTTTAACTACAAAAATATGTTTTGTGGCTCACTGACACAAAATCATTTAAGATGTGGGTCTGCGGCCAACAGACAACACTGGTTAACAACTGGTTAACAAACTACAAAAAATGCATTAAGCAAGCAACCGGGGTGTAACCCCAGTGGTTCTCAACCTTTTCGGTATGTAGGCCCACTTGCAATGTCCTTACGGTCCACCATGGGCCCCGGCCTACAGGTTGAGAACACCTGCATGAATACAAATTACTTGAGAAAGTAAAACTAAGCTTGACAAACCTATTGAACAAGAGAGTACAGTAAACGGTCAACAAGGAGCTAGATTAATTGACACAAGGCGATGTGAGAGAAAGAAATACCTATAAATCCTGTACAGTATGTGTGTGTGTGTGTGTGTGCGCGTGCGCGTGCGTGCGTGCATATATATTTTTTGGACGCAGGGCCAGCCCCGCCGGGAACATCAATGACGTCTCTAGGTACCTAGACTAGGGGGGACCATTATTTACGATTCTGTGACTATCGGTACGTAACTCGGACGGCGCTAAGTCGACTGAAGGTGACTTCAAAACGCTCGGCACGGCGACTGGGGGGGATGTGTTTGTAGGGAACACATACTTTTGAAGACAGATGAATCAAATGCAATAATGCATCTTGGAAGGGCCCATAGTTATGGTTCACCGCCTCCTCAAACAGGACTGTGACGTCCGGATATGCCTCTGCAAAGAGTCTCTCGGAATGTTCACGTTCCATGGCATATCTGAATGGGTTTCTACCGAATACTGATGTCCTTGTCAGGGTGGAGTGCCTCTCGGTGTCATATAGGTCAGCAGCCTGACTTGCAGTTGGAAGAAGATCTGCAGTGAGCTTCACCCTGCTGCCAATACGTTTGGAATGCCTCTTCCTGAGGAAAAGAACATTGATTTTAGAAGGATAGTGCAACAATGATGGTTGGTTGGGGTGTGTGTGTGTGTGTGTGTGTCTTCTAATGTTATTTACTTATTTAGGCAGTGTTGTTGATTAAAAAAATAGATATTACAGAAAAACACTGAAAGAACAAGATGTAAATATAGCTGCAAGCAGCGATAACACGGGGCCAGGTTTTGCAGAGAGAAAAAAGAAAGAAGAAACTATAAGTAATTTGCAGAATAAGCCATAGAAGCATAGAACACTCAACTTGAGAGAAAAGCAGGCAGGCAGGCAGGCAGGCAGGCAGGCAGGCAGGCAGGCAGGCAGGCAGGCAGGCAGGCAGGCAGACAGACAGAGTGAGAGACAGAGAGACAGACACAGACAGACAGACAGACAGACAGACAGAGAGACAGACACAGAGACAGACAGACAGAGACAGACAGAGAGACAGACAGACAGACACAGAGTGAGAGACAGAGACAGAGACAGACAGACAGAGAGACAGACAGAGAGACAGACAGACACAGAGTGAGAGACAGAGACAGACACAGAGAGACAGAGAGACAGACACAGAGAGACAGACAGAGAGACAGACAGAGAGACAGACAGACAGACAAAAAGCAAAGTGCAATAATAGCACAATAAGACATGGAAACGGAATAGATTGAAATTGAGACAAAGCAAATGATTCCAACAGGTGAAATTACTTTTAAGCTCAACCCAGCTGAGGTGGACATACATAGGACGCAGGGGGGCAATCCCAGGTTAAGAACTTCACACATGGACACCTCAACCTATTGCTATTGACAGGAATCGAACGCTCGACCTTCGGACTCACAGGCTGAGACACGACCTGTAGTGCTACAGCTTCGTCCAGGCTGAAGTTGTCTGTTGAAGATCATACATTTTTGCCTTCTGTCATGAACCAAGCCCCTGGCTGAAACTGGTGAAAGTAGCTGATCTACAAGCTCAGAAACACGTTGCTATCTGAAAAGTTGTGAGATTGTAGATTGGCTATTTTCACAATGAAGTATGTCATACATTGAAAAAACACACCCTCAAATAAGCATTTCATGTTATCTTTAACAATTGCACATGTACTCATTGATACAGTCTTGTTGTTTGCAATGCACTTTAAATGAAGTCTCCACCAAGTGAGGCTTGAACCGGCAACCTTGATGTTGTGAAACATTCACTTAAGCGGGAAGCCGTTAGACCAACAGACCTGATCTAGAGAAAACGGAGTTCAGACAGATGATACCATTTCACGCAAATAACTGAAAAATCCTGCGTTTAAGTGTTTTTCAAACTGCTCAAAATTGCGGACAATCTAAGGGCGGAGAGAGAGACATGGAAACGGAATAGATTGAAGAGAGAGAGACATGGAAACATAATAGATTGAAGAGAGAGAAAGATGGAAGCAGAATGGATTGATTGGACGTCTCAACCTATTGCCATTAACAGGAATCGAACCTTCAACCTTCGGATTGACAGGCTGCAACACTACCTATAGTGCTATAACTTTGTCTAGGCTGAGGTTGTCTGTTGAAGATAAAAGTGAACCAGTGAAAGCAGCCGATCTACAAGCTCAGAAACACGTTGCTATCTGAAAAGTTTTGAGATTGTAGATCGGCTATTTTCAGAATGAAGTATGTCATACATTGAAAAGACATACTCTCAAATAAGCATTTCAGGTTATCTTTAACAATTGCAGTTGCATTAATTGACACAATCATGTTGTGTGCAATGCAACTTAAATGAAGTCTGCATCAAGTGAGGCTTGAACTGGCAACCTTGAGGTTCTAAAGCACACACTTAAGCGAGAAGCCATTGGACCAACAGAGCTGCCCTGGAGAGAGAGAGAGAGAGAGAGAGAGAGAGAGAGAGAGAGAGAGAGAGAGAGAGAGAGAGAGAGAGAGAGAGAGAGAGAGAGAGAGAGAGAGAGAGAGAGAGAGAGAGAGAGAGAGAGAGAGAGAGAGAGAGAGAGAGAGAGAGAGAGAACAAACAATAGAGAGTGAATTGTGGCAACTATAAAGAGAATGGAAACATTTCTTCAATCATGTGTTTCTAATCCACACAATGCCTGAGTAGGCATTGAGATTTCTATTCCACATTACCCAGGACTTGAACTGGGTCATGAACTTGTTGAGCTACTTACTGTACCAAGTGAAAAGCAACATGTGGTTTCACATTGTCT
>NC_137625.1:31015779-31143496 GCF_963280865.1 Gymnoscopelus braueri | reverse complement strand
AAACTTAAATTCAGGGAACCGTACCTTTGCTGTCACAGCACCACCTCCTAGACTGTAGAACAACATCTTCTCCCTATAACATCCGACCCTCCATTGACTCAGGCCCAAAGGTTGCATTTAACAATTAATGGATCATCCCGATGTGACTGATGTTTTGGCTTGTGCCTCTATGTATTGTTTAATTGTACCTGTAATAAGCTGTGTGTGTTCTTTAGTTCTGCGTTTCTTGTATTTGAGATTTTATACGGTACTTTGGTCAATGTTGGTTGTTTTTAAATGTGCTTTATAAATACCTTTACTTGACTTCGGCTACTATGCAAGTGTCACGGTCCGCTCCTCGGGCCTTGGACTTTGTCTTTATTATTTAGCCCTTGTCTGCCCTTATTTGGTATTGGACCCTTCTTAGGCCTTTGTAGGTCATTCTTCTGTTGTGTCGTTCCATTTGTATGTTCTGTTATTCTGAAGTACTGTTGCAGTCCTTGTTTCCGTGTTGGGTTTTGCTTTACATTCCTGTACCTTATTTTGTAGTATCGCTCCTTTGTTTCCTGTTCTCTTTGTAGCTGTTGCCTGTCTTGTCTCACCTACCCTTTGATTAGTCATGTTCTCCTCCTGTGTCCTCTTAGTCCCCCAGCCTATCCCAGTGTAGATTGTCTGTTGAGTTCACCTGTGTCTTATTATTTCCCTGTCTATTTAAACCCTGTGTTAGCACAGCTTCAGTGCTTGTTCATTATCTTCTGTTGCGTGTAGTATGTCTTGGTTTTCATTTTTCTCAGTTTTCAGTCCTACCTTATGAGTTAATGAAACCGACCTGTTCAGCCTCTGTCTCTCCTGCGCTTGGGTCCTACATTCCGTCCGGACTCAGACCGTGATGGAAAGCACAACAGAAATATGTAGAAATAATGTTTGAAAATGTTTTTTTATTGTATCAGAAAGCAATATCATCAATTTATCATTAAAATACATACCAAAAGAAAACCTGCACTGAAAACAATTTATTACTACCGATTCATATGAAAATGCTTTTGTGTTGTTTAAGGTACAATATTGTAGAGAGAAAAAACAAACAAGACTAGAGAAAGCTGGTAGATGAACTAGTTAATAGTTACCACTAGTTAACTGGGTGACCTGTTGCATTTGTCATGAAGCAAAGCTTGGTGTTCATCTCAAAGCATTGTCATAAAACCAACTGGTCTGGAACGTTGTTGTATATAGGTATTACTGTAGGCAGTCCTGAATCCCCAGAGCTCTCAAATGTGTCTTGTTCTCTCTGGGAGGCAGAGATTATGGGTTCTGTGGTCTGGACTCCACGTAGGAGATGATATCCTGGACCCATTGCTGAGTTGGGTCAGTACAGAATTTTCGACCATTCTGTCTGCTCAAAACCTAGAGCAGACAGAGATGAGAATATTTTCACACACACACACACACACACACACACACACACACACACACACACACACACACACACACACACACACACACACACACACCTTGGAGTTACTACAAGGGGTCCGCCAAATCTTTGAGTGATATGATTTTTTTTTTTACCTTAACCACTTGAACCCTAGCATCCCTTTTCTGAGGAGAACTTTAGCCATAAATAGCCGATCTACAAGCTCACAACGCCTCGCGCTGCTGTCAGCTTGTAGATCTGCTATTTTTGGCAAAGAGGTGTTTGGTGTAGAGGGGAAAAAGAGCAGACCAAGTAAACAAAAAAAGTTTCATCTGAAACACAATTTTATACAATTTAGAGGGGGTCCCTGCTTCATCTCTCTCTCAGCTAGGGGGTCCTTGGCCTGAAAACGTTGATGACCCCTGGTCTAAATAGTAAGTATAACATATCCTTAATACAATGGATGTTTGTGCGCTGGAGTTTCACCACTCTGTCCTTAGGCAGGCGATTGGGGTAATAGTTGAAACAACACTCAGCTGGAACGCCATCGTCTGTGAGAGAGTGAGAAAAACATCACCAGATATTAGATACGGGTCTGAACACAATCCTATTGGATCCCGGAACTTCACTCCCACTAGTCATGGAAAAAGATTGAAATAAAAGGACTAAGTGTATGTTCCAAGACAAATGTGGGCATGCATATTTCATTTAACCCATTGAGACCGGGAACACGTCTGTGTGTCATTTTAAGGTTTCTTTGGCTATTCAAACATAGCAGATCTACAAGCTCATAGCACCGAGTGCCGCGCTACAGTATATGAGCTTGTAGATCTGCTATTTTTGAAAAATCGCGAACATTTGTGCAAATCTTTGAATATATATTCTACAAACAGTTTAAAAAAGAAAAAAATATGTTGCTATATCAGTGATGCTCCAACTTTTCCACGTCAAGGACGCCCAAAATCATATTTATTTGGCCGCGGACCCCCATCTCAGGCATTCCAGGGACCCCCAGAAGCACAGATCGGAGTTAAAAATGTTCGCTTTAAAACGTATATATACATTATATTCAAAGATTTGCACAAATTTTCAAGATTTAAAAAAAAAAACTGCAGATCTACAAGCTCATAGCGCGGCACTCGGTGCCGCGCTATGAGCTTGTAGATCTGCTATTTTTGAATCGCCAAAGAAATCTAAAAATGACACACAGATGCGTTCCTAAAAGTGATACACGTATATTTTAAATGATATACCGGCACATCAAAAGCTCTTGTGGCCTCGCCTACAGTACGTGGGACAAACAGGACCCTAATGACACATGTCAGTGACCAACGATCCAACAGGACTATAACTTACTCAGAGAAGACAGAGAAGGTACATCTACCCTTTTCCCTTTTCTGCCGGTTGCTTATGGCTAAGATAGGACAAATACTTACTGTTTTGTTGTGCCAGGACATCCAGAGATGAGAACAGCAGGATGCAGACCACTAGAATAACTGGTATTTTCTTCATCCTCATTGTCATCGTTATTATTATGATTATGATTGTAGTCTTTCAGTCTATACCGTGAAGTTGTATCTATCTGTTTCACTGTCTCTGGTAGTTTCAGTCTCTCTCTCTTTATCTCTGCACGGGGGCGTGTTGAGAACTTTCCAGGGAAAAGATCCATCTCTCTCTCTCTCTCTCTCTCTCTCTCTCTCTCTCTTGGAATGAGTTTTTTGATGAGATCTTCAAGCTAGTTATGAGTCTATTTGACTTAATACAGTGCTTGGAATGAGGTTTCACCACTTATTTGAAGATATTTACAACCCAGTTATGAGTCTATTTGACTTAATCCAGTGCTTGGAATTAGGTTTTACCACTAATGTGAATACAAGCTATACAAGCTAGTTATGAGTCTATTTGACTTAATGCAGTGCTTGGAATGAGTTTATAAACACTTAATTCAAGAGCTTTGCAAACTAGTTTTGAGTTTATATGACTTAATCCAGTGCTTGGAATGAGGTTTGAATCACTTATTTAAAGAGTTCCCAACTTCCCTAAAGCCTAGATATTTCTTCTACTTTCAAGAATTCTTACCAAGTATAATTCTCTTGATCCACTGGCAGATAATTTGTCTTGTTGCTAGTCTATTTCCTCTCAATACAATTGTTTCCCCTTATATTTAGACTGCCTTTTTTTTTGCAGTGATAAGATTAGTGCTTTGCTAACACTTGCTACTGTATGCATGCATCCCATGATACATCCCACTGTTTCTCAACCAGTGGTCCATGGACTACACAGACACATGCAATTATATGGCCACATTTCCTAATAATGATGACTCCATCAGGCAATCCGGTACACTTCCTCTTCTTGAGATTCTAACTCCCATTTCTGTGGAATTTCTTGACATCCAACTTCCCAGAAACTGACAACATTGACATGTCATCATACCAGGTCGATAATATGCACTGTTCCATGGAACAAGAAGAAAAAAACATATTGCGACATGGTCAGGGACCACAAGCAATACCTTCAGGGACCACAAGTGATCCACGGACCACCTGTTGAAAACCCCTAGTATAGAGCATTCCAGGGAACAGAATATTTTCCAGGAGCAGATCCAGTTGGCCGACTATCAAGGCTTACTGTAATTTTTTCTTATTTTTTTCTTTTTTTGTCTGTAAAAGAGTTCTTTCGGATGAGGGCTAGGTAGACAGAATGACAAACCAGATGTTGCAATAATCCAGATTTATTTTTCTTAAAGGTGCACAAAAATGTTCAAAAATAGTTTTTAAAAAAATTAATTAAAAAAAACACAAAACAATAAACTTACAGTCCAGAGACTAAACTGACTCTGTCAGACTGATAGAAAGGGCAGCGCTTTCGCAGCAGCATGGTGCCCCTGACTTTACTGACCCAGGCCTGAGACTAGACTGACTCATATCATCTACCTGTATGGCCTCTACCTAGTGGCCTCAACCATGTCTTAAAAGACAGGTAACCTCAACACATTCACCTAAAATACTAGTGAACTCAAACAAAGAAAACATTTTCCAAACTTTACAGAAATCATTCAAATCAATCAAAAGGTAAGTATTAATCATGTTTAACAACACACCTCTTTTCAATCAAATATACCTTATACAGAAAAATCCCACACTCCCCTGTCAAATGGTATGTCCCAATTCCCCTACCCTCCATATAAAGAGCACTGTGGTCATGTGTTACTCTTTTCATATCCTCAGACCAGGAAGAGGACATGGCAAGTATGGGTGTTTGTTTGGTGTGGTGAGGAGCTTTAAACTGTTGAGATAAAATAAAGTGGTTATGTTTTAAACAAACAATTGTCTCTGTTTGTATAAATGAAATGAATATGACATGAGTAGTATGATAAATGCATATGTTAAACAGAAAATAATGAAAATAATGGAACATGTGAGGCTATAAAGGTAAAGTGGGAAAGGCAGTGTCTGTCTTTACCACATTGGCATATAACTCACAAACTTAACCCTAACCTAACAGAATGAAAATCAACTATTGTCATCTCACAGGTTTTCATGTGTTAAGAAGTGGATGAAATTATTTTCGGTCGTGTACACTCCATCATTATTTTGGAGTTTTGTGAGAAAGGGTTCTGGGATCTGTGGTTGACCTCTGGACATTACACTTTAAAGCTAAATGTAGCTTCTTCGAGAAAGCTGTTCACACTCTAAATAACTGACATATTATATTGATATGAGTTATTTATTTAATTCTAATCCAATATCCATATTTAAAAAATACTATGATGTGTTGTTCAACCCCCTTAGCTGTGATTTAAAGCAGATGAGTGAAAAAACTGTAACACCACTTAGATATACTGTGTGTGTGTGTGTGTGTGTGTGTGTGTGTGTGTGTGTGTGTGTGTGTGTGTGTGTGTGTGTGTGTGTGTGTGTGTGTGTGTGTGTGTGTGTGTGTGTGTGTGTGTGTGTGTACAGTATATATATGTATGTATTTGTGTGTGTATATGTATATACACACATATATATACACACACATATATATGTATATGTATATGTATATGTATATATATATATATGTATGTAGGCTGAAGTGGTTACTGTATGTTTTGTAATAATAATCAAAATCGATTCAAAATGTAATTCATCTCAAAGATTGTCACAAAACCAACTGGTTGTCTGGAACTGCTTTGTACCAGGTATTAGACAGAGTAACACAGAACCCTCTACTTTGGCGTGTTAGACCTGTCCGGACTCCACAATGGTGATGATTTTCTGGACCCAGTTCTGAGTTGGGTCAACACATAACCTGCGACCATTCTTCATCGTGAACCTAGAACAGACAGAGAGAGAGAGAGAAGATTTCCCATCATCAATGTCTTTCATTGTACTGAGCTGTCCATAGCCCATCAATGAGATGCAGAATGAGTGAATGTATCCTAAACACTTACGTTTATGTTTATGTTCAAATAAAAATGAATACAAAAAGTTTTAAAACCAAAAAAAAAGCGGGAAAAAAATAAAAAACTGTCATCTACATTAACTGTCATCTACATTAACTGGTAACTGACATGTCAGTTGTTTCTTGGTATCTTGACTCTTGTGTGTAAACAGTGCTCTCCGAGTGTGAGCATAATTATGTCAACTGCACCTGTAGAATGTGTTCAGGGTTTATGTATAATTACAATACAATAGTAAATAATAACTTAATACTCACACAACAGCATCCCGAGCACAGTGGATATGTGTGCGCTGGAATCTCACCACTCGGTTTGTAGGCAGGCGTCTGGTACGATGACTGAAGCAGCACTCAGCCAGACCAGCAAAATTGGCTGGGAAAGAGAGGAGATACTGCTCAGGTTGACCCTTGCCAGGACCTTTTTAGGCAACACCATAACTGCCAACATTAGACAGTGAAACATCCGGCGATTTTCTTCGTGGGGGACACAACCCTATGACCACAGATAATAGAGCAAAATAATAATAATAATAATAATAATACTACATACAATTTCTATAGAGCTTTTCTAGATACCAAAAGTCGTTTTACAAAACAAAACAATAATTTTCCTTACAAAAAAAAACCCTATAAAAGTGTGAAAGGCTGAGCAAAACAATAGAATTCAAATTAAAAGGTAAAAGAGGGGTTACAATTAGTAAAGACAAGGTTCTGATACACAGATTGTTTTAAATGAATGTGGGTGGGACAAGTTTGGCAGGTTTGGGGCTCCTCCCCCAGGAACTTTTTATAAGTTTCACGTATGTCATTTCACATATTCTGGTGCATTTTAACAGGGAGTTTGCTATATCAAAATCAAAGGAACTAGCCTATTTTCAAGGACATGTGATACACCTGCTCAAATGTGTACATTTGCGTATATTTGATATACAATACATGCTGAAATGCCCCTGTGACCGTGTGGGTCAAACTAGCAGGACCCTAAAGACTGTAGTATCAGTGAGCACAGATCCACCTTGAGGGGGAAAAAAACTAATAGCCAAATGGCTGCATATCTCTTATGAATGTGACATTGTTGCTTCATTGAAATAAGTGGGGATAGAGGCGTGCCAGAGCGAGACGTTAGCGAAGCAAGTGTCCATGACGAGTTTTGCAAAGCCCGCTTCTGCACACCGCTAGGGTGTGAATCATTCCGTCATTGTCAACATGGTACACTAAAGGATCCTGGTCAAGCATCAAAGTATGATGAAAAAAGAAAACGGTTAATCATCGTAAAATCTTGATTAAAACCAGGACAGACAAGTCAATAGACTTGCCAGGACATCCAGAGATGAGAACAGCAGCATGCAGACCACTAGAATAACTGGTCTTCTTTTTCATCCTCATTGTCATTAGCAAAACAGAGGCTTGGTCCATCAGGGACGGAAAAACGTATATATATCAACCGACACTGCCAGGGCTATCATATCTCTAGCTCAATGAGAAGAAAGGCAGCCTGTGAGTCCAGAGGTCGCTGGTTCGATCCCTGTCCCCGACGATGTGTTGAGGTGATCATGCTTTGGCATTCGTAGGCTTACGCGTAGTATTTATTGAGGTTAGGGGTAGGCATAGTTTTACTAAGGTTAGGGTCAGTGAGGGTTTAAAATGCTCATTTGTTAATTGCATGGTCTTCTTTCTCTCAAGTTCAGTCTTCTATGTTTCTATGGCTTATTGTGCATATTACTTATCATTGCTTCTTTCTTTTTTCTTTCTGCATTCACTGGCCCCGTATTATTGCTGCTTGCAGCTATATTTATTATCAATATTGAACCAATGAAACGTATAAACGTATAAAAAAAACGCTTTTGACTAAACCTCCTAACTCCGTTGGATCCTCAAACTGTCGGTAAAAGTAATGATAGTAACTCCAACTTATGGAGTTAGGGTGCGGTCACACCAAACTTTGATTCTGCCTAAACACTGACCACAGTTTGTTTCCTTCTTTCTAGGTACATAATTAGCATTACGATTGTGAGTGTGAAGATTGTGTTTATGACTGAGACTGCAGCAGGACAGTCCCTGTAACCAATAGTCTAACCACCTGACAAAAACATTCTGTATTTGGTAAATGTATGTAAATATATATTTTATTGCTTCCAGACTCCACTTACAGCTACAGTATGCTACCATGAAAAATACATAAAAAAAAATAAACTTAAGATAAACTTTAAAAGAAAAAAATAATATCACAACATGTTTTATACGTGAATGGCAAGTAAGGTTTTATCAATTTGACATATTGTAGTTTAACATAGGGTGTGGTACACCAAGGAATAGAAGGACGAAACATTATTTGGGGTCAGACCTGTTAAACAGTTCAGGTAAATGACAACTATCATCTGGCGACAAGTCTGTCTATGAATCTTTTATCATCAACAGAAACAGCTCATCACTTAATTCATGGTAATTATAATATTATCTTTCACAAACGGAAATATGTGACAGATATGACTTGCTGACAGTATGTGAGAAGGGGGTTACAGAGAAAATGAGTATGTTATGAGAATTGGTTTCTTAATGTCGTCACTCAGCGTGGTTTTACTGGAAAGCATGGTTGGAGTTTTACCACAAGAACCCGCATCTCTAGTCTGCATGTCATAAAACAGTAGGTGAACATTCGTCAAAAACAGCTGATCAGCTCACAACATGTTGCATGGTGATGCGTTGTGAAGTATTATGTGTACTTACTTGGGATTTTACTTTTGGCTTTTTCTGCCTTTATTGGATAGTATAGGGAGAGAGACACAGGGAATGACATGCAGCCGAGGCCGTAGGGCTCGGGACTGGAACCCGCAACGAGCTGTCAGGCTCATATAGATATGGATATAGATATAGATATAGATAGAGATAGAGATACAACTTGATAGACTACAACCATAATCATAATGATGATGACTATAAGGATGTAGAAGATGCCAGTTATTCTAATCTAGTGGTCTGCATGCTGCTGTTCTCATCTCTGGATGTCCTGGGATATTTTAATGCTTGACCAGGATCCTTTAGTGTACCATGTTGACAATGACGGAATGATTCGCACCCTAGCGATGTGCAGAAGCGGGCTTTGCACAACTCGTCATGGACACTTGCTTGGCTAACGTCTCGCTCTAGCACGCCTCTACATGTATCTCCACTTATTTCAATGAAGCAATGTCACATTGTATTGAGATATGCAGCCAGTTGTTTTTTTCCCCTTCAGGTTGGATCTGTGCTCACTGATACTACAGTCTTTAGGGTACTGCAAGTTTGACCCACATAGGCACGGCCACAGGGGCATTTCAGCATGTATTGTATATCAAATACTGTATACGCACATGTATCACATTTGAGCAAAATCCCTCATCTCTCTCTCTTCTGTTAGCCTATATTATTCTTCTCCTTTCATTTTCTCTCTCTCTCTCTCTATATATAAAATATGTATGTATAGTGTATAGTGACATGCAGTGTAACAAAAACAACCAAACTTTGATCATCGTAAAAAGGATTGAAACCAAAATGGACAAGTTAATACTTACTGTCTCGTTGTGCCAGGACATCCAGAGTTGAGAACAGCAGCATGCAGACCACCAGAATAAATGGTATTTTCTTCATCCCCATGGTCATCGTCATTATGATTATTATGATTCTGATTGTAGTCTTTCAGTCTACACCGTCAAGTTGTATGTTTCACTACTACTAGTTTCAGTCTCTCTCTCTCTTTCTCTCTCTCTCTCTCTCTCTCTATATATATATATATATATACCTGCACAGGGGCGTGTTGAGAACATTCCAGGGAAAAGATCCAGCTTTATGTCATTTGCTCTCTCTCTCTCTCTCTCTCTCTCTCTCTCTCTCTCTCTCTCTCTCTCTCTCTCTCTCTCTCTCTCTCTCTCTCTCTCTCTCTCTCTCTCTCTCTCTCTCTCTCTCTCTCTCACACACACACACACATTTTGCCCTAACCTAACCCTAACCAGCTATGGTGATAATGATAGGTGAAAATAGCCGATCTACATGGACACGTTGTGAGCTTGTAGATATATGTAGGCTATAGCCTATGAACTATTTTAAAATGTTTTTTTTTAAGAAAGAAAGAGAGAGGGGGCAGACGAGAGCAGAATCAAAGAGAAACAAAGACAGCCAGATGAGGAAAGTGACAGTGACCCTACTTGCCTTTTACTTTTGACACTATAAAACCTATACGTATCACAAGTATCACATCACATTGAGACTGAGACAGTTGTGATGCTCTGTGAGCTTGTAGATCAGCGATTTTCGCTACTTTTGAACACTACGCAGACCTCACACCTACGTCACACCGCCGATCTGACCAACATGCCCATATATGGAGATCGCTGATGTCATCAGTATATGCCCATATATGGGCATATAATTTTGTGCCCATATGTGTGTTATATTTATATATTTTGGGCAGTGGTGGCCTAAAGGTTAGAGAAGCGCCCTCGTTAACGGAAGGTTGCCGGTTCGAATCCCCGGACCGGCAGGAAAAATCTGGGTGGGGAAGTGAATGTTCACCACTTCCCCAACACCGCTGCAGTGCCCTTGAGCAAGGCACTGAACCCCAACTGCTCCAGTGGAGCTGCTTAGTGGCCAACAGCATAAGACTGTGGTTTTACTAGTCAGCTCCCAGGTTTTAATATGTCTGTATATCTGTGTGTTTCTATGTGCAGGGCGTTGCTGAAAATGAGCACTTATGCTCAGCTACTACCCTGGGTAAATAAAGAACAAAAAAATAGAATAAAATAAAAAAATGTGGAGCCGCCTGATTTGTTTGCACCTGATGCCATGACGACGCATTGAGGTTATAAACAACACACTCCATCGTAAAAAGGATTGAAACCAAAATGGACAAGTTAATACTTACTGTCTCGCTGTGCCAGGACATCCAGAGTTGAGAACAGCAGCATGCAGACCACCAGAATAAATGGTATTTTCTTCATCCCCATGGTCATCATCATTATGATTATTATGATTCTGATTGTAGTCTTTCAGTCTACACCGTCAAGTTGTATGTTTCACTACTACTAGTTTCAGTCTCTCTCTCTCTTTCTCTCTCTCTCTCTCTCTCTCTCTATATATATATATATATACCTGCACAGGGGCGTGTTGAGAACATTCCAGGGAAAAGATCCAGCTTTATGTCATTTGCTCTCTCTCTCTGGGTGGGGAAGTGAATGTTCACCACTTCCCCAACACCGCTGCAGTGCCCTTGAGCAAGGCACTGAACCCCAACTGCTCCAGTGGAGCTGCTTAGTGGCCAACAGCATAAGACTGTGGTTTTACTAGTCAGCTACCAGGTTTTAATATGTCTGTATATCTGTGTGTTTCTATGTGCAGGGCGTTGCTGAAAATGAGCACTTATGCTCAGCTACTACCCTGGGTAAATAAAGAACAAAAAAATAGAATAAAATAATAAAATGTGGAGCCGCCTGATTTGTTTGCACCTGATGCCATGACGACGCATTGAGGTTATAAACAACACACTCCATATTTGGGCGTAGCTGCATTGGGAACTCCTTATACTGTATGGTTATGGCTGAGTCATAGTGACCGGCCTCCCGGTTAGTCTTAAGCCAATTTTGATATAAGATTTTGAAGGGGAAAAAACTAAAAGCCAACTGGCTGCATATCTCAATACAATGTGACATCGTTGCTTCATTGAAATAAGTGGGGATTGTAGAGGCGTGCTAGAGCGAGACGTTAGCCAAGCAGTGTCCATGACGAGTTGTGCAAAGCCCGCTTCTGCACATCGCTAGGGTGTGAATCATGAAGACAACTAGAATAACTGGCATCTTCTTCATCCTTATAGTCATCATCATTATGATTATGGTTGTAGTCTATCAAGTTGTATCTCTTTATCTCTGTCTCTGTCTCTGTCTCTGTCTCTATATGTTACAGGGAAATTGGCATTCCAGGGAAATTGAATAAGGAGCGCTCGTTTTCACCGCCCCCAGGCAATTCTATAGAACCAACACTAGAGGGCAATGCAAGCCACAAGGCTTCCCAACCACAGTGCACTAACATATATGGCCCCAACCACACACACACACACACACACACACACACGCGTGTGTGTCAATTTGGTTTATTGAAAGCATGACTGTTAAGATAATTTTATTGTGTTCTGGCTTTTAACATTTGTTTTAGTTTATCCACGACACACACGCACACATGGATAGTAACCCATGAAAAGATCTATTCTACCCCTATCGGTTTACAACTCGGACAGCGCTTATTCGACTAGCAGATCATCATCGGCCGGTCGGCGTGGGCACTCGCGCCTGGAGGCGCTCGGGCGCGTCTCCTCGGCCTCAAGCTCTGCTTTTATCACGTGTGCGTGTGAACGCGTGTTCAGCGTTCCCCTAGCGTAGCTTCCTGGTTGCTATGTGGGGGGGAACAACAAAAGCCAGGTCCGCCTCGCATCAAAGCCCCGCCTCCTCCTCCTCCTCCTCTCGCCGCCTCGCATCAAAGCCCCGCCTCACGCCTCCTCCTCCTCCTCGCGTAAAAAACCCTCTCTCGAAAATCCCCGCCTCTCGCCGAAGCCCCGTGCCTAAAAACGAGTGCTCCTTTTTCAATTTCCCTAGAATGCCAATTTCCCTGTGACATATATAACTCGGCTGCATGTCATTCCCTGTGTCTCTCTCCCGGTTTCCTGTATATCTTCACTAATACTATCCAATAAAGGCAAAAGTAAAATCCCAAGTAAGTACACATAATACTTCACAACGCATCACCATGCAACATGTTGTGAGCTGATCAGCTGTTTTTGCCGAATGTTCACCTACTGTTTTATGACATGCAGAGTAGAGATGCGCGTTCTTGTGGTAAAACTCCAACCATGCTTTCCAGTAAAACCACGCTGAGTGACGACATTAAGAAACCAATTCTCATAACATACTCAGTTTCACTGTAACCCCCTTCTCACATACTGTCAGCAAGTCATATCTGTCACATATTTCCGTTTGTTAAAGATAATATTATAGATGATAGTTGTCATTTACCTGAAATGTTTAACAGGTCTGACCCCAAATAATGTTTCGTCCTTCTATTCCTTGGTGTACCACACCCTATGTTAAACTACAATATGTCAAATTAATAAAACTTTATTTACCATTTACGTATAAAACATGTTGTAATATTTATTGACCTGTTGCAGTCTCAGTCATAAACACAATCATAATGCTAATTAGGTACCTAGAAAGAAGGAAACAAACTGTGGTCAGTGTTTAGGCAGAATCAAAGTTTGGTGTGACCGCACCCTAACTCCACAAGTTGGAGTTACTGTACAATCATTACTTTTATTGACAGTTTGAGGATCCAATGGAGGTTTAGTCAAAAGTGTTTTTTTAATACTTTCATTGCTTCAATATTTGTAAAATCCACACAGACGTAAAGGGTATTCAATAGCACTGATTATACTGCACGTGCTGCTTGCACATGCTGTAATGTTTCAATGTAATATAGTCATTCTTATTTGTATTATTATAATCATACGTTTTTGTAATATTTTTCTGTTTGCCCTCTTTTTACTCTTATATCTGAGAGCTCCAAACTCTATTCCTAATGTATGTTTTCTGAATACTTACAAATGACAACAAAACACTCACACACTCACGTACACGTCAATGTTATTATAGTTACTCTTTTTTTTTCATTTGACTTTATGTTTATAATTTTCAGTTTGTTTTAATTTGTTTTCAAAGTGAATTTTCTAGTTTAGTTAATTTTATATTTAAAAAAATTATTGGCTGAAGTTTAGTTTGTATTAGTTTTAGTGTTAGCTTATTGTAATACAGGGTATTTGTCAGGGGTGAGATTCAAACATTTTAGAACAAAAAAGTAAAAAGCTGATTTACAAGCTCACAACGTGTCGATGTGTTGTGAGCATGAGACACACACACACACACACACACACACACACACACACACACACACACACACACACACACACACACACACACACACACACACACACACACACACACACACACACACACACACACACACACACACACACACACATGCTGGGTCCCATACATAGGTCTATGAAGTAAGAAAGACTGCAAGTAGTGCTTCACCCAATGACATTTAACTCAACCTTAAATGAAAAGACGCCATCTGCTGGCCGTGGGGGTGCACTGACTATGCCTGCAATGTGAGAGACTTTACGAGTGTGGATTCATGCAGACACTTTAGTGATTTATATTTTCTCACACATGGAACTAGTATATCTGTGTGAATATTTTTATATAAATGCCATGCGTATTTTTTTCCATGGGGAAAAATGTACTCTATCCTGGCCTTTACAGCATTTCATCAACGTGGGTTATTTTAATGCTTTATACTGTAAATACATTAGGCTTGACTTAAGCTTCTGCGCAAACACAACCAAAGTATGAATTAAATAGGAAATAAAAAATGCTTGTTTTATTGCATCAGCAAACAATATCAACAATGCATCATCATGTTTACAGTTTACATCACTATATTCAACACCTGATTAAACTTTAAACCAAATCTGCACTAAAGCAAAACTGAAAGAATGACAAATCACCAAAGATAAACACATTTCTGCTTTTTAATTTGTTGTTTGAAGCATTTCCAGGGGGGGGGGGGGGTGAGAGAGAGAGAGAGAGAGAGAGAGAGAGAGAGAGAGAGGAGATTCCTGTTGATTTAGCTATTTTTATTAAGAGGAAAACCCAGACTGGATCCACGGATCCGGATCTTCAAATAGTAAAATCAGCAGGAAGTTGAATTTGTATGACAAAATAAATAAGCATTACTGGGTTTGGTGATGTTCTATATTGTCTGAATCAGCTTTGCTTGCATTCGTTTATATGTGCTTAAAGAGTGACGTTGAGATGAGGAGTCAATGAGGAGTATATTTTTAATTATACATTTTCTAATCAAAGGAGCAATTATTTTAGATTCCTTGTCCACATTTGGAGTTACATCATGGCGAAGTGGTATTGCCCTTTAACTAACTTCCAGTAAACTGTGTGTCCTTTTCCATTTGTCATAAAGCAAAGCTTCAGCGTTGTCAACAACCTTTTAGGCAGCCCTGAGTCCCCCAGAACCCCCCACTTTGGTTTATTAGGCTGCTGCTCTGGCCTCCACGTGGGAGATGGCTTTCTGGACCCAGTCCTGAGTTCGGTCAACACAGAGCTTGGCACCGTTCTTCATTGTGAACCTAGAACACACATAGATATCGAAATGAATTCCATCATTAAGATGTTTGATTTTACATTGTATTCATATTTCATAGTCACTAACCAGTCAAATGGTACAATGTGTTGACACTCTTTCGCACCTTAATCCATTAAAACCGGAAAAACATGTGTCATTTTAGATTTTAGCTATACATGTATAGCAACATATGCTTTTTCAGAAAACTCTTAGGATTTATAACAGTGGAATTAGAACAGTGGTTCTCAAAAATAGCAGATATACAAGCTGACAAAAAGTTTGATAACTACTGATTTGTAGAATCGGCCTCAGGTCTTAATGGGTTAATGTCTAATCTCATGTACCTACCTACTGCTATGTGGACCTACTGAAGTGTCTAACACTATGCACCTTATGTCTGACGTCATGTACATACTGCATGCTGATTTATGCTATGTGTATACAGACATGTTTTTCTTTACTGATTTATTTACCTCCTTGCACTCCCTGCCCCTCCCCTCCTTTATTTTTTCTCTGTCTTTGTGAAAAAAAAAGAAAAAAACACATTTCACCCACTTCTTTACATCTGTAAGGGTGCGGTCGGTCACACTGAACTTTAATCCTGCCAATGCGGTGGATTCTGCCAATGCTTTTCAATGATTCTGCAGAAATCCGTGAATGGCAACAAACCGCTCCGTTCCCATTGAAAAGCATTGGCAGAGTGATTGGTAAAGTTGGTAAAGTTCGGTGTGACCGCACCCTAAACCAAAAAAGTAGAGTCTGATTCTGATTCTGAAATGGTCAATCAGCGAGTAATGGAGCAAGTCATTCATTCAGTAAGTCCAGGGGCTTCACAGGGGGGGGGGGGAGTAAGTAGCACTGTGTTACTAGGGCCCCAGGTGAGGGGGCATAAAATAAAATAAACTAAACATTTAAAAAAAAAACTTTTTTTAAATAAAAAATGTATAGGGGAGCCCACTGTCAATCTTTGTCCCCAGGGCCCACCAGGGCCCCACCACCCATTTGGTGGTACGCCCCTGAGTAAGTGTAATTAAACAATCTCAGTAGAGGTATTGTATTTTTTGTTCCATCATTCCTCACTGGGTCACAAGACACAAACAGTTTTATTATTTTATCATGATGGATATATCATTTTAGTATTGATTAGCTGTCTCTTGAAGCATGTTAACAGTTTATAAAAACGCAGGGATCAACATTATAAATGGCCCGCTGACCCGTGAGTACAATTTAAATCCTCCAGGCCAACAGAGCACAACTTGCATTTGCGCCGCTCGGGCCAGTAAGAATAATGCCTTCACTTTATTTCCCTGTAGTGCTGGTGTTTTGTAATGATTTTTGTGAAATTGCCATGATGGTCTAAAAGTATCCAAAATTGGTATACTAGACTAGACTCAGAGAGTGTTGGGGTTAAGGTGTGTACCATATTCAGGCTCTGATGCAGCCTGACAGCGAGGCGCGGGTTAGATTCCCGAGCCCGGCGGACTTTTGCTGCGTGTCACTCCCCCGACAGTCTATCTGTTTCCTGTCAATCTCTACCGCACAATCAAATAAATGTATAGAATAGCCTTAAAAATATCAAATAAACATGTTAGAAAGACTCAGAGAGTGTGATATCCCTTTATTCTTACTGGCCCGAGTGGCGCAAGTGCAAGCTGTGTTCTGTTGGCCTGGAGGATTTAAATTGTACTTACGGGTCAGCGGGCCATTTATAATGTTGATCCCTGCGTTTTTTATAAACTGCTAACATGCTTCAAGAGAAAAATACATTATCCCTATTCTTGGCCAACATAATATTATATTCATCATTCCAACCCCTCGCTATCATCCACATCAAGATTTACGCGTAGGTGCAATACAATGGTAAGTATAACGTAATACTCACACAACACCATCCTTAGCACAGTGAGTGCCTGTGCGTTGGAATGTCACCACGTTGTCCTTAGGAACGGGTTTGGTGTAGTAGCTGAAACAGCACTGAGATGGAGCAAAGCTCTCTGGGAGAGTGAGGCAGAGTGAGAAATTGTCAGACAAAAACAACAACAACCAAAACACTTTGATCGTCCTAAATCACCATGATTAAAAAAATCACACCCTGTGTGAAGTGGGCGGTGTCTTCCTAGCTAACCACAATACTGAATGGAGTCAACCAATATATATGCTTTGATCTGAAAGAGCCACTTAGTGTCAGCATGTGTCTTGCTAGCTAATCACAATACTGAATGGAGTCGATCAATCATGTACAAAAGATAAATACATTTATCTTTTGTAAAACACACTTTATGATGGACAAAACCATAACTTAAAAAAAACAATATTTTGGTTTTTTTTAAGTTATGGTTGCTTATATAGGGCTATGCACATGTGTCATGTGACACTGGCCAATCACAGTCCTGAATAGATTGTGATTGGCCAATCGCAGCGCAGGATAATTGTACAAATTTCCAAACCTCACTTTTAGGGCCGGTTTCACTGCCCAAGATATTTGTACATTTTTCCAAATCTCACTTATAGGGGCGGTTTCACCGCCCAAAAAAACATGGCAGACAGGAGAATAGACTTACCCTCTGCTGCAGCCAGAGCTGAGAAGAGCAGCATGCAGGCCACTAGAATTACTGGTATCTTCTTCATCATTGTAGTCTGTCAGTCTATACCTCTCTCTCTCGCTCTGCAGTCAACAACCCTGAATGTTTTAATGTGCGTGTTGTGTTGCACATGTGTCTCTATATGTGTCTAGTTGGCACATATTAATGTAGGTGGGATTAACCTTTTGGTAGTGGGGGGGTAGAATTAAGGAAACAAACTGTGGTCAAAGTTTATTTTGAGAACAGAAAGCAGAGAGGTGTTAATGCACTTATCATAACACTGTACGTGCATCCTGAATGCACTGAGAAGATGCATAGACGTGCAATTTATCAAATAGCAATGCTACACATGCTGCAGTGCTTGTGCATGTTGTAATGTTTCAATGTAAATTGTCCTGTCTATGGAAGCTCCACACTCAAATTCCAATGTACTGTATGTGTTCTAAATACATACAAATGGCATTAAAGCATCCAACACTCAAAATTGATTGAAATTCCAATATTTCCCTATAGTGTGTGTACAGTATATAGGGGACAGGAAGTATAACACAGCCTGGGAAGAGGAGAGGAGAGGAGAGGAGAGGAGAGGAGAGGAGAGGAGAGGAGAGGAGAGGAGAGGAACAATATGTGCATTATTTTTACACTGATTAAAGGAAAGTAATAAAAAGGAGAGAACTGTAAATACATAATTATTTTTGAATCTTGAACAGTCCTCATCAGTCGAATCAAAAGCTCCATTATTAAAGTAGCTAGCCTATATAAACGTATTTATGAAATTGTAATGGAGAGTCTGTGTGGGTGTCGTTGCAACGCTCAAACCACAGCAGCAGAAGCAAGAGCTCAAAACTGCAATGCACGCACGCACACACACACACACACACACACACACACACACACACACACACACACACACACACACACACACACACACACACACACACACACACACACACACACACACACACACACACACACACACACACACACACACACACACACACACACACTGACTTACACACACGCAGACGTGCACTTTATCAAATAGCTAGCCTGCTAGTACTTGAACCTGGGGTGACAGGGCCTTCTCTGTGGCCGCGCCCCCTCACTGTGGAACTCACATCAGAGCTGCCCCCACCCTCACCACATGTAAAACCACACTCAGAACCCACCTTTTCAGGCTCACATTCTATACATAAACCCCCCCCCCCCCTTTTTTTTTACCTTTCTTTTATAGTTTTTTAACCCTTTTAACCTTCCTAATAAAGTAGTTTTTATGATCTGTAAAGCGATTTTGAGTACCTAGAAAAGCGCTATATACATCGTATGTATTATTATATTATTATTACTTTGCTACAGTATGTCACTGCGCATGCATCTGCTGCAATGTTTCAAATGTAGTTATTGTCAGGATAGAGTGACAAAACCAACAAAACTAGGCGACCTGTTCCATTTGTCATATAAAGCAAAGCTTGGTGTTCATCTATGAACTTTTGTTGTACAAGACAGCCCTGTGTCACCCCACTCTCACATTTGGCTTGTTAGGCCTGTCTGGACTGCACAGCTCTGATGAGATTCTGGACGCAGTTCTGAGGTGTGTTGGTAGAGAGAGAGAGAGAGACACACACACACACACACACACACACACACACACACACACACACACACACACACACACACACACACACACACACACACACACACACACACACACACACACACACACACACACACAAGCTGCAACTTGTTCTGAGGAGGACATGACAAAAGGGACGGCACTTGGCATCCTCATGGAGAGGGATGATCTTGTTGGTTTCTCAGTGGTCCTTGTGGAACAAATGATCTCTCCATCCCCCTTCAACAGCTGTGGTGATGCTGATGGGTCTGCTCATACAAACAGATGCTATTGAAAGTGAAAGAGTGTGTTCTTAATGTCTGCCTCCTCAAAGTGAAAGTGATGTGTGCCTTTATCAAAGTGAAAGAGTGTGCATGTTTTTTCCTCATAGCGCACGAGTGCCGTGCTATGAGCTTGCAGATCTGCTATTTTTTGAAAAATCGCGAACATTTGTGCAAATCTTTGAATATATATAGAAAAAGAAAGAAATATGTTGCTATATCAGTGGTGCTCCAACTTTTCCACGTCAAGGACCCCCCAAAATGTATTTGGCCGCGGACCCCCATCTCAGGCATTCCAGGGACCGCCACTGAAGACTAAGCTTCAAACCTCCCAAAACAAACTGATTCGGCTACTCCTCGGATTGGGGCCCATGACCCACCTTTCTCCCACCCATTTTGCCAGCCTAGGCTGGGCCTGGCTCAGAGTGGAAGACAGGGTTAAACAACTAAAAATGGGACTGGCCTTCAAAATTGTAAATGCAAATTTGCCCGATATGCCCCCTATTCCCGCATATCTGAGTAAATACCTCCAAAAGGTTAGCGACACCCACAGTCACAATACCAGAGGGAGCATTAACAACAATTTGGTACCACCCACCCATAAATCAAACATGGGCAAATTCTCCTTCTACAGCACTGCCACCCAGGATTGGAATAGTCTAACTCCATCCCTCAAAAAATGCAGTTCGCTGGGCTCATTTAAAAGAGCCTTAAAAAAATCACCTTTCAGGAGGCCAAAGGAGGAGGTAGTACCATTTTCCCGTTAGACAGCAGACCCTCCCCCCCCCTGTTCTTGTACATATTGTTTTTTTTGTTTTTGTTTTCCCTCATTTTTTTTGGTTTTGTTGTACATAGTGTTTATTTTTTTGCTGTTTATTTTGTAATGATATTTGAACTGTGGTGCCACTATATATGCCTATGAATTGAATACCAAGGCCCTCATTGGAAACAAGTCCGCAAGGACTTTTATGAACGGACCTGTTAGACAAAGTATTTTAAATGTAACTGTGCTGTTTTACATGTTTTGCCTAATAAAATATTCAATCAATCAATCAAAGCCAGAAGCACAGATCGGAGTTAAAAATGTTCGCTTTAAAACGTGTGTCACAGGGAAATTGGAGAACCAGGGAAATTGAAAACGGAGCGCTTGTTTTTATGCGCGGGGCTTCGGGGCGAGGCGGGGCTTTTCGAGACAGGGTTTATTACGCGAGGCTAAAAGGAGGAGGAGGAGGAGGAGGAGGATGAGGAGGAGGAGACGGCGCCGCGAGGCTGGGCTTTGATGCGACGCGGACCTGGCTTTTGTTGTCCCCCCCACATAGCAACCAGGAAGCTGCGCTAGGGGAACACTGAACGTTCACACGCACACGTGATAATAGTTATTGTCCATGACGGAGGCGCGCCGACTCAGCTGAGCTTGAGGCCGAGGAGGCGCGCCCTCACGCCTCCAGGCGCGAGTGCCCGCGTTGACCGGTCGATGCTCTGCTAGTCGAATCAGCGCCGTCCGAGTTGTAAACCGATAAGGACAGAATATATCTTTTCATGGATCATTATCCGTGTGTGTGTGTGTGTGTGTCAGGGATAAACTAAAACAAATGTTAAAAGCCAGAACACAATATAGTACAGCGGGTTAACTCCCGACTATTTCCATCATGTTAGAACCAAACACAGTAGAAAAATGTTTAAAGTATCATTTCCAACTAAATAGGGGATGCCTTTTCATTTGGTGATACTTTCGAGATCACCAGATTTCAAGGAAATGCATTTAGGTCGAGGTCAAGGTAAAAATGTGCCCAAAAAAATATTGCAATGATTTCCTCAGAATCAACAAATGCCAGTGTAACAAACATGGGTGTCTTATATAGGCGACACCAACAATGCACATCTGAAGGGGTTTAGACAATTAATTAATTAACATTCCTCTAGGGGGCAAGGAACTTTATGCAACCAATGGAAGTGGAGTCGTCTGTTCTCCTGATTCTCCTGCTGATTCAAACTTGGCCTGCCTTGCCCCATGTTCACAAGAGGAGGCTGACACTTGTCTGCTCCTGCATGTGGCAGATACTGTGCTAAAGGGGTGTAACAAGGTGACCATACGTACTGTTCATACTGATGTGGTAGTAAAGTATCATCAAATGAATGGGCAACCCCAACTTAGTTGGAAAGAACGCCTTAAATGTTTTTTTTTAAGTATTTAGACATTCAGACCCTGTAAACGGGCGGCCATCTTGGATTTGACCCCTCAGAGGTCAAATTTTACTTCCCTCCCCTTCTGAAAATTAATGTTACTAGCCCATACCCGGTCGACCCAAGACACCAAGACGGACACCAAGACGGACAGACAGAGGTTACTCCAATTATATAGTAGGATATTATTTACTAATTATGCTGAAAGTTTCAGCCTTCATACAAAAAGTGCACGATCGTATTGCTATTACGCTCTACTAATAAAAGTATCTTAACAGTCATGCTTTCAATAAACCAAATTGAAAGCAGACACGCACGCACGCACGCACGCACGCACGCACGCACAAGCACACACACACGCACATGCACACGCACACGCACACATGCACACATGCACGCACACACACACGCACACACACACATGCACGCACACATATCCATTACATTTAACCATGGCTTAGATTGATAAAAGACCTAAATAGTACTGCTTTAATTAGTACCGTTGGTCATCTCAATATAGTTTTTCCACTTATTGTTATTTTGTTGTTCAAAGTAAGAACACATGATACTTCACAGCGCATCACCAGACCACGCAACACATCGTGAGCTTGTAGATCAGCTGTTATCGCCAAATGTTCACCTACTCTATTATGACATGCAGAGTAGAGACGATGGGGTTCTTGTGGTGAAACTCCAACCATGCTTTCCAGTAAAACCACGCTGAGAATGACGACATTAATAAACCACTTCTCATAACATACTCAGTTTCACTGTAACTCCCTTCTCACATACTGTCAGCACAAATCATATCTGTCTTTGGTGTACCACAACCTATGTTAAACTACAATAATGTCAATAAAACCTAATACATGTAAAAATGTGATGTATTATTTATGTTTCTTTTAAAGTTGATCCAAAGTTTATTTCTTTAGTTTTTTTTCATGGTAGCATAGCTTTAAGTGGAGTCTGAATGCAATATTACAGAAATGTACAAATTACAGAAAGTCAGGCTGGACTATTGGTTACAGAGACTGTCCTGTTGCAGAAAGATCATGTTCACTATCATAAACACAACCATCACACTCACAATCATAATGCTAATCCAGTATTGTTCAGAAGAATCAGATTTGGTGGGTTCCAGCGTGACTGGAGAGGGGTGGGAGGGGGTAGTAATGAATCCATCCGTCCATCCGTCTATATTTGTACTGTAAGTCCCATTGGTATGTCCCATTATTGTGGCGGCTTGAGGGTATTAATTCAAATTTGTCTCAAACGTCCACTTGGACGCAAGGATGAACTGATTACATTTGGTAGTCAAAGGTCAAAGGTCAAGGTCCCTGTGACCCAAGAAAACACATTTCATCCATGTCGAAATAGTGATACCATATGTAATGTATTTATTATTTTAATAAAATAAAATTAAATACACCTATTGCTTCAAAATCCTCATTTATTAATGGTTATAGACATGGTTTGCGGAGACATACAGCCACAATGCTGTATTTCAACCTTTTTTTTTAATATATGTATATATATTTGTTAGCCGCTTTATTAAAGCAATAAGTAACTCCAACCTGTGATGAAGAGATTATATATTCATGATGCAATTCACGCTGAATGTATGTCGAGTCTGTGTCTTATTGCCACATATTAGAGAAGGTTGGTGGAAACTTGTTTGTGGTGTGTGTGTGTGTGTGTGTGTGTGTGTGTGTGTGTGTGTGTGTGTGTGTGTGTGTGTGTGTGTGTGTGTGTGTGTGTGTGTGTGTGTGTGTGTGTGTGGAGGTCGGGGGAGTACCTATAATTAAGGAAATACACTCTGGTCAATGTTTATTTTGAGAACAGAAAACTGAGAGGTGTTAATGCACTTATCATAACACTGTGTGTGCATCCTAAATGCACTGATGCATAGATATGCACTTGCAAAGTTGGGATGTTTCAATCTAGTATACTGTAGATATTCTCATTTTTACTATCAGTATATTTTTTGATTGCATATTTTCCTGTATCCTCTCTTTCTAGTGCTACAGTATCTCTGACATATCCACACTCTATTGCATTCCAAATACTTACACAACATCAATAGTCAAAATAATGTATCTGATTACATTGTGATAATGTGTGCATTCCCCTCCCTATCAGATCTGCAACCTCGTTTCACTCTTTTATGTCCAGGCTCAAAACCCACGTTTATTCACTAGTGATTGAATACTCTGATGTGACAGATTTTCGTCTTGTGCTTCTATGTCCATGTAAGGTTTATTTGTGCCTAAAGAGCGTTTGTGTCTGGATGTTTTTGTCAGTGTTTATTGTATAACTTCCCGTTATGGTCTGTACATGCAGCACTTTGGCGAATGTGTGTGTGTTTATTTAGCTTCATAAATAAATTTGACATGACTTATAGGCCACTATGCAAACACAACCAATGTGTGGATTCATTAGGAACAAAAATAGCGTGTTTTATTGTTACCGAAAATGCTCTTTTATTGTTGTAGAAAACCAGGGTTAATATCAACAACTGATCATTTAAATGTTTAAAGCACTACATTTGATATACCTATACATAAAAGAAACCTGCACTAATAAATGGACACAAAACTGAAACAATTTAGTAGAAATTACCACTGATTCATACACATTTTCTAAGAATAAAGAAGAAGGACAAAAATAAGCATTTTATGCTTTCTAAATCCACTAGTTAACGGAGTGACATTTTCCATTTTGTCTATATTTTGGACTCCACATGGGTGATGAGATTCTTGACCCAGGTCTGAGTTGGGTCAGTACATTTCTTGGCGCCATTCAGCATTGTGAACCTAGAGAAGACAGACATAGAGAGAAGATTTTCATCTTTTCATTTTGCATACAGTATTCATATAGTTGTTAACCCAGATGATCAATCAGTGAGTAATGGAGCAAGTCAGTCATTCAGGAAGTGTAAAGCTGTGTTTTCACGAGTCACGACTACAGTGCCAGTATTTTACCTGCAAAGAAATTGCATAACTTGCTGGAATGGCAATGGGAGAGACTAATTTCACTTGCCCTCTTTGGCAGCAAAAGTGCTGGTATTACCTGATAAGTGACCGTTTTAATTTGTGTATTTTCTAACAGTATAGTACTTTATACTTGCGTGAGAGGTGACTGTAAGCACTCGAGACTGTAACTTTAATCCATCGAAAGAACAGAGGGTTTCCTCTCTCTCTCTCTCTCTCTCTCTCTCTCTCTCTCTCTCTCTCTCTCTCTCTCTCTCTCTCATCTCTCTCTCTCTCTCTCTCTCTCTCTCTCTCTCTCTCTCTCTCTCTCTCTCTCTCTCTCTCTCTATTCATTCATTCATTAAGACAGCTCTTTTATTTTTTGACTGCCAAATGTTAAATCATATTTAAGACAGCTGTGTGCTGTAGTGTCTCTCTCTGAGAGAATGAGACACTCACCCACCCTCTCCCATAATGGAGCAAATTTTACTTCGTAGTTGGACAAGCCATCCCCATGCAACATAATTATGTATTCTCAGAGTGATGTCAACTTTGCTTTGAAGCATTTTTGTCACTGAACAGTTTTGGCTACAGGCCGTGGCTACAGCCTGTCACATGCGCTCTCTCGCTATCAACTTAAAGCATGCTGGCTGGCTCTATCCAAAGTGACGGTCAAAGTAACTATCCATATGGACAGCTACATTTTGTATTGCCACATTGGCCTAAATTAATCCATGTTTTTAACACTTTAACAAGAGTGTAATTACCCCTTTCAGTTTTAAGAGGACATTTTGTTTTCATTTTATTAGAGAGGTGTTATCATAACACGGTGTGTGTATCCTGAATGCACTGAAATGATGCATATACTGTACGTGCACTTTATCAAATATCTACTTAGTATACTGCACATGCTGCTTGTATATACTGCAATGTTTCAATGTAATATAAATGTTATTATTTATGTATTATTATTAGTCTGTTAATAATAAAATTATTAACAGACTGATAATACAATTATTATTATTATTTCCTTTTTTCACAGAAGGCCTCAGTAACTTACTGAATGGACTTTGTATTTTTAAATTCCCTGTTCACTGCCCCATCTTCCTTCTTCCGAGGAGAGGAGAGGAGAGGAGAGGAGAGGAGAGGAGAGGAGAGGAGAGGAGAGGAGAGGAGAGGAGAGGAGAGGAGAGGAGAGGAGAGGAGAGGAGAGGAGCAATGAAAGATTGATGGATAAAAAAGAGATAAAAGGAGAGATGATGATGATGAAAGAAAGGATATGAAGATCCATAAATAATTACATCTATTGACACCATGCAGGATGGTCTGGCATTTCTGTTACAGCTTGAGACAGAAAAACATTCACAATAGAGGTACATTGCACATTTACATACAGTACATACCGTACATGCATACTAGATCTAAAAGCATTTTCATGAATTCTGGTGATCTCAGCAGTATCACCAAATGAATGGACATCCCCATTCCCCGCATTTTTTTTTTCTTACACTGTTTGAATATTAGACCTGGTGAAAGGGTGGCCATTTTTGTGTTATTTTCATGTGTGTGTGTGTGTGTGTTATTGGCACATATTAGTATAGATGGGGGGAGGGAATTACTTCGAATTAAGGAAACAAACTGTGGTCAGTGTTTGTGGTGTACTCAGCTTTCTGTTGCACAACAAAAAAGAACCCCCCCCCCCCCACACACACACACACAGTTCAATGATATTTAACTGACATTAAGATTAACATTCAACCCTGTGTGCAAAGACGCCGGTCGTTGAGGTGCACTGCTCGACTGCAAAGTTAGAATTATATAGTGTGCATGCAGCAGAGTTGGATCGGTCATTAAATTCCTGTAAATATTTAGAAAAATCCTGGCCTGGAAAAGAATTGGAATTAATCAAAATGTTTTGGAAAAATGTTTGGATATACATGTTTGGCTATTCATTTTGTTCATAAAATACATATACCAAAACATGTTACATGTTAAAATGGAATGCTGTGCTGCACAAGCTTTCATGGAAATCACAGTCTGTGTTCATGATTTGAGGCATTTTGTTCAAAACGGACCAATCCTGCAAACTTTGGAAGCCATTTTTATCCGGATAGAATATGAAACATTTGAAAGACCCGCTTTGTTTAATGAGAGATACTGTGTACTCATTTGCATGATATTTGGATAAAATCTGTAGGAATACTGTCAAAAAATGTGTTTTGCAAAAATCGGCCTCCTGGTGGCGCTATAACAGGCCCATGTGAAAAATGTGGGGCAGAGGTTCTGAATTGGCATCCAGGGAGTGTGTGTGCACAGTTTGGCTGCCAACAGTGCCGGATATAAGCTGTACACAGACAGAATGACACACGGACACACGGACACACGGACACGCGGACGGACGGACGGACGGACGGACGAACGGACAGGGTGCAAAACATACTCTCGCCATGGCTTTTGGCCTATAACCACACAGTAGCTGAACAGGTGCTTTGTTTATCAGCGATGCTATAGCGCCAACAACTGCAAAGAACCACTGACGATTGGCCAAAAAGTACTTACAGTAAATCCATGTAGATATATTAATATTGATGTCTTTTTTTTTTCCTTTTTTTACCATGGAGAAAAATCACTTGCGCTAATATGCAAAAACAGCCAAACTATGTATTAAGGAAATCAAAATGCTTATTTTATTGTAGCAGAAATAATATCAGCAATTCATCATTTTTTTAAATCTGCAAAACACACAAAAAACACTGATCATACAAAAATACTAAAATTGTGTATGATCAGTACGTTTTCTACTTTAACATTTGTTGTTTAAAGCACGTTATTTTCAGGATAGAGAAAACATACAAAAGTACAGAAACTTGAGAGATTAAATAGTCACCACAAGTTAAGTGGGGGTGACCCATTTGCTATAAAGCAAAGCTTGTTGATCTCAAAGCATTGTCACAAAACCAGATATATACCAGATATTAGGCAGCCCTGAATCCCACAGAACCCTCTATTATAATTGAAAAAGTCCTATACAGCACTTTGTCAATGTTGGTTGTTTCAAAATGTGTTTTATAATACATTTGATTGGACTTAGGCTACTATGCAAACACAACCAAAGTATTGATTCATTAGGAAGTAAAAGCAATCCATTCAATATCTGATTAAACAAAATCTGCACTAAAGCTAAACTAAAGCTCTAAAGCAAACGACAAACATTTCTGCTTTTTAATTTGTTGTTTAAAGCATGGAAAAAACAGAGCTTGAGAAACCTGGGAGTTGAACTATAACTAGCAGTGAACTGTTGCCTTTTCCATTTGTCATAAAGCAAAGCTTGGTAAAAGCATTGTCAAACTAGAAAAAGTGCTCCTCGGAGCACAGGTCTCCGCCAGGTCAGGTAGGTTATTGTGGCCTCCTGGTGGCGCTATAATAGGCCAATGTTTAAAGGGTGCCATTTGTTCTTAGGCCTTGCACGGCAATCGGACACTGCATTCATGGTTTGAGGCATTTTGTGCAAAACAAAATGTTTTGCTAAATTAGACCTGTTGGTGGCGCTATAACAGGCCAATGTTAAAAGGGTGGCATTTGTTCCTCAACATAATTTGAATGTGCGTGCAAAGTTTGACCACAATCGGACGGTGCGTTCACGATTTACAGACTTTTGTTAAAAACAAGCCACTACTGCAAACTTTAGATGTCAATCTTAGCCAATGAGGATGGAATATAAAAAATCAAACACATCCGTCTTGATCACATGACTATGGAGATCATGTGTACCGATTTGCGTGAAATTTGGATAAAATCGGAAGGAGTAATATAAAAAAATGTGTTTTACATAAGTCGGCCTCCTGGTGGCGCTATAAAAGGCAAATGTAAAAAATGCAGGGCAAAGGTTTTTCCTTGACCTCTAGGGAGTGCGCATACAAAGTTTTACACAGATCGGTGCAGTTATAGTTAAAAACATGAATCTGCCTGTTATAGCGCCACCATGAGGCTGATTTGAAATTGCATGCTGAGTTCATGATTTGAGGCATTTTGTTGAAAACGGGGCACTCCTGCAAACTTTGGAAGCCATGTTTAGCCAATCAGGAGAGAATAGAGGTAGAGGAAGCGCAGTAGTGAAAAGAAAAACACAGGATAAAACACAGTGTGTGTGTGTGTGTGTGTGTGTGTGTGTGTGTGTGTGTGTGTGTGTGTGTGTTTGTGTGTGTGTGTGTGTGTGTGTGTGTGTGTGTGTGTGTGTGTGTGTGTGTGTGTGTGTGTGTGTGTGTGTGTGTGTGTGTGTGTGTGTGTGTGTGTGTGTGTGCATGCGTGCGTTCGTGCAGGCACTGGGGGTACCTGGCACAAAACTTGACGTGAGAACCACTGGTCTACAGTAAGTAAACTTTACCTGTACAGTGTGTTCAATGTTATCTATAGGTACAAGGCTATAATAAATATAACCTAATACTCACACAACAGCATCATTGGCACAGTGAGGGCCTGTGCGCTGGAATGTCACCACGTTGTTCTTAGGAACGCATCTGTTGTAATAGCTGAAACAGCACTCAGTTGGACCAAAGATCTCTGTGAGAGTGAGGCAGAGTGAGAAAGACATCACCCATTTAGATACAGGTCATATCACACAAACCCCCTGGATCATGGAACCTTCTAGACAACACTCCCACTAGTCATTTGAAATGTTCCACCAGTAAATATGAATATGAACCACCCACTGGGAAAATAAAGCAAAAATAAGGACATATGTTCCAAGACAAATGTGATATACAGTACATACTTAAATGTGATACACGCTCAGTATGTGATGTATGCTTACATGTGATATACATGCTTAAATAATACTGTACATTAAATCCTAACAGCCCAGTGGTTGTATCTTCAATAAAATGGGACACTGTTGCATCATTGAAATAATGTGGAGACAGATAGAGAAGCTACATCTACCATGAAACATAAGACATCTCTTTAGACTTTATATGCTTGATTACTTGTTCTTGTTTGATAAATGCTGCTCATGCTATGCATATATACGTGACACTTGCACCGTTGACATTAAAAACAGTAAAACATCAGAAGAGGGCTTGGGGCCCGTGAGGAGCGTCCGAGAGAGCTAGGCGTTGGCCAAGCGAATGCCCATGACCAGTTGTGCAAATCCCTAGCCTGGTTCCAGACCATAGACCCAAACTGGAGCCCATATACCGTCTTCAGAAACGAGCAGTAAGAACAATAAGTTGTGCACACCCAAGACATTCATCTCAGCCTTTATTTATCCGATTAGGTGTTCTCAGTATTTATCAAGTGAACCATCTTCAAATTGGCTTATTTGTTTATGGCTCATTGGGGAGAACCCTTCCCTCCTTTTTTCATCATATATTTGAGTATAATTTTCAGGTTCATAATTACCCAACACGTAGCTCAAATAACCTCAGACCCCCAAAGGCCCGTACCTCTCAAATCCAGTTTAATATAGGCTTCAGAGGGTCAAAAATATGGAATTCTCTGCCATTACATCTATGGAAGTTGTCTTCTCACCAATTTAAGAAGGTTCTAAAATCGCTTCTCTTAACAACCAAATACTTTCCATATGGTCTGCCTAATATAATATAATAACATTTTCCCTAGAGGTTTACACTTTGGTTCCCCTGACTTTTATTGTTGTAATATGTTTTTGCTGATTCTTTCTTTTTTTGTAACAGTGTCCATATTGGTCTTTTCCGTTCTGTTTCTTCATCTGTATGACATGTCTATTAGTGTTTAAACTGTAATGGATGTGTATATTCCACATTGATGTTAATTTTATCCTATGAATGTACAAATATTCCCGGAGAATGCCACTTCTCAAGCCCCTGGAGGGTTTTTAGGCATTCTCCTTCACATTTTTACTGAATCTTTGTATCATTTTTAAATGTTCTTGTAAGTGATAATAAACAAACAAACAAACAAACCCCGCCCACTCTCTGAGTGGGGCTCCTCTTGGTCTGGTGTCATAATGTGAGCCTATGGCTTTTCACGGTAGAAGAAATACCTGTCAAATCAGAGTCGGAAGTGGGGGTGGGTCTAACGACAAGCCAATCAGCGCCACGGGGCGTTCTCAAGCTGTGCGACACGACACTAGCCTGCAACGTCACATGTAGGCGGATCCTTGGATCTCTTGTGATTGGTTTAGGGAAATACTAATCCCCTCCCCCAAGTAATCGACTACAGTGCAGCCAATTTCAGACTGAAGCTCCACGCAGCTTCAGTCTGATAATCAGGCTAGCAAATCCCGCTTCTGCATACAGATAGGGTTCGAATCAGTTCATTCAGTTCTCGTCTACATGACGGTACACGAACGCTACCTGAACAACTATCAAAACAGCATGCAGTGTAACAAAAACAACAAAACTTTGATCGTCGTAAAATGATCTCCGTCATGATTAAAACCACGATAGATGAGCCAATACTCACTGTCCTGTTGTGCCAGGACATCCAGAGTTGAATAGACTTACCCTCTGCAGCCATAGTCATCATCATAATGATTATGATTATAGTTGTAGTCTTTCAGTCTATACCGTCAAGTTGTATCTTTCTGTTTCACTGTCTCTGGTAGTTTCAGTCTCTCTCTCTCTCTCTCTCTCTCTCTCTCTCTCTCTCTCTCTCTCTCTCTCTCTCTCTCTCTCTCTCTCTCTCTCTCTCTAGCAACTATAAATCAAATATCAATCCAATATTTCTACTCCAAAAAAAAGCCATCTGAATTGTCAATCATGCAGAATACTACACACCAACAAATTCACTTTTCATTCATTCAAACACCCTAAAACAACATGATCTTGTTGACCTAAATACTGCAGTCACAATGCTCAACGCACGTAACCATCTGCTTCCGCGCTGTATCCAGGAGCTGTTTGAGTCAAGAGAGAGTAGGTATAACCTAAGGGGATTCGGTTTTAAGGGGACTAAGGCATAAGTGTCAGAGGGGTGAATCTTTGGAACGGCTTGGACGATGAATTAAAAAAGTGTAGATCCATAAAAACATTTAAAAGAATGTATAAATCTAAAATAATAGATAAATATAGAACATTAATGTGAATTATAAATACTTAAATGAATGTTAGCTTTGCTAGATTATCTTATATATTATATCTTAATTACATATTAATTATGTATTATCAAGTATTATTCAAATTGATTACTACAGTATTATATCTGGATATTGTAATATGATAATTCAAGAACTCTGTAAGTCTTGTCTTTCGGTTGTTGTGATCACGTTTGTCTTGTTTTTTTCTCTGTTGTGTTAATCTTCTCTTTTGTCTGCTTTCTCGTTTGTTTGTTGCTTGTTTTTTCTTGTTTTAGTAGTTTTTCTTTTTTCCTTTACGTCAATTTTTTTTTTTGTGAAAAAGGATAGGCAAAATAAGCCATTGGCTTCAGCCTACACCTTTTTGGTCTAAACCATATATGATATGTTATGATGATATGTTGAATATATTGAATTGATCCTGTTAAGACCAAAATAAAATACTACTACTACCTTGAGGGGGAAAAAAACTAATAGCCAAATGGCTGCATATCTCTATATTATAAATGTGACATTGTTGCTTCATTGAAATAAGTGGAGATAGAGGCGTGCCAGAGCGAGACGTTAGCGAAGCAAGTGTCCATGACGAGTTGTGCAAAGCCCGCTTCCGCACACCGTCATTGTCAACATGGCACACTAAAGCAGAGGTTCTCAAACTTGTTTGTGGAAAGTACCCCCTTTCCATTATTTCTGAATCAAAGTACCCCCTTGTACGACTACAACATTTTGCTGAGAAAGTGTTTACATCAAAAGTCCAGTCAGTATGTTCAAAATAAACCAGCATAATGGAAAATACGTATTGCTTTCTATTCATTAACAGTTCAGTCAGACAACTCTTAGATTGGATTAGAATATATATTTATTAGCAATATATATTTGCAAGCTTGAGCATGGTATAGAAAACAAGAGGAAGCATAGTTTGGCGTCAGGCCTCTGAATCCATTCATTCCCTGTAAGGATAACATTTTAATGAATGTTACATGCCAATTAGCATTTACAGGGAATGAATTAAACCCCCAAGGGGATCTAGAAACAGAGCCTACAGGTGGATGCCGGGGAGGCGGGTGGGATGACTTCATGGGCAGCAGCAGGTAAGCAGCGGTAGCAGGATCTCAGCAACAGCAGCAGCAGTAGCGACACACGTCAGCTCAGAAAGACAGGGCAGCCAGAGTGAGCAGGTAACAACGCAGTACCTATAACCACCCGATCAGGAGGAAAGTGCATGTGACTAGTCACCTGATCGGTTGCCCCAATCCCTTGAGTTGCCTGGCCTGAACTAGCTCCGTAAACTGCGCCTCATTTCAGTCAGACAACTCTTAGATTGGATTAGAATATATATTTATTAGCAATATATATTTGCAAGCTTGAGCATGGTATAGAAAACAAGAGGAAGCATAGTTTGGCGTCAGGCCTCTGAATCCATTCATTCCCTGTAAGGATAACATTTTAATGAATGTTACATGCCAATTAGCATTTACAGGGAATGAATTAAACCCCCAAAACAGCAAGAACCCCCAAAACGGCTTGGGAGCACAGGGCCTGACGCCAGACCAACCATCTGTGAGAATGGTGGAGCTCCATGACTTGTTTCTTACTAACATGATAGTGTTCCTCACATTTAATTTTTTAAGTTTTAACTTAAACAAATGCAGCATGCAACCATGTGTTCAACAAGCCTGATGAATCCAGGTACCTGTTGATCCTGAAACCAGGAGTCCTAGACGGTATCCTAACACTACAGTGTCCACTGCTGTACCGCACCACGAGTAGGATTCGAAAAGGACATTCTATATTTATTTCTTTTTCAAAGAAATCTGCTATATATATATATATATATATCGTATATATATAAATGAGGTCATCCTATGATGAATGATAACTATTGTTTATCATCCATAATAAATAAAGTGTACTGACTATGTGTGTAAAGACGTGCTATCTTTACTTAACATCTGAATCAGTACCCAACGATACCTGAGCAGCAATTACTAATAGACTGAGCTTGATATGATTAGCCTGACTACATAGCCATAGAAAAACTTTTTAGCGCTATAGGAATAAACCAACATTTTTTAGCACCATGACATCACCACTAAACTAAATCCCCAGCAATCCACCCGAGTTGTAATTAAAGCGTCAATAATACGCAAGCAGCATTTATTGAATTAGCGATAGAACAGCGTGAGCACTCATACTCATGAGCTTTTAGCCTGCAGAATGTAATCCTTAACCAATATCTACGTAAGCTCCTGAGGACCATTGCCCCCGAGATTTAAGAAAAGCATAGACAAGCAGCGCTGTAGATGTAGCTGCATCAATACGGAGGTTGGAGAAAGCCCACAGCTTGAGCCGATCTCTCGCAGCTTGCAGAGAACCAGTTCAAGTTTAGGCCTACAGATGGAGAGACAAACACAATGTTATTGCAATTCTGGATTAGCCCGGCCATCCTATGACCAGTTTAACCCATTTTGGGTTCATGTTGCCATTTACCGTATAGCAACATGCATTTGTATTTTTTGAATAACTATTTGAAATTTTCCAGAACTTAGTCAAAATTTAGAAGGCGATTTTAGAATCGGCCTCGGTCTAAATTGGTTAAGCGCCCTGTGGCGCATATTAGCAATTAGCCTCATAGCAGTTGATGCAGAAAGAATACGGTAACAACTTAAATTATAGCTTGCAGAGCTTGACGCAGATTGTTAGACATGTGAATAATATTAACTAACGCCGATATCCCTCTCCATCCATAGCCTAATAGATTTAGCACGAAATGCCATCTGTTGCAAGTCTGGATCGGCCCAATAGAGCCAGACGCCAGAGGTTGGCAGAATTGATTTAGCAGAGTTTAGCAGCAAGGCTAGGCAGCCCAGTAGATGATGCAGCATAGGTGCCGAGAAGACATTGAGAAGCCCACATCTCAAGCACAGTAGATGATGCAGCATAGTGCTGAGAACATTGAGAAGCCCACATCTCAAGCAGCTCTCTCACGCTGCCTTGAGAGCTCACAGTGCCGCCAAGAGCGTAGGTAGCTCAACCTGGAATCTAGAACCAGAAGCAGAATTATTCTTGCAATTACCATGATGAGCCACCCTGGACGAGATGACGCCGTTATAGACCGCTGGGACAGGAATTTACTTCCTGAAGCCACTCACACATCCACGGTGAAGCGTGCGTGCTTCACTGTGGATGAGTGGGGACGCATGCTGCACGTCAATGCACGAGTGTGGCCTCAATCCTGACACAGTCAGTCGCACACCGCAAGCTGCTGGTTGCACTGCAACACTCGTCACCAGTGATGAACACACCGTGATGTGGTGCTAAATATGCCGTGAGCATCCCACTCTGGCGGATACCGCAGCGCCTCTTATACGGGGACAAATACTTCCAGTCACCCAGCTTTTGATAAGCATGAGACAAGCAAAGCCCATCAACATAGTGTAACTATTGATAACAGGAGCAGCCAGGATCGGAGTCCCTCTTTTATCCGTCCTGCGAGATATGTCGCGGCGAAATATATATATTTTATTTAATCGATGCGCACCAGCCAATCATGGACAATGACTGATATCTTGACTCTACTGAAGCCCCACTATCTATCCTGTTGCAATAACTTTACTTCTGTAATCTTGATGCTCATAACATGACAACATCACTTGGCAGCCAACTTTTTTATATACCATGTACCTCCCACATGGAAGCAAGCATGCAGTGTTTAGCTTGTGCTACGACAATCCAGAGCTATCTACATAAGTAAGCATGCTGAGTTTAGCTTGTGCTACAACCAATTTGATAGCTTTACGCATGGGAAGCAAAACATGCTGTGTTTAGCTTGTGCTACCAACAATCCAAGCTTCCACATGAGAAGCAAACATGCTGAATTAGCTTTTGCTACGAACAATCCAAGCTTCCGCGTGGGAAGCAAACCATGCTATGCTAGCCTGTGTTACAAACAATCCAGAGCTATCCACGTAGCGAGCCTGCTGAGATAGCTTGTGCTAAGACAATTCGAGCTTCCACGTGGGAAGCAAACCATGCTATGCTAGCCTGTGCTACAAACAATCCAGAGCTATCCACGTAGCGAGCCTGCTGAGATAGCTTGTGCTAAGACAATTCGAGCTTCCACGTGGGAAGCAAACCATGCTATGCTAGCCTTTGCTACAAACAATCCAGAGCTATCCACGTAGCAAGGCATGCTGAGATAGCTTGTGCTAACAATTCGGCCTCCAACGTTGGCAAAACATGCTGTGCTAGCCTGTGCTACAACACTCTAATCTTCCACATAGAAGCAAACATGCTGAGCTAGCCTGTGCTACAAACAATCTAAAGCTTCCACATAAGCAAACATGCTGTGCTAACCTGTGCTACGACAATCTAAAGCTTCCACAAAGAAGCAAACGTACTGTGTTAGCCTGTGCTACAACGTCTCTACCATCTCTTATCCAAGTGTATGCAGCAAAATGAGAATCCCTTTAGCTCATCCTGATCCTTAACAAGTGTAATTTAGCAATACAAGAGCATAAGCAACGATAGAATGCAACCAATAACGTCTAATCTGCACTGCAAGTTCATTTGTTTATTTCATCGTAATATGAACGGCCTACTTCACCTCCACCACATATTAGAGCAATTGAACTGCTACATGAATTGACAACGTCTGGTGCCATTTTCCTACTCTGCAAATAGATGCCAGACATAGCTACACGAGAGATAAACTATAGCCACCATCAGCACCATAAATACAATTAACGCGATATAATGCCAGTCTGCACAACTACAGACTGCTTTAAGCATAGAATGATCTATGCACATCCTTACACATGCTCGCAGCCTTCTGATAAAGATACTGCTAAATGATGATTGGAATCCAAACGGACCCGTAACCTATGATATTTAACACCAACTAGACTTGTCATGTTTTGCTATATGGACCCTGAGTCTGAAATAAAGATTGAATTGAATTGCACATTTATTAATCCTATGCTGTGATACTTAGTATTATTGCTGTTTAACACGTATTTGCAAGTCACAAGCAAGTTCATAACGTATAATAATTTTATCAATATAATGCTTTAGTTACTGTGGCTTACTGAGATTACTTAACATCTTATGCCATCCAGCCTGATTGAAATTTATTTTACCACGCAGACTACATAAAATAATAAATATAGCTTATGCCACGATTGGCACGTGAATAAAATCTCTGCCTGTATCATAACCACTGATCTGACGCCGGAGGCTTGAGCAGAGACTACAATTCCCAGGTTACACCAGAAAAGTCAACCAATCATAGAGTCAGACAGCATGACTACGGAACAAACGTATCCCTTTATCCCATAACGTAATAGTTCATCCGTTCCAGCCCTACGCCAAAACAGAACCTCCTATAGATAACTGCTAAATCAATTTCAATGAATTCTAGCAGCATTAACAACTACTTCTTGAACGCTACTCACAAGTTAGCTTCCCATCTCTCCTTCGCATGGGTAGAGAAGTGTTCGGTCATCAACTATAAGCCTCAAACAACATCCGGTGGACGATCTCTTCAGAATAAGAGTACCATCTAAAGCCACTGAACTAACCATGATACATTAAACTATAAATTAAGCAAGATGCAGCCAACTGAGCATATCCGTGTTTTAACCAGTACATAAAGATATTAATCTGAACATTAGAGCCAGAACAAGCAAAGCAAATCACAAAGTGAAGCCATACCCTCTCTCTACCAAGCAGTAGCACTTACCAGCCATATCAGCGCGCACAGATCGGTGACGTCATCTCTTGAGAGAGAAGTAAACAACCAGGTCTAGAAACCCAATCTTGAGATAAAGTGAACTACTTTGAACAAATACACGCTAAACTGGGGACCATAACAGAACCCCAAGCCCATCGTTGCTTACGATAAGAAAACATAGCAACTTAAGCAACACTGTTGGTGAATTACCGTCAACCCAGTGCCATAGAGAGAGTTCTGACACTAGCGTCGACTCCCATTGTAAGAATGGAATGCGGAAGTGCTCCGTCTAACTCAATGAGGCAGTCCCATTGTTTGGAACTATAGCCCGGAATGCGGAAGTGCTCCGTCTAACTCAATGTTTGGAACTACAGCCCAAGGAGCCCGTTTTGCGGCGGAATCAAGCGTGTCGTTACTCTATTTCTACACTCTAGTTGACCATACTGATATCGATCAATGACGAACGCTACTGCTTTTGAGCTGAGCGTTTAGCAAGAGATTTAGCCATAATTTAATTTAGTTTTTTACTTAAGTAAGAAAGTAATACCACGATTAGAACCAGTACCACGCAGCTGAGTAGCTATGATTACAACCATCAACCAAGGAACAACGACGCCGTATGACCACCTACATGAACAATATGAGACTATTCATGGTCAGCAGCATACGTAGGTACCCAGCTGTTTTTGGACTACCAGAGTCGATCTCTTTGGCCGGGGGAACCCGGGATGCCCCCAGGGGGAGGGACGCGATCCCGGTGTCCGGAGGAGGAGGACATGGTGAGGAGTACGAATGACCAGAAGATGAGTTTATATGACTTCATGGGCAGCAGCAGGTAAGCAGCGGTAGCAGGATCTCAGCAACAGCAGCAGCAGTAGCGACACACGTCAGCTCAGAAAGACAGGGCAGCCAGAGTGAGCAGGTAACAACGCAGTACCTATAACCACCCGATCAGGAGGAAAGTGCATGTGACTAGTCACCTGATCGGTTGCCCCAATCCCTTGAGTTGCCTGGCCTGAACTAGCTCCGTAAACTGCGCCTCATTTGTGCTAGTCAGTAAAAGTACCCCCTCTAGTATCTACGCGTACCCCTAGAGGTACATAACCCCATTTGAGAAACACTGTGCTAGAGTAAGCAATCAGGCCACAACCAGTTCTGTCATAATACAGTTATACAAATCTTTATTTGTTAGCAATACCGTTATTATGAAAAGCAGAACAAAAAAAAACATTCTTCCACATGGTCATAGTCATTTATTATTGAGCATGGTGCCTAAAGAGGCATTTTCAATTATAAATGGCAGCACTTGAACAGGCTTGTCGGTCCCAGGGGTCCAGGGGCCTGAAAGTCAGAGGGGGCTTCTAGAGTAATAACTGTCTGAGACCCCCTGTTCCAGAGCCTGAATTTCAGAAGTGATCTAGGCTGTTTTACAACTTGTGTGTGACACTGTAGTATGACAAAGTAGGGCATTAATTTACACAACAAATATGGAGATGGGAGGTTTCTGCCTGACAGCAACTATAGGACACCTCCCACAGCGTGCTATAAGGTGATGTGAGATCCTCACAGACCACAGTTTGAACAAGACACTTCTTTGGCTGACGTCTCTTCAACACTTTGACACGGGTAGCTTTTCTTTTCTCTCTTTATCTATAGACAGTCACAAATAAATCCTGCACACTGTCTTCTCTTACAGCAGTAGTTTATTGCAACGTTGCGGTCTAAACGACCTTCATCAGGTATCATCAGGGGATACTTGATGAAGGTAGTTTAGACCAAAACGTTGTAATAAACTACTGCCGTAAGTGAAGACAGTGTGCAGGATTTGTTTCATGACACGCAAATGTGAAATGAAAAGTTGTGTCCTACACACAGTCATTTTTATTTTTTTTTATATATAAGTGATAAATATTGTATTCTGGACTTATCACGATAACATTATATTGTGAGTTCTTGTTAGCGTTACATAACTAGTTTTTAAGTAATTATAAATGGTAATAGTCTTATTTACCTAGAGGATAATAATACATGTACAGTAGGTAGAAATTAAGAAATGGCGTAATAAAACAAAGCATGTACCTTTTTTCTTTTTAGGACAATTGAGATTATAACATGGATTTGTCTGGTCGAAACGGCTCTTTGGGGCAGGATGATGAGGAGCATGTTTATGATGATTATTCTGAATATGATATCAATAACAAGGATGAACAACAACTAAAAAAATCTGTCAAGATCGTGTGCCTCGTCATTTACAGCCTGGTCTTTGTGCTTGGCGTGTTGGGGAACGGAGTTGTCATCTGGGTGACGGGCTTCAAAATGAAGAAAAACATCAACACCGTTTGGTACCTCAACCTCGCTGTGGCCGACTTCCTCTTCACAGCGCTCCTGCCCCTGAGAATCACAGAAAGCGCTCTGGACGGCTTCTGGCCTTTTGGTAAATTCATGTGCAAACTGTACTGCACCGTTCTCTTCCTGATCATGTATGCCAGCATCTACATTCTGATGGTCATCAGTGTTGACAGATATGTATGTGTGGTGTGGCCAGTGTGGGCCAGGAACCACCGCAGCGTCAGAAAGGCGTCTTGTGTGAGTCTGGGTGTCTGGGTACAGGCCTTGGCTCTCAGCTCCCCATACTTCATCTTTATGGACACACGCGCCTCCCTTTTGGACGACACCATTATGTGCCGCTCCAACTTTGCACTCACCGATAATATCGTCACTACATCCGCAGAGTTGGTGAAGTTTCGACAAGGGGCCATGATCATCACTCGCTTCCTCATGGGATTCGTGGTCCCTTTCACCGCCATCGTCTCCTGCTATTCTGTCATCATCCATCGGATCAGGAGGAATAGCTCGCTGGCCAGCCAATCAGGTCGTCCCTTCAAAATCATAGCAGCTGTTATCACCGCATTTTTCCTGTGCTGGGCCCCCTATCACATCATGCAACAAATTCGGTTGGTGGATATCATGACAGCAGGGCACACTCAGTATAGTGAAACGCTGCAACATGTGAGCAACATAGCTTTCTGCCTGGCATATATCAACAGCTGCGTGAACCCGCTGTTGTACGTGTTCATGGGTCAGGATTTCAAGAATGAAGTTAGCAGATCTGTCCTAAAAGTGCTGGAGAACGCCTTCACTGAAGAGCTCCCTCAGACCAACACTTCCACAAACCCAGGGACCACCAGTCAAGAGACTGCCTCGTCTGAGGCACAGGTTTAGGGTTATCCTTGAATAGATTTTAATTTGGCTTTTTTTCTCAGTACGTTCTCAGAGCTTGAAACAGTCATGAAAAATAACATGTTTGAAGTTAAGAATTTTAAAACCAGTACTGTTTGGAGGTTCTCTTTACATGCTTCTTTAATGGTTGATTTTTTTTCCTCCCTGCCCTCCCTCTCCCTGTCCTCCTTCCTTTTTCTTCTTCTCCCTTTCTGAATAACAGCAAAATGATGGAGCTTAAGCAAAAAAGAAAATCACCCACTTCTTTACACCTGTAAACCAGTGATGTGACAATAAAGCTGATTCTTCATTTTCTTGTACACAGTACAAAACACATTTAATGTTATGTTTGTTTGTTTGTTTGTTTGTTTGTTTGTTTTGGCCATTGGATTTGTATTTGACAGAAATATGATGAGGCAGCACACCTTAAGAAAATAAACTCTGGTCAATGTTTATTTTGAGAACAGAAAACTGAGAGGTGTTAATGCACTTATCATAACACTGTGTGTGCATCTTGAATGCACTGATGCATAGATATGCACTTGCAAAGTTGGGATGTTTCAATCTAGTATACTGTAGATATTCTAATTTTTACTATCAGTAAATTTTTTAATTGCATATTTTCCTGTATCCTCTCTTTCTAGTGCTACAGTATCTCTGACATATCCACACTCTAATTCCAGTGAATGCATTCCAAATACTTACACAACATCAATAGTCAAAATAATGTATCTGATTACATTGTGATAATGTGCAGCATTCCCCTCCCTATCAGATCTGCCACCTCGTTTCACTCTTTTATGTCCAGGCTCAAAACCCACGTTTATTCACTAGTGATTGAATACTCTGATGTGACAGATTTTCGTCTTGTGCTTCTATGTCCATGTAAGGTTTATTTGTGCCAAAAGAGCGTTTGTGTCAGGATGTTTTTGTCAGTGTTTATTGTATAACTTCCCGTTATGGTCTGTACATGCAGCACTTTGGCGAATGTGTGTGTGTTTATTTAGCTTCATAAATAAATTTGACATGACTTATAGGCCACTATGCAAACACAACCAATGTGTGTATTCATTAGGAACAAAAATAGCTTGTTTTATTGTTACCAAAAATGCTCTTTTATTGTTGTAGAAAACCAGGGTTAATATCAACAACTGATCATTTAAATGTTTAAAGCACTACATTTGATACCTATACATAAAAGAAACCTGCACTAATAAATGGAAACAAAACTGAAACAATTTAGTAGAAATTACCACTGATTCATACACATTTTCTAAGAATAAAGAAGAAGGAAAAAAATAAGCATTTTATGCTTTCTAAATCCACTAGTTAACGGAGTGACATTTTCCATTGTGTCTATATTTTGGACTGATATTTTGGGTGATGAGATTCTTGACCCAGGTCTGAGTTGGGTCAGTACATTTCTTGGTGCCATTCAGCATTGTGAACCTAGAAAAGACAGACATAGAGAGAAGATTTTCATCTTTTCATTTTGCATACAGTATTCATATAGTTGTTAACCAGATGATCAATCAGTGAGTAATGGAGCAAGTCAGTCATTCAGGAAGTGTAAAGCTGTGTTTTCACGAGTCACGACTACAGTGCCAGTATTTTACCTGCAAAGAAATTGCATAACTTGCTGGAATGGCAATGGGAGAGATTTATTTCACTTGCCCTCTTTGGCAGCAAAAGTGCTGGTATTACCTGATAAGCGACCGTTTTCATTTGTGTATTTTCTAACAGTATAGTACTTTATACTTGCGTGAGAGGTGACTGTAAGCACACGAGACTGTAACTTTAATCCAACGAAAGAACAGAGGGTTTCGGGTAGAGTTGGCAGATCTGTTTCTAGCCTAAAATCTCATGTTTAAGACGACATAGCTTGAAATGTCAACTTAATCGCTTGTTCTTTTTTAAAACGGCCACTTATTGAATCATATTTAAGACAGCTCTTTTATTTTTTTGACTGCCAAATGTTAAATCATATTTAAGACAGCTGTGTGCTGTAGTGTCTCTCTCTGAGAGAATGAGACACTCACCCACCCTCTCCCATAATGGAGCAAATTTTACTTACATCGTAGTTGGACAAGCCATCCCCATGCAACATAATTATGTATTCTCAGAGTGATGTCAACTTCTGCTTTGAAGCATTTTTGTCACTGAACAGTTTTGGCTACAGGCCGTGGCTAGAGCCTGTCACATGATCTCTCTCACTATCAACTTAAAGCATGCTGGCTGGCTCTATCCAAAGTGACGGTCGCTCTCTTTGTTGAAACCAATGCTCACTCGACCACGATGACCGTTAGAATGCTATCTCACTCGACGCTCTCTTTTTCTCTTTGTCAACGTCATCACGCTATCCCAGTACTTTGATTTCTACCACAGAGAAAAAATAAATCTGCCAATTCATGCCAGATTTTTTTTTCGGAAGCTTGCCGTAAAATTTCAAACACCAAAACTGCCGCCGCACAAGATCAGTGCCCGTTTTCACATGAGATTGAATAAAAAAATTCCACTATACTTCCTACAATTTGGCTATGAGAAAACTGGGTATTATTAGACAATCCCAGTTCAGTTATTTTACATTTTGTTTCATCATTTCTCACTGGATCACAAGACACTGCACTCTTATTTATCATGATGAATAGATGATTTTAGTATGGATTAGCTGTCATGTCATCTCAAAATGTATGTACTGTATGTATGTATGTATGTATGTATGTATGTATGTATGTATGTATGTATGTATGTATGTATGTATGTATGTATGTATGTATGTATGTATGTATGTATGTATGTATGTGAATCTTGCTGAGGACCGAAGGAAGTGCAGTGTTGAGTGTGAAGTTGATGGGATGATGAATTCAGTTCTCCGACCCGCTCCGAACCGGCACAGGTTCTGAATGCGGTCTCAACTCAAATGGGCACCTCTCTAGCAATAACAATAACAAAAAGCTATTGTGTATAATAACTTTGTACAGTTCTACATAGAAATAAAACATTACAAACTACAAGCTGTTCAAACGTCACACGGTTAACTCAATAAACTTAAAGTAAACTTCGACCTCTGTGGAGTCGTAACTATCCATATGGACAGCTACATTTTGTATTGCCACATTGGCCTAAATTAATCCATGTTTTTAACACTTTAACAAGTGTAATTACCCCTTATTCAGTTTTAAGAGGAAAAAAAATATTAATTATTGGCCGTCGTTCTAAAATCCTCCATATACATTAGCTGGTAGTTTGACAGCATTTGACATCTTGGTATCTTGACCCTTGAAAAAGGGAAAACACTATTCTGAATGTTAGTCTATGTTAACTGCACCTGTATAATGGGTTCAATGTGTATGTGTATAGGTATAATGCAATAGAGTAAGACAGTATAACCTAATACTCACACAACACCATCCGTAGCACAGTGAACGTTTGTGCGCTGGTATTTCACCACGTTGTCCTTAGGCAGGCGGTTGGTGTAATAGTGGAAGCAGCACTCAGCTGGACCGTCAGCGTTGTCTGGGAGAGCGAGGCAGAGTGAAAAAGAGACACAGAGACACACAGGCCATTAGTGGAATACACACAGAAAAACACATTTCAACAACAAAAAGACTTAATCATTATAATAATAAATTGTCATGATTAAAACCAGGACAGACGAACAAATACACTTAGGGGGGATTCAGACTATGGTCCCGGGTGCGCACCCCGGACCACATGGCATATGTTGTGATAGTATGAATGTAGCGTACCGTTCCCCGAAACGGATCACCGTACCGTACCCGGGACTAGTCTCGGGTGCGATTGATGCGTCCTCGGGTACGGTACGCTGCAATGTGAATCCATCCGTCCAACCGACAGGAGGAAGAGGACTGCAAATCATTATATCATTTATATATTTTTATAATGACTGATTTTGGCTGGGTTATACCTTCTCATAGTTCTACTTGAATGTGAGCTGTGAAAAATAGCCGTGAAAAATAATAAACAAAAAACACATGTGTAGCGAACGTGTATATAAGGATAAATATACCAAGGATTAGTCTGTGACGTCACTGCTAAAATACCAAGGATGCATCAGTGACGTGACTATCATATTGATAATAACAGAGACGCGAGAGACGACGTTACATTTTGAGGTTTCAAAGACCAATGCACACACTGCTTTGGTTGTGTATTGTTGTTCTGTTATTATTATAACTCAAGACAACGTCAGGAACACAGTCAAACTTTATTATTCACTTTAAACTCTGACAAGTGACTCTTTTTCTGTGAATGACATTCTCTATCTCCCAAAGCCCCATAGTCAACAGCGCCCCCACGTGGTACATATTTACCATTACTGTTGAATGAAGTGTACTCGAGTACGGAATAATTTTGGCCAATGTGAATGCTGGCCAGCTGGGAGAGGCCAATCGTACTCGGGAACGGTTCGAATCAATCGGACCCCGTCTGAATCCACCCTTACTGGATTGTGCCAGGACATCCAGAGATGAGAACAGCAGCATGCAGGCCACTATGACTGGTATGTTCTTCATCCTCATTAATATTATGATGACGGTTGAAGTCTGTCAGTCTGTATACCTGCAAAGTCAAATGATCTGTCTCTCTGCAGTTTCCCTCCTTGTGTCTTTTATCATGCACGTTGCGTGTGAATATATGTGCCAGGTTAGCACATATTAGTGTAGGTGGGGTTAAACTAGTTGGTGGTTGTGGGTGGTGGGGTTTGGGGGTGAGTGTACCTAGAATTAAGGAAACAAACTGTGGTCAATGTGAAAACAGAACGCTGAGAGGTGTTATCATAACACGGTGTGTGTATCCTGAATGCACTGAAATGATGCATATACGTGCACTTTATCAAATATCTACTTATACTGCACATGCTGCTTGTACATGCTGCAATGTTTCAATGTAATATAAATGTTATTATCTATTAGTATTAGTCTGTTAATAATAAACAATTATTAACAGACTGATAATACAATTATTATTATTATTATTATTATTTCCTTTTTTCACAGAAGGCCTCAGTAACTTACTGAATGGACTTTGTCTTTTTAAATACCTTGTTCACTGTCCCAACTTCCTTCTTCCGAGGAGAGGAGAGGAGAGGAGAGGAGAGGAGAGGAGAGGAGAGAGGAGAGGAGAGGAGAGGAGAGGAGAGGAGAGGAGAGGAGAGGAGAGGAGAGGAGCAATGAAAGATTGATGGATAAAAAAGAGATAAAAGGAGAGATGATGATGATGAAAGAAAGGATATGAAGATGCATAAATAACTAGAAAAAGTGCTCCTCGGAGCACAAGTCTCCGCCAGGTCAGGTAGGTTATTATGGCCTCCTGGTGGCGCTATAATAGGCCAATGTGAAAAGGGTGCCATTTATTCCTAGGCTGTGCACGGCAATCGGACACTGCATGCATGATTTGAGGCATTTTGTTCTAAAAATGTGTTTTGCTAATTTTGACCTGCTGGTGGCGCTATAACATGCCGATGTTAAAAGGTTCCTCAACGTAGTGCAAATGTGCATTCAAAGTTTCACCACAATCGGACGCTGCGTTCATGATTTGCGGCATTTTGTTCAAAACGGGCCACTCCTGCAAACATTACATGTCAATGTTAGCCAATCAGGATGGAATATGAAAAATCAAGCAGATCCGTCTTGATCACATGACTATAGAGATCATGTGTACCTATTTGCGTGAAATTTGGATCAAATCTGAAGGCTTAGTATCAAAAAATGTGTTTTACATAAGTCTGCCTCCTGGTGGCACTATAAAAGGCAAATGTGAAAAATGCAGGGCAAAGGTTTTTCCTTGGCCTCTAGAGAGTGTGCATACAAAGTTTTACACTGATCGGTGTAGTTATAGGTAAAAACACGAATCGGCCTGTTACAGCGCCACCATGAGGCTGATTTGAACATTTTCAAATGGCATTTCTTCCTCGGCCTAATGGGAATGTGTGAGCAAAATTTCACGGAAATTGCATGCTATGTTCATGATTTGAGGCATTTTGTTCGAAACGGAGTACTCCTGCAAACTTTGAAAGCCAATTTTTGCCAATCAGGATGGAATATGAAAAATCTGAAATTAGCCGTTTCTTTTAATGACTATAGAGATACTGTGTACCGATTTGGGGGATTTTTGGCCAAAATCTGTAGGAGTACTGTCCAAAAATGTGTTTTGCAAAAAGCGGCCTCCTGGTGGCGCTATAACAGGCCCATGTGAAAATTTGGAGCAGAGGTTCTGCTCTGGCATCCAGGAAGTGTGTGTGCACAGTTTCTCTGCGATCAAGCCAACGGTGCCAGAGATTAGCTGTACACAAAATGACAGAATGACGGAAGGACACACGGACACACACGGACACACGGACGGACGGACAGGGGCGAAAACATACTCTCTCGCCATGCCTTTCGGCCTGGCGGAGACAATTACATCTATAGACACCATGCTGGATGGTCTGGCATTTCTGTTTCAACTTGAGACAGAAAAACATTCACAATAGAGGTACATTGCATAGATGGGGGGGAGGGAATTACTTCGAATTAAGGAAACAAACTGTGGTCAGTGTTTGTGGTGTACTCAGCTTTCTGTTGCACAACAACAAAGAAAACACCCCCCCCCACACATACACACACACATACACACACACACACACACACACACACACACACACACACACACACACACACACACACACACACACACACACACACACACACACACAGGCTTGTTTATGCTACCATTTGGGGACACATGACAAGGACCTCCCATGCGAGGACACCCCTTTCTAGACATCCTACGCCTCTGAGAAAAATCAGGCATGATCAGAAAAAAATCAGGAACCAGAATATGACTTCAAATTAGCAATATTCAATACTTTTTGTCCCAGACCTGACTGGGTCCACCCATGAGGGGACTCTCAGGTATTGCTATCTTTCTGGGGACACCATGACACACTTTCAGATATCACTATCTTACTGGGGACACCATAACACACTTTCAGAAATAACTATCTTTCTGGGGACACCATAACACACTTTCAGATATAACTATCTTTCTGGGGACACCATAACATACTTTCAGATATAACTATCTTTCTGGGGACACCATAACACTCTTTCAGATATTACCATCTTTCTGGGGAACACCTTAACACTCTCAGGTATTACCATCTTTCTGGGGACACCATAACACTCTTTCAGATATTACTATCTTTCTGGGGAACACCTTAACACACTTTCAGATATTACTATCTTTCTGGGGAACACCTTAACACATTGTATTTAACAACAGACACGGAACACTCTTTCAGGTATTACTGAGATTTATTCACAGGCATGCAAACAGCCCCGAGGTGAAAAAGGTGACAACATGTTTTCTTTCGGGTCAGGTGTCACACAATTGCCCTATTTGGGTTCAAAAAGGTGACTGTAGGTGAAAAGTGACACTTTTGCAACTGTACACATAGGACCGTCTATACTGTAAATGGTGAAGGAACTGCCCATGATCAACAACGCATGCTGTTGTTTCCTCACACACTCATACACATGTTCCTACACTTGCACAGACAAAATCAAATATTCAGTGCTAATTTAAAAGTAAACAATTGCCCTATTTGGGTTCAAAAAGGTGACTGTACTTCCTCTTGACCTAGGAGGTAGAATAAGAGCAGTCAAAATGGTAATCTTACCCAGATTGCTATACCTTTTCTTGTCACTACCAGTAGAAATACCCTTGAAACAATTCAGAGAATGGAATAAACATATTTCACGTTTTATCTGGGACAGGAAAAGGCCACGGGTGAAATTTTCTACCTTACAGCTACCCCGGGCGAGAGGAGACATGTCCCTCCCTTCCTTAAGGGATTATTATTTGTCAGCACAGCTGAGACCCCTTGTATATTGGTGTAACCTGTCCTATATTGCTAAATGGAAAAACATAGAGCTATCCTTAATGGATAAACCAATACAGTCATTACTAGGTTGCACTGAGGGAGAGAAAGGAATGTTTCAGACAGTGAGCCAATGGGTAAATTTTCATTTAAAATATGGTTAGAAGTAGGGGTGTCACGATACGCCTATTCCACGATTCAATTCGACTTTCGATATTAAGGTCACGATTCGATTCGATTTTCGATACGATATCTATTTTTAAAACGTCCTTTTTTTCAGCTTTGAGGGCTATATGATTATTAATTTAGGCTATTGTCTTGATTTGTAAAGAAAAACACATGTTTCTCAATAAGTCTCTTTTATTTGAATAATGAGAATGAGAATAACAAAAAGGGTTTTATGCCCTTACAACAACAACATTCTTGTGAAGCTCTATAACTAAATAAAATCTAAAAAAATAATACAAAATTGAACATGTAAGAAAAAAGGATCCAAAGACAACTGTTATTTGGCTACATGTTCTTAAACTTCTTAAAGTATGTTCACATTGTTTGAACAGGTAAGAGCTTTAACAAACAAGAAATGTGAATAATAAGCTACGCCATACTATTCACTTTTTATTTTCAAATTCTTCTTCAAGAAGATGAGCATGTTCACATTTTCTGGAGTGAGGGCATTCCTTTGAGCTGTCACAATGTCTCCTGCTGTTGAGAACACTCTCTCACTTGCAACACTTGTTGCTTGAACAGCAAGATAATGTTTGGAGAGCTTTGCTAAATGTGGGTAAGACTGCTCATTATCTTAAGTTCTCATACAAGGCAGGCAACACTTTTGTGCTCATATGCGATCTGCATGGCATTTCGTAACGTGGTTCTAGGACACTGATCAAATGATTGAACCCAGCGTTCTCCACCACTGAAAGGGGTCGCATGTCTAATGCTATTAACATCCCAACTGCGCTCGTTATTTGTTGAGCGCGGGTCGAAAGATGTGGGAGTTTGGCTCTATAAGAGCCTGGAATCGTTGGCTGTGTCATCCTTTTACCGGCCAGATCAATGTCTTTGTGATGCCTGCGAATATGCGTCCCCATATTTGAGCTATTAAGCTGGCCAGCATACAATCCTGCCTTCGTACCAGCATTACTGGACGGCAGATATAGACAATGGGTTCGTCTTGGTGTCACCTCCATATGTGATATATGATATTGACAGTTTTGAAAATATGAGTCAGACATATGGGCTGGCTAAGCAGGACTTTTTCAGATATCTGCAGTTAAGGGATTTTTTCAGATATAACTATCTTTCTGGGGACACCATAACATACTTTCAGATATAACTATCTTTCTGGGGACACCATAACACTCTTTCAGATATTACCATCTTTCTGGGGAACACCTTAACACTCTCAGGTAATACCATCTTTCTGGGGACACCATAACACTCTTTCAGATATTACTATCTTTCTGGGGAACACCCAGCTATTAAGCTGGCCAGCATACAATCCTGCCTTCGTACCAGCATTACTGGACGGCAGATATAGACAATGGGTTCGTCTTGGTGTCACCTCCATATGTACAATGATTAAAAAAGAAATAAAAAGGTCCAATCCGGGGATCACACCAACTATAATAACTGTATTTGTTGATGCTTATAACTCAGGGAGTAATAGAGGTCTTATAAGTAAACTATACAATGGAATTGTGTCATTGAATAAGGACTCTATGTGAAACAACGATGGGAAAAAGAACTTGACATTGACATAAGTGATGAAGTGTGGTCGGATTCATGGGAAACACAATCAACGACTACTAACTCCTTGACCTGGAGAGACTTTTGCTGGAAAAACCAAATCCGCTTCTTTATCACTCCCAAACAGAAGTCTAAACCAACTGGAAACCAGCTGGACTGCTGGAGGGAATGTGGAGATACTATGGTTGACCATGCACATGTCTTTTGGTCTTGTCCTGCAATTCAACCTTTCTGGAAGGAGGTAGCAACACTTATCTCAAATTCTGGGTTTCAGTATCAATACTACATTTGAATCTTTGTATCTTGGACAAACCCCGGATGGACTGAGTCAGAATGACTCCTATTTGTTTAAGATCCTACTTGCAGCAAGCAAAAAAGCTATTACAAAGAACTGGTTGTAGAAAAACTGCCCTACTATGGGACTATTTATCAGTACTGTGAGACAATTGCATCTCTTAGAGCAGATGACCTACTCTTTGAGGCTCCAAAAGGAGTTGGGTGAAAAAAGATGGGGGAAATGGCTGGACTATTTAGATTGTGAGCCAGATCCCTGATGATGGCTGGTTGTATCCTCCCTATGGTATATTGTACTTTGTATTTGGTCTTAAATACTGTCAACATGTTTCAGTCTTATTACTAGTACCAAATGTCCCATGACATCTTTTTATTTGTTACTGTTCTGTTCTTGTTTTGTCTGTATGTTTTATTTTTACTGCTATTTTTTCTGTTGCTTTTCTGTACTATTTGATTTTATGTACTGTCTGATAAAACTTCTGAAAAAAAAGAGTAAAAAAAAAAAAGAAGTGACTGTAGGTGAAAAGTGACACTTTTGTATGTCTGTATTCATTCCTGAAACCTCCATATTCAGGAGGTGCAAAGTGCATCACAGACAGAACAGTGGGTCATTTAGACAACAAACTAAAAAAACATGAACATTTAGACAGAATGTGTAATTACCCAATACGTCTTGATATCAAGTTTCTGTTGTTGCTACTCTGAGTATCTAAGGCCAATACGTGCTCTTCCGTCTGAGGACTGGGTATTTTACAGTGTAGTTTGAGGTCCCAGAGATGTAAAAAAAAAGGTATCAAATTGGGGGTCCCTGGCCTAAGGAATTATGAACTGGGGGTCCTTGAAATGAAAAAGGTTGAGAATCACTGATTTAGACTCGAAGACCTGAAGCCGAATAAAAAAATGTCTTCTGAATCCTGAATTTTCAGAAAAACGTATGTTGCTATAATTCAGTGGTTCTCAAACCAAAGGCCGCGGACCCCCATCTCAAAATAGTCTGTGCCTCGGGACTCCCAGAAGCAAAGATGTCAGTTAAAAAGAAACTGCTTTAAAAAAATATATATTATATTCAAAGATATTCATGATTTTTCAAAAATAGCAGATCTACAAGCTCGTAGTGCGGCACGAAGTGATGCGCTATGAGCTTGTATATCTGCTATTTTTGAAGAATCACCACACATATATATATATAGCTTAAATCTAAAATTACACAGATGCTTTCCCAGTTTTAAAGGGGTAGTTCACCCAAAAACCAAATTATTCATTATTTTTGATGACCAGCGGACCTAGCCTGGTTCCAGACCATAGACCCCGCACACTCTCCGAGTGGGGCTCCTCTTGGTCTGGTGTCATAATGTGAGCCTCTGGCTTTTCACGGTAGAAGAAATACCTGTCAAATCAGAGTCGGAGGTGGGGGTGGGTCTAACGACAAGCCAATCAGCACCACGGTGCGTTTTCAAGCTGTGCGACACTAGCCTGAACCGCACAATATGGCGCCACCTGTCCAATGCACTCAATGATGGGGGCCACCATGTTGTGTTCTGCTGCGCTTTCTTCATAGGGCAGACTGAAGCTGGTTTTCCCCCAAAAGACTGCACCTGGCGCCCTCTCCTAAGTCAAAAATTCTAAATATACTAAATGGACTGGCAACACTCTGAGAGTGTTTGTACAAATGGAACCAAATGGACCAGTGCGTCTGTTTGGTTCCGTTTGTGAACTCTCAAGAGCTATGGGGGTCTGTGGCCCTAATGCAAAGTAAACTGGGGGTCCTTGAATTGAAAAACAGGTTGAGAATCACTCATTGATGAATAAAGGCAGACCACCGAATGGCTGTCCTAAGGAGACTTATGGCAGATTCAGAATTATTACTCAAGACAAGGTCAGGAAAACAGTCAAACTTTATTATTCACTCTAAAGTCTGACAAGTGGCGCCCCCATGAGGCACCTATGTACCATTACTGTTGAATGAAGTGTACTTGGAACCTTAACAGTGACCCAATCCAAGAGAGGGGTAAAACAATTAAGCGAAAGGGAGAAAACTTGGCCAATGTTAATGTCTCGTTAAGACAGTACGTAGTATTGTAGTAGTACTCCCTCTACATCTTCTTCTTTAAAGCTACAATTCGATTATTAACATAATATTTTATAGCTTTCCATTGTCTCTTTTTAAGGGCTGGCTCAGATTCGAGACATTTGTCACAGGCTCTTTTGTCTGGGACCCTACAAGTCAGTATATACTGCTTTAGGTGCCTCTCCACAGCTGCCTTTTCTTCCGGTCCCCATGTCGTCCTATTTGATTCTTGCCGAGCTAAAAAAAACAAAAAAAACAAAAAACAGATTAGTCTTAGTCTAATGTCATCGTCTTAGGAACTGCTTCTTTTGGAGGAGTTAACTAAAATCTACATTTGTTTCTACCACTGGATATAGATACGGCATGTTTTGATTGGCCATTTTAGTCACGTTTCATTTCTATACTGCACAAGTGCTGAATGTTTTGGAGCGCATCACTGCCCCTCTACTTATGGATAAAGGCATATTTTTTTAAATATGTTTAGTTAGATTTATTTCTTGTGTTTCAGGTGTACGGCGGTAAGTATTTGCAATATATTAAATAAATTCACAGCCCCCTTCTACTGTGGATATTAGATAATCAACACTCTTTTCTTTTTCCAGGTAATTAGAACGTATGCATCTTAATCCCCAGGTTAACAGGTGAGTATCACTTTGATTCAGGTTACCAGGTGAGTATGAGTAATTCTTTCTTTTTTTTATACCCAGAAACCAATTTCCAGTCAGGTAAGTATAATTTAGAGCAACAAAGTAACGTTGAACTTTGGAGTCGCCCACAGGGATAACAAGTCCCCGCCTGTTCATCACCAACAACAATAATAAAGCTATAAAATAAGAGTGTGAGTTGAATATCATGGATAACAAGACCAGGAGACCTGGTTCTGCCAGACCCAGCACTACGTCACGGTGTATGCCCATGTATGGACAAAAGGGGGACAGACTTTTATGGCTGGGGCCTAAGGGCAAAGGGGGCATGCCCATGTATGGAGAAAACAGGTACAAAGCCTCATGTAAGCCCGACCCCTTGGGTCTGGCAACAATAATAGTCTTGTACAGGCATGTTGAGAATCAGGTGTAGGCTACACCAACCACAGCCAGCAGCTGTCCGATGCAGGGTGGTGAGAAGGGAAAATAATGTCCACCAAATATGATGTGAATCAGAGTTGTTGTTTCTGCAGAACGGTGCATTTAGTTTTTCAATCAGTTGCTATAGCGCCACCTATGAATCTATCGGGGTCAAAGAGACTCTTACCATGCTACACATCTCAACCAAATTTGATGCAAACCACAGTTAACCTTGAGGGAAATGACATGGCAGATCGACTGACTGACAAAGCCTCTTGTATGCCAGCCAATATCCTTACCTCTTTTTGGCTCTGTATGTCCATCTCCTGCAGAATGGGTCTCTCCATTATTTGGCGCCGACGCACTCCGTTTAGCAACTGTTGAATGACAAGAACATTATTCGTTAAAGTACCACAGGTAGGCTAAGTAAGCTACAGGCATTAATTCTCCTACTATGTTACACATCTCCACCCAATTTGGTGCAAATTGGAGTTACTCTGGTGGGAGATGACATGCCACAGACCGACCGACAAAGCCTCTTACTTACAAACCCTGTACTGTCCAATATCCTTACCTCTTGTTGGCTCTGTCTGTCCATGTCCAGCTGAATGAGTCTCTCCTTCAAGCTCCGAATCACCGCCTATTGAATGACAAGTGGAACATTATTCTGTATGTAGAGGTGCTGGAAATATAGGGGAAAACCAGTACTGTCCAATATCCTTACCTCCCGTTGGCTCTGTCTGTCCATGTCCAGCTGAATGAGTCTCTCCTTCAAGCTCCGATTCACCGCCTATTGAATGACAAGTTGAACATTATTCTTTAAGTTGAGGTGCTGGAGATATGGTTGTGTGTCTGCTGTCTCTCTATCTGTAGTGTCTGCTGTCTCACTATCTGTAATATGTTTTGGAGTCAATTTCAAATGGCGACGGTTGTGAAAAGAAGTAGAGCCCGACCGATATGGATTTTTGTGACCGATACCCGATTTTAGAGAGGTTTGGATTATATAGGTCAACCGATATGCAACCGATAGTGAAAAAAAAAACAAAAAAACAGAAAAGGCCTATTTTAATTCCAGCTAATAAAATTAGCTGGAATGAAAATAGGCCTTTTCTGTTTTTGTTTTTTTTACATTTACTCAAGTACTGTACTTAGGAAAATTTTAAGTAAAATGTTGAGGTATTTTTTTTACTTCAATGGAGTATTTCCAATTTTCAACACTTTTACTTCTACTCCACTACATCTCAGAGGAAAATATTATACTTTTACTCCACTACTAGTATTTGAAAACTTTAGTTACTAGTTACTTTGTAGATTAAGATCTAGAATATTATAAACAAAACACCCACTTCAGCCCTATATACATTTCTGCCATTTGAAAGTAGCAGATCTACAAGCCCAGCGCACTCTGCTGGACAAAATATATCATTGCACCAACAACATGCTTTTTGAGCAAACCTTTATTTTTTCCTTTCATATCTGTCTTTTCTTTTCATATCGGTGAGAAATTTCACCGATTAATATGATCCGATATAACCAAATAAGGCCATATCGGGTACCGATATATCGGTCGGGCTCTAAAAAGAAGTGCTCCTGGAGATGTACTAGGATACATGGGCTGAGAACATCGATGAAGGGTTGGCTCCTAGCTGCTGGGGAGCTGTAAAAATGGATACATCAAAGAACATACCTTCCATGACCTCCTCACACATGTCCGCCGCTTGTCCTTCCACCAACTCCTCGAAATAGGCATTTTCTAAAAAGATGGTATAAAATACAGCGCTGCTTTAAAAACATGTAGTCATAAAATGTTAACAATGGCATGCTCATTTAAAGCTCCCAAACGTAATAGTTGCTGGACAGGCAGTCAATGTTTGTTAATACTTGAAATAGTTGCAACATAAAGTCAAACTGAACTTGAAACTGCTGCTGTGTTTATGAAATTACCATACAGTTTTCACTTATATATGTTGTAGACAAGGCACTTGCCGTTAAAATGGTGTATAGGATGTTGTAATTTGATAAAGGTAAAGCTGTGATACAGAGTTAAAAAGTAATTGTGATAGTTCAGTATGGCGGACTAAGCCGGACTTAATAAAGCAGATACTCCATACCCTTTGGATCAATGTGGATCTCGTCCAGGTTCTTTCCTTGAAAATCCCCAACCCGTCCCTGCTCCATGGCCATCAGGATCTTGCTCACCCTGGCAAGCTGAAGGGTGCTCTCAGGTAACTTGTAAAACTTGTCATGGACTCTCATATTGTGGCCCATAAAGTCAGCCAGCTGGTCAGCCTCTGTGTTCTTCAGGTTCAACACTGTGGACAGGGTTGCCAACTGTTTCCTTAGTTTAGTAGACGTCATTGCCTCTGGGTGCTTTAGGTCACACTGATTTGCAAATTCTCTGAGGAGATCAGCCCCTCGAAAGAATGACATCGCGTTTGGTATGGCAAACAGGTAGGGGTTGTTTTCACGGATTTGACATTGATCTCTGGTGTCACACAGCTGGACAAGTGATGCCACCATTGACGGACTCAAGAGGATGGGCACCATCCTGCCGCCCTTTCCTCTCAGCTCTATCCTTGAGAAATGGCTGCAGAGCTTGATCTCCAGCTCTGATAGGGCATAATTGACATCCTCGTGACTTGATGAACTTACTCTTGCCAAGAACGCAGAAAGTGACATTTTCGACATCTCCCCTTGTCTGCGCCTGTTGAACAGTAGGATCAGCGTTTGAGTGACCTTGGACAGCTTCTTCCATGTCTCAGTTGACACAGCAGCCTTCAGGTCCTCAGAGTACTGCTGCCGCTTGGCCTCAAGGTAATTATGTAGTTTTTTTACATCCTCTGTCAGAGGCAGGAGCAGAGGGACATTCCACTTGGCCTCAGTTAGTGACTTACGACAATCCCCTGACACTAGCTCACCCCATTTCACCTCGTATATCTTTCGAAAGTTGCCTGCTTCTTCTGCTGCCTTCTTGTCCCCTTCCATTAGCGCATTACTCTCCAGGAGGAAAGACATTCTCTTGAGGGCAAATCCAAGTTTCAGTGGAAGTGATGTTGCATAGCCATTTCTTGTTTTGGTTCGTGCAGTGTGTTTCACTGCCTTGACTGTGAGCTGGAAGTTCTTTGGCATGACATATTCCTTGATAGTCTTCAGTGGTGTGACCTGACTACCATAAAGAATAAGTCGACCCATCTCCCTCAACTTTTGACGGATGTATTCATGCTTTGCAGGTTCAGATCCGTGCTTGTTGTAGAGGTACTTTGCATACTCCATAATGCACCAGTCGTTTTTGACTGCGTCTGCAATGTCATCCTGGTTCATTTTGCTGAAAACTCCCCAGACATCCTTGGACACCCCCCGGGGTAAGGGTTCGGCAAAGACACAGAGGGCTATAACTCTGTTTTTTCCTGGTTTGGGATTGTCACTGTCTGGTTTAAATTTACAGTTCTTTATGTGTCTCCACAGTGCACATTTTGTGTATAATCCTTGGCAGTGGACACAGTGCATGTAATCTTGCACTCTGGAATCCGTCTTTGGCTGCTTGCATGCGACCAGTGTCCCTGCGCCCGTTTCCAAAACTTCAGCATTATGTGCAAAGTTACCTCGGTTTCGGAGTTGTTCTAAATGCACTTTCCTTTGTTTTGAACCCTTTGTAAAACTGAGTGCCTTTGCTACCTCGCACTCCTTGCTGTGAACACTCTCCAAATGCCTTGCGATTTTTGCGACAGGCAACCCACAAAACAGACAGAACTGCTTCTTGTTGTACTTCCGAGAGCCATCTTCTTTCTTGCCGACAGCAGGAATGGACACTGAGGCACTTTTGGCACTTGTACGAATGCCGCTGACAATTTGAACTGGTGAGTGTAGGGGAGCCGGTTCACTTCTCAAGTCACTGCCATTGTGTGTCTTGCTAATATGTGTGTCTGTCACGTTTGTTGTGTCTTTTGGAAGTTGGGCTTGTTCCTCTGTGTCCTCCTCTGTGTCCTCCATCCAATCACTGTCATCTGAACTTTCATTGCAAGGTGGAAAATATGATTTGTCATCAAGAGACAAGTCAGTCGAGTCCGAACGGATATCACTGTCATCACAAGAGTCCAAATGGTCATCTGATCCATCTTGGGTCTGCGTGTTAAAGCTGTTCTGCGAGGATTCCAGAGCAGCGACAGGTGAAACCACGAGGGCAGTAGGAGACGGGTGGTGGTACTGTTGCGAGGATTCCAGAGCAGCGACAGGTGAAACCACGAGGGCAGTAGGAGACGGGTGGTGGTACTGTTGCGAGGATTCCAGAGCAGCGACAGGTGAAACCACGAGGGCAGTAGGAGACGGGTGGTGGTACTGTTGCGAGGATTCCAGAGCAGCGACAGGTGAAACCACGAGGACAGTAGGAGACGGGTGGTGGTACTGTTGCGAGGATTCCAGAGCAGCGACAGGTGAAACCACGAGGGCAGTAGGAGACGGGTGGTGGTGCTGTTGCTCTGCAACTGTACGGGACAGAGAACAACAAAAAAAGTTCTGAATTATCTGTTTTAGTTAATACCAGTTCTACCATATAAACAATAAACATTTCGTTTTAGAGGATTGGCGAAACTCCACCACTTAGACAATTAGGCTACGCAAGGGATAAAGTACGAGTAGGTGCTCATTATTGAACAATAAATCCCAACAGCCTAATTATTCACCAACGTGGAGGTGAAAAATCACCCTGAAGGGATAATTTTTTTTATTACACAGGCTACTTAATAAATAAACTGATATTTACGTGCTTCATGCCCAAGTATTCATTTTGGTGTTCCCAAAGCCCCCCACACTGGGCATGGTGGTCGCAGCCCTTTGTAAAACAAGAACTAAGACTTACAGAAACGTGTGTGTGCACACTGCATTTAAACAAGGGTTTACTGAACAGAGAACAGTACTCACCAGAACCCTTTTTGTGGAGCAAGGAGATATAACTATTCAGCTTCCACTGCGTGGAGGGCTGGAGCTCCTCAACCAGGATTTCAAACTCATCAGGTACGGCCTGCTTGATGAGTTTCCATTCATTGGAATGGATGATTTGTATCACTTGGCACATCTTTTCGGCGGGGACCTTGAGGATGTCGTTCCCGAGCTGTACCAACTCCTCAACAGACATGGGTTTACACTCCTTCACCTCGTCCTTTCTGCAGAGCCAGGACACAATACTGTCAGTCATCTTCATCATCATCATTAAAGGAGCAATAAGCCATGTTTGACACAGGAACTTTCTAAAGTATATTTTGTTATGATTCTTGTAATTCAACCGGAGAGTGAGGAATATATGACATGGTCTGATACACCCAAAAAAATGGGGCAGAAACTCACATAACTAGAAAAGGCTAATTCTGGATTACGTCATCTAGAGGGAGGTTTCAGGTTTTGAATGGTAAAAGTTGGGATTAAAGGGATATCACTCTATTCAGGCTTTTGTGAGCCCCCAGACCGTTTTTAAGTTGCTGATAAGTTGTTCTTATCATATAATGAATCAAGCAACTTAACACTTTAAGACCTGAGGTGATTCTTAAAAATGTTTTATAAATCCATGAGATTTAGGAGACATGTAGAATCGGCTTCAGGTCTCAATGGGTTAACCTGAGTGCCATTGACATAATGTATATACATCAGTAGAAATACAAGCGCATAGTGATGAATCCAGCATGGTTTGTTACACGGGGGGGGGGGGGGGGGGTTCAGTGAGGTGAGGTGTTCGTGACCTACCGAGACTTCTTGGGGAGGCGATTCTCGCCCGGGAAAGTTCTCGCTCGCTGCTGTTGATCCTCCTCCTCCCTCATCGGTTGGGATGGGACGTCCACCTTAAACAAGGGAGACCATAGTTTAGATCACTACACACCAGACTGGAGGCAGTACAGACAGACCAGGCATGAGGAGGCTTATGAAAGAAGGAAAACATATTGAGAGGGACCTATAACCACAATCTACATATTGTCACCTGCATGCTGGAGGGTGCAACGTCGTTGTGTGTGAGGGTGCTGTTCGCCACGGGCATGGACTCGGTTGGCATCGGGGAGGCTAGTGTCAGAGTGTTGTTCACCATTTTCTTGCGACTGCAAAGCATGACACACAATACTGTCAGTCATGTTCCAATTAACCTGAGTGCCATATGTATATACATCAGTAGAAATACAAGCGCATAGTGATGAATCCAGCATGGTTTGTTACACGGGGGGGGGGGGGGTTCAGTGAGGTGAGGTGTTCGTGACCTACCGAGACTTCTTGGGGAGGCGATTCTCGCCCGGGAAAGTTCTCGCTCGCTGCTGATGATCCTCCTCCTCCCTCATCGGTTGGGATGGGACGTCCACCTTAAACAAGGGAGACCATAGTTTAGATCACTACACACCAGACTGGAGGCAGTACAGACAGACCAGGCATGAGGAGGCTTATGAAAGAAGGAAAACATATTGAGAGGGACCTATAACCACAATCTACATATTGTCACCTGCATGCTGGAGGGTGCAACGTCGTTGTGTGTGAGGGTGCTGTTCGCCACGGGCATGGACTCGGTTGGCATCGGGGAGGCTAGTGTCAGAGTGTTGTTCACCATTTTCTTGCGACTGCAAAGCATGACACACAATACTGTCAGTCATGTTCCAATTAACCTGAGTGCCATATGTATATACATCAGTAGAAATACAAGCGCATAGTGATGAATCCAGCATGGTTTGTTACACGGGGGGGGGGGGTTCAGTGAGGTGAGGTGTTCGTGACCTACCGAGACTTCTTGGGGAGGCGATTCTCGCCCGGGAAAGTTCTCGCTCGCTGCTGATGATCCTCCTCCTCCCTCATCGGTTGGGATGGGACGTCCACCTTAAACAAGGGAGACCATAGTTTAGATCACTACACACCAGACTGGAGGCAGTACAGACAGACCAGGCATGAGGAGGCTTATGAAAGAAGGAAAACATATTGAGAGGGACCTATAACCACAATCTACATATTGTCACCTGCATGCTGGAGGGTGCAACGTCGTTGTGTGTGAGGGTGCTGTTCGCCACGGGCATGGACTCGGTTGGCATCGGGGAGGCTAGTGTCAGAGTGTTGTTCACCATTTTCTTGCGACTGCAAAGCATGACACACAATACTGTCAGTCATGTTCCAATTAACCTGAGTGCCATATGTATATACATCAGTAGAAATACAAGCGCATAGTGATGAATCCAGCATGGTTTGTTACACGGGGGGGGGGGGTTCAGTGAGGTGAGGTGTTCGTGACCTACCGAGACTTCTTGGGGAGGCGATTCTCGCCCGGGAAAGTTCTCGCTCGCTGCTGATGATCCTCCTCCTCCCTCATCGGTTGGGATGGGACGTCCACCTTAAACAAGGGAGACCATAGTTTAGATCACTACACACCAGACTGGAGGCAGTACAGACAGACCAGGCATGAGGAGGCTTATGAAAGAAGGAAAACATATTGAGAGGGACCTATAACCACAATCTACATATTGTCACCTGCATGCTGGAGGGAGCAACCTCGTTGTGTGTGAGGGTGCTGTTCGCCACGGGCATGGACTCGGTTGGCATCGGGGAGGCTAGTGTCAGAGTGTTGTTCACCATTTTCTTGCGACTGCAAAGCATGACACACAATACTGTCAGTCATGTTCCAATTAACCTGAGTGCCATATGTATATACATCAGTAGAAATACAAGCGCATAGTGATGAATCCAGCATGGTTTGTTACACGGGGGGGGGGGTTCAGTGAGGTGAGGTGTTCGTGACCTACCGAGACTTCTTGGGGAGGCGATTCTCGCCCGGGAAAGTTCTCGCTCGCTGCTGATGATCCTCCTCCTCCCTCATCGGTTGGGATGGGACGTCCACCTTAAACAAGGGAGACCATAGTTTAGATCACTACACACCAGACTGGAGGCAGTACAGACAGACCAGGCATGAGGAGGCTTATGAAAGAAGGAAAACATATTGAGAGGGACCTATAACCACAATCTACATATTGTCACCTGCATGCTGGAGGGAGCAACCTCGTTGTGTGTGAGGGTGCTGTTCGCCACGGGCATGGACTCGGTTGGCATCGGGGAGGCTAGTGTCAGAGTGTTGTTCACCATTTTCTTGCGACTGCAAAGCATGACACACAATACTGTCAGTCATGTTCCAATTAACCTGAGTGCCATATGTATATACATCAGTAGAAATACAAGCGCATAGTGATGAATCCAGCATGGTTTGTTACACGGGGGGGGGGGGGGTTCAGTGAGGTGAGGTGTTCGTGACCTACCGAGACTTCTTGGGGAGGCGATTCTCGCCCGGGAAAGTTCTCGCTCGCTGCTGATGATCCTCCTCCTCCCTCATCGGTTGGGATGGGACGTCCACCTTAAACAAGGGAGACCATAGTTTAGATCACTACACACCAGACTGGAGGCAGTACAGACAGACCAGGCATGAGGAGGCTTATGAAAGAAGGAAAACATATTGAGAGGGACCTATAACCACAATCTACATATTGTCACCTGCATGCTGGAGGGAGCAACCTCGTTGTGTGTGAGGGTGCTGTTCGCCACGGGCATGGACTCGGTTGGCATCGGGGAGGCTAGTGTCAGAGTGTTGTTCACCATTTTCTTGCGACTGCAAAGCATGACACACAATACTGTCAGTCATGTTCCAATTAACCTGAGTGCCATATGTATATACATCAGTAGAAATACAAGCGCATAGTGATGAATCCAGCATGGTTTGTTACACGGGGGGGGGGGGGGTTCAGTGAGGTGAGGTGTTCGTGACCTACCGAGACTTCTTGGGGAGGCGATTCTCGCCCGGGAAAGTTCTCGCTCGCTGCTGTTGATCCTCCTCCTCCCTCATCGGTTGGGATGGGACGTCCACCTTAAACAAGGGAGACCATAGTTTAGATCACTACACACCAGACTTGGAGGCAGTACAGACAGACCAGGCATGAGGAGGCTTATGAAAGAAGGAAAACATATTGAGAGGGACCTATAACCACAATCTACATATTGTCACCTGCATGCTGGAGGGAGCAACCTCGTTGTGTGTGAGGGTGCTGTTCGCCACGGGCATGGACTCGGTTGGCATCGGGGAGGCTAGTGTCAGAGTGTTGTTCACCATTTTCTTGCGACTGCAAAGCATGACACACAATACTGTCAGTCATGTTCCAATTAACCTGAGTGCCATATGTATATACATCAGTAGAAATACAAGCGCATAGTGATGAATCCAGCATGGTTTGTTACACGGGGGGGGGGGGGGGGTTCAGTGAGGTGAGGTGTTCGTGACCTACCGAGACTTCTTGGGGAGGCGATTCTCGCCCGGGAAAGTTCTCGCTCGCTGCTGTTGATCCTCCTCCTCCCTCATCGGTTGGGATGGGACGTCCACCTTAAACAAGGGAGACCATAGTTTAGATCACTACACACCAGACTTGGAGGCAGTACAGACAGACCAGGCATGAGGAGGCTTATGAAAGAAGGAAAACATATTGAGAGGGACCTATAACCACAATCTACATATTGTCACCTGCATGCTGGAGGGAGCAACCTCGTTGTGTGTGAGGGTGCTGTTCGCCACGGGCATGGACTCGGTTGGCATCGGGGAGGCTAGTGTCAGAGTGTTGTTCACCATTTTCTTGCGACTGCAAAGCATGACACACAATACTGTCAGTCATGTTCCAATTAACCTGAGTGCCATATGTATATACATCAGTAGAAATACAAGCGCATAGTGATGAATCCAGCATGGTTTGTTACACGGGGGGGGGGGGGGGTTCAGTGAGGTGAGGTGTTCGTGACCTACCGAGACTTCTTGGGGAGGCGATTCTCGCCCGGGAAAGTTCTCGCTCGCTGCTGTTGATCCTCCTCCTCCCTCATCGGTTGGGATGGGACGTCCACCTTAAACAAGGGAGACCATAGTTTAGATCACTACACACCAGACTGGAGGCAGTACAGACAGACCAGGCATGAGGAGGCTTATGAAAGAAGGAAAACATATTGAGAGGGACCTATAACCACAATCTACATATTGTCACCTGCATGCTGGAGGGTGCAACCTCGTTGTGTGTGAGGGTGCTGTTCGCCACGGGCATGGGCTTCAAATGTATGGTCTTTACACAGTGGACCACCCCATCGTCGAACAGCACCGTGTACCTCCCGGCTGTCAAAAAACAGAAGAGGGCTTCAGAAACATGGACATGTCCATTTATAACAAATACCATGTCTAGTTACTGTCTTGATGAAAATGTGTTTCAGTGATTCAAACCTTTCTCAACTGACTTGATTGTTGCAGGGTAATCGTGACAGTCTGTCCATCGCGCCAGCACTACCTCACCAACAAGAAACTCCTGGAACACAACAGTCAAAACTAGTCATCGCCTTCTTTTTGCCAAGTTCGACTTTAAAGCACTGCTTGAATCACATACAAACCCTGCATATCCCATTGCATAATCAATCATTTTGGGAGGGACTGGCCTCATATTACAATGCGCTCATTTCCACAACACACACAACACAGCGTTGTGCAAGGCAAGGCTAGCAATAATAGCAAGCCGTTCGTATAGCGAGGTATTCACATACTGTATATAGGCCTACATATTTTTCAAGTACTGTTTTTTCCCAACATTTAAACACTTTTAAAAACTAAACTTATTGCGATGCTAAATAATCAGTTACCTGGAAGCTGGAGGATGGCATGACTCCTTTCACCAGGGCCATGACGGACGTCACTTCTTTTGTTGAGCCTGTGAGAAAACGAGGGAGGTCAGACTCAATATGGAATAACATCTTTGTCTTAGTCAGATTTCTTGGTACTTTGACATACCGCCACATTTGTACACTGAGAGTTACACACCCGTAAGGGGCCATTTGGAACCCCCTCAAGGAACCACAAGGGCAACTGAACCACACTTTTGAGACCCACTGGTGTAGCAGAGTACACAATAATGCACATAACACACTGACTGTTTCACCACATTGGAACAGCCTTCATTGTTATTAGGGATCGACCGATTCTGGTTAAAAATAGCCGATCTACAAGCTCACAACACTGTGTTGTGAGCTTGTAGATCTGCTAGTTTTGGCTTAGGTTCTCCTCAGAAAAGTGATGCTAGGGTTCAAGTGGTTAGGTAAAAAAAAAAATCTTATCACACAGATTTGGCGGACCCCCTGGAGTAACTCTGAGGACCCCCTAGGGGTCCCAGACCCTCTGTTGAAGACCCCTGTTTTAAATGATAAACAATAGGCCTATAAGTCCTGTTTTGTTCTATCAAATGCAGCATTATAATTAGCTCCCACTTGTAGCAGCATTTCTTATGAACTGAATTATAAATAACACATTACAAAACAGTTCGCCAAACGTTTATTTTACCTGTAATCAAATTAACCAGTACAGCTTAAATTAAGTTGCAAGCAGAAAATATGACCATATTACACCAGTCCTAAAATCTTTACATTTACCTGTCCCCCAGAGAATTGATTTTAAAATTGTGTTACTTGTCTATAAATGTCTCTGTGGCTCTGGGCCCAGCTACATCTTAGGACCCTTAGGTCATCTGGGGCTGGCCTATTAATTGTTCCATTTGTTGAAACAAAACATGGTGAAGCAGCATTTCACTACTATGCACCACAAACCTGGAACAATATTCCAGCTTACATTAGACAATCCCCAACCATAGCTGTTTTTAAGTCCAAGTTAAAAACATATTTATTTAACATTGCTTACCCTACCCAATGATGGCTAAGAACAGCTAGGTCTTGCCTGGTCTTTAAATGACAATGTCACTTTTTATTATTATCATGTTTTGTATAAAGGTTGGAGTATTTATTTTGCTCCTTTATCTTATTTTAATTGTATCTTATTTTAATTGTATCTATTATATTCTCCATTTCTTTTTTAAGTGCATTGTTGCACTTTGTATTATTTTTCATGCTGTAAAGCACTTTGAATTGCCCTGTGTATGAAAAGTGCTATATAAATAAAGTTGCCTTGCCTTGCCTAGCCAAGCTTGTCCCTCGAATTCAACAGCACAGATCGGTCTACACCTAATTAGCATCATTAGTGACACGTGTGCTTTGAGGCTGCAGTTTGCTAACAACGTGAAAAGTGCAGGGTGGGAGGGGAAGACAGCATTGGCTTTGATTGAAGCTCGTTGAGGTGATGGGGGAAGGGAGCAGAAGTAAAGAGTCATGGAGCAGAATGTTTTACATTTACAATGCCCAGTGTTGCCAGGTTTTGTGAGAGAAACACGCAACCAGGTCTATGAAAAGATGCCCAAAAGAAAGGCCACATGAGCACTTTAAACCAGGGGTCTTCAACCTTTTCAGACCAGGGACCCCCAAACTGATGGGGTGATGGAGCAGGGACCCCCTACCTCGTAGGGTAGGGGGTAGGCCACCACATATATTATATATTTATGTATAAAATTGTGTTTTATATGTATAAACATAGATTGTCCCAGTAGGTGTGCAAAAGACCCTTTCTTTCTCTACAAAATATGTATAAACATACCATGTTATTGTGCATTCAATGCTAAGCTATTCAAATATGTCATGTTATGTTTAAAGACATAGACATTTTTGGGAAAATAACAAAAAGTTTTCAAACTTTTAATTTTTAAATCAAAGAATTTCGCGGACCCCCTGTTAAACCTATGTATACATCGGCTATTATAGCCGATCTACAAGCCCCAAAAAACGCCACTTACAGTATAATAAACTGACATGGCAACACTGACGTGCAACCGTACACATTGCAGTCATTTGAAAATAGACGATCTACAAGCTCACAGCTAGACTAGTAGATCGTCTATTTTCTGCTATTTTCAATACAATATATTTTGATACTTTTTAAATTCAGTTCCATCTAACTCACTAACGCTCTGGACCAGGGCTAGAGAAAAAAACAAACAAATGATTTCCTCATTTGTTTTATAACTCGCGAGTTATGTCCCTCTTTGCTGGACCTGAACACATATAAGTTGAACTCACACTGCAAAGACAATAAATATGTTACAAAATATGTACACAATTGTTTGAAAACATACCTTTATATCGTAAAATCGAGACCTCCGCATCTTCTCACCGCAACTGCTCGTTCAACCAGACCAACGCAATGCACGCAGCTGTTTGCTCTCAATGTGAGTAAAAGGAAGGGCGGGCCCTTCCTTCCATTCAGCCAATCAGACGCTGGCTGTTTGGCTGGATGTTAGAGAGTTTTAGAGACACTCACACCTTCTGCACTACCGATTGTAGTCTCTAGAGGGAGACATTTTTACACTCTTTTCAAACACATGTCATAATTTCAGTATGTGTGGGACAAACAAAAAAAAAGACACTAGGCATATCAGCTATGCTTTTTCGATCGATTTAAGTGATAAACCACGTGGGGACCCGCATTTGGGTCCCCACGTGGATTGGTGTCCCCACACCGTTGGTGTGTTGTCAGTCGCAAGTCCCCACGCAGTTGCAAAAACACACGCACACACACACACACACACACACACACACACACACACACACACACACACACACACACACAGTAGTGTGGTAGAGCTTTTTTAATTGTATTAACATTGTTGTGTTCCTGTTTCAGTGGTTTAATTGTAATTCTTTCTTTTTTCTTCTCTTTTTCTTCAAGTCTTCAAGGACTGCCATTTTGGATCTTCAGCCCTCCAGCAGGAAGAAGTTCAGGAGCTCGTACCAAACGTTGTGTTCTCCAGGACCCAATGCTTGACGACAAAGAGCTTGAGGACCACAACAGGTCTTTTTCGTGCCGCGCTATGAGCTTGTACATAGCGAGATCTGCTGTAGATCTGCTGTTTTTGAAAATGTGTGCAAATCTTTGAATATATGTTTTTAGTCCGAACATTTTAACTCAAATCTTTGCTTCTGGGGTCCCTGGAACAAAATATGTTTCTTTATTTTCTATATTTCTTCCTGTGGATTATACCAGGGACAAATGACTTGGATTTAGCTCTTCCTTGGACCCACCCACCGTGGATTACACCAAGTAGCCTACAAGTGACTTTTTCCCCCTATTTTTCTTTGCTCTTCCTGATGGAACTACTTGCTGACTATACCAGTGTCAGTCTACTTATGTGGATTATGCGGTCGACACACACTGACATTTTGCACCGTAATCCTGTTTACTGACTTTTGTCTTTTATTGTGTTGTTTTTTTTCCAAGCACCTTAACTAACGTCCACAAGTATATCATGCACAGTATACATTGCTGCTATGTTCATGCACATATCTTATCTCAGGTACTAGTGTGAATATATAGAATTTCACCCACTTTCTTTTATTAAACCTGTGATGTGACAATAAACCTGATTCTGATTCAGAATCTTTGAATATATATTTTTAGAGTGAACATTTTTAGCTCAAATCTTTGCTTTTGGGGTCCCTGGAACAAAATACCTTTCTTTGAAACAGTTTATCTTATCTGTGTGCTCCTGTTCCATTGTTTTGTATAAATACATTTCTTTTTCTTGATCAATAAACATAATTACATGAGTTCTGCCTATTTGTTTTTCTATATTCTATATTTCTATATTGTTTGTGTATGCATATATATATATATATATATATATATGCATATATATATATATATATATATATATATATATATATATATATATATATATATATATATATGTCTCCCCCCCTCCCACTGGGGGTGGGGGGGGACAAGGCACAGCCCCTGTGGGGGGGAGGGGGTGCTATAAACCCCCTCAGTGGGGGGGGGGGTATAAACTAGGGGGTTTATACACGAATTAGCATGCAGAATTGTGGTGTGGGTGGGTGGGGTTATAAGCCACAGCTTCCAATCAAATGTAGTTTTCTGCACATGCTCAGAAGTGGTTGGGGTGGGAGGGGTGGGGTGTGTGAGGTCCTTGCTGGCAGACACCACAGGGGGTGAATGCAAATGAATGTCTCAGAAATGGTACATTTACCTGGATATGTGGGAGGTATGTGGGAGGTGGTACATTAATGAATGAGGGCAACATACACACACATACTCCCATAAGTATCAGGGGTATGCCTGAGGAATACCCTCCCAAAATCATTGCTTTTCACCCAGTGAATTGAATCACTGACATTGTAAAGGCGCTATATAGTGTTACAGCAACAGTTTATACAGGTATATTAATGCAATGGGGTGTGCTCTCATAGTGAGTAATGACAGCTCACAGCCCATGGCGTTAAAGGTAGGGTAAGTGATATTTTTTGTTAAAAGGTTAAAGTACTATATTCTGATAGTAATCATTGATACAAAGTGTTTGTTTGGTCACAGGGGTCTCCCCAGCTCTTTAGTAAACAGAATATAAATACATTTGCAGGTAGGTGACAACATTTAAGCCAATCAGGCTTGAGCACTGAAAATGTATTTTCTGTTTCATTAAGAGATGGAGAGAGATGGGAGACTCCTTTTACTGAACAAACACTCTATAGCAATGAGTACTATCCGAATATAGAGCTATTTAACACTTATTTTAACTAAAGTAAATCACATACCCTACCTTTTCAAAGACTATTCCAAATTTGGAGTAAAAAAAAAAAGTGTATAGGGATGCGAAACGTTCAGTGGTGCAACAAGGTCTTCATATAGTGTTGAAGACGAGCTCAGATTGTCTATATTTGCCAGCACTGGGTTATGTCTCTCAAATATCTATTTTTGTGTTTATCCTGTAGGCCCTCACTTCTGGAAATCAACTGCCAGAAAGGTATTCGTTCTTTCAGCCAGTCAGTTGGCTGAGCTGCAGAGGTAAATGCTTATATCGATGGCCAAAACGCAAAACCTCCTATCTGAAAAATTAACATTGTTGGGAAAATGAAAAAGAAAACTACAAAATGTTGTATCTTTTTTGCACAATGCTATTTTTTTATGATACCCATCACATAATTCACCATTTCTGGATTTCTGGACTATATTACAATATTATATGTTAATTACACTGATCTCATATTGCAAATGCAGATAGGAGGTTTTTCCCCACTTTTCCTGGATAATTCTGCAGATAGGAGCTTTTGCACTGTGATGTTAAGTGATTGCATAACTAAATAATGATAAATAGTACAGGCTGTAAATACATACATTTACAGCTGCAAACAGTTGCATCAGTGGTGTGGTCTAGGTTTGTTTTCTGAGGTATACAATAATCATTCCCTGCACGAGATGCGCGTAGTCGTGGGTATACGATAGCGCATTTTCAATGGATGAAATGGTTAGTAGACTGTATACGCTTTTTTCCAAAAACAACAACAATTAGGTGGACTACAAAACAACTGGCCCAGGCACCCCTCGACATAATCCCCCCTATACCCTCAACTCCACCACCTGAAATACCCCCCCACTCCCACAACCCCCATTCCCCCCAACCAGCACAACACACCCCCCAAACCCCACCCACCCAAACCCTCATGCCCTCCAACTCCCCTAACTCATACAACTGGATCACCAACCTTGTGTCCGGTGTGGATAGTGGAATAGTATGTAAGATCATTGAATGTCTTAAAGAGCCTATAAGCAAGGAGGAAAGACGGATGCCTTGACCCTAGAATCACCACAGCCAGGGAGGAGATGAGAGCAGCACACAGGGACTTTGTCGCTGACCAAAAAGGAGAGGGTCTGAGGGAGGAATATAAGCGGAGGAAGGAGGAGCTATATCAAGTGTATGCAACTGGAACAACGGGAAATGACCCAGAAGTTCAGGGACATTAAAGAGGTGCATGTTAACCAGAAACATGGCAAGAGCTGGAAGCTCATCAATGACATTTCTGGCAGAAGCTCGTCTCAGACCTCCAAGATCTGGGGAGAAAGCGCAGAGGAATGAGTTGAAACATGGTACCAGCACTTCAAAACACCCCTAGGAAATCCTCCTTCAACCGAAGAAGAGGATGATCCGATGCTCCTGTCTTCCATGACCTTCCCAAACCAGACGGTTCACCATGGATGAGTACCAGAGGGCCAAGGCTACTATCAAGTGAGGCAAGAGCTGCGGTGAAGATGGAGTGACAGCAGAGGTTCTGATGTATGTGCCCATAGACGAGGTGGTGTTGGATTTTATCAAGCACACACGTCTAGCAAGCTGCCGAAGCTGTGGAGCAAAATGATCATCGATCCAGTACCAAAGTCAGGCGAACTCACCAAGGCATTAGCCTGAGCTCACAAGTTGCCAAGACGGCTAACAGGAAGACCCTCAACCGTCTTAGACCCATCTTAGACCCTGTAATGAGAAACTCGGGCAGATACTGGTGCTGAGGAGGATACTGGAAGGAGTAAGGAGCGGAATTTTTCAGTGGTGATCACCTTCATGACTTCCAAAAGGCTTTTGGCACCATCCACCGGGGGAATCTGATGAACATTCTCCGGGCCTATGGAGTTCCTGAGAAGATGGTTCAGATGATGGAGACAAGCTACTCGAGGCAGTCCAGGACTTCTAATAACCTGGGCCTGGACTGCTTCAATGGAACAGGACCTGAAGGTCCGGGGGGCACTTGACTGGAATGCCTTGCATGGGATGAGGAGAGGAGAGGAAGAGAGGAGAGGAAATCAGACATGGGAGAAGACCTCAAGAGGCGGCTGTTTGTATAGCTACAGTGGAGTCAGTACTGCTGTATGGGGCTGAGACATGGACCGTCACAGCACAACAGGAAAGGACCTTGGATGGAGTCTACACAAGAATGCTATGAATGGCACTAGGAGTCACATGGACGGACCACATCAGAAATGTGGTCCTCTACAGGAACCTACCATAGGTCACAGACAAAGTCAGAGAGAGAAGGATGAGGCAGGGCACTGCGTCAGGGACCCATAACTAGTGGCAAGCAAACTAACACTATGAGAGCCAAGCCAGGGCAAAGCCAGGAGAGACAAGAAGTGCACCACCTACATAGATGCACTTCGGCGTAACAGCTTAGCCAACAATATTGTAGAGCTCAAGACCCTGATGCTAGATAGGAGAGTGTGGAGGGCAGCGATTCAGGAGTCCCAAGTTGGTGTTGGCTAGACCACACTCACACATCGCATCGCAAAGACCCTATTCTATATGATCCGGCCTAACTGACCCATGCCCCCCTCAACATAATCCCCCCATACCCTCTACCCCCAACTCCACCACCTGCAATACTCCCCCACTCCCACAAACCCCCCCCCCCCCCCCCAACTGCCAGCCCACACCTCTCCACCTCCATAACTCAAAACCCCATCCCACTTCAGGGGTCCCGAGTTGGTGTTGGCTAGACCACACTCTCGCATCGCAAAGACCCTATCCTGTGTGATCCGGCCTAACTGGCCTATGCCCCCCTCAACATAATCCTCCCCATACCCTATACCCACCAACTCCACCTACTGCAATACTCCCCCACTCCCACAACCCCCCCCCCCCAACTGCCAGCCCACACCTCTCCACCTCCCTAACTCAAAACCCCATCCCACTTCAGGAGTCCTGAGTTGGTGTTGGCTAGAACACACTTTTGCTAACTGGCCTATGCCCCCCTCAACATAATCCCCCCCATACCCTATACCCACCAACTCCACCTACTGCAATACTCCCCCACTCCCACAACCCCCCCCCAACTGCCAGCCCACACCTCTCCACTTCCCTAACTCAAAACCCCATCCCACTTCAGGAGTCCTGAGTTGGTGTTGGCTAGACCACACTTTCGCATCACAAAGACCCTATCCTGTATGATCCGGCCTAACTGGCCTATGCCCACCTCAACATAATCCCCCCCATACCCTCTACCCCCCGACTCCAGCACCTGCAATACTCCCCCCACTATCTACATAGATGCACATAGGAGGTTTTTACCTCGAAATAGTTAGGCTTACAAACAAACATTATTTTTGTTAAATAATGCTTTTTTATGTTCATTTTGAGATCAAGACATTCTACAGTACTGTATCAAGTATTACTATTACACTTTTTTTATCAACTCACACTCTTGGTGTGATAAAAGTGTCACCACCTGACACTAATCATTAGCAATCAACAAGGCAATGCAATTAACTTGACAGAGTTACTAACAAATACTTAACTAGTAAGGGGGGAAGACACTTTTTTATTTTGAAAATAATAGATGACTACAAACTGAAAGACATTTAGACGGTCTACATAACATTTCACGTTCAAATAACCTCACCGCAACTCCTTTCGGTTGCGAGTAGTGCTCGTCGCCATTGGCCTACTAAAATGTCAACTCCGGAATTTGAATCCTGCTGTGGAGAATTTATTTTTCTCTGATGAAAGGCACATTTTTGTGAGGTTAGCTGAACACGGGTAGGCAACCTTAGGCACGGGTGCCAACATTGGCACAGGGGAGGCCAGGGTGATCACTGCTGGCACACTGGCATAAGTGTGACAGAGAGGTTTTTCTTTTAAAATAAAAAAGATGTTTAGTCTGTTCAATTAAGTTCCCTCACATATACAAATGACATCCTGCACATAATTCTACATTCAATAAAACTATGAACTCTGACTGGGGAGGGAGTTTGGGATATAGGTGGGTTACTTATTGATAATGGGTAATGGGTTATTAGTCTAATGATCATTAAAGAACGACTTCACCCATTTTCAACCTATCTTCATAGATCCTCACTAATGCTCCTGCTAAAATTGTGTGATTTTTTTCTTCTCAGTCTGTGTCTCATAGGAGGGCTATGGACACTTCAGAAACGCATCTACCAGTGAAAGTATAAAGAACGTTCAGGGCATACTTGCCAGCATTAGCCATAGATGGATAACACCGCAAGGTGGATCATGGCAAGGTGCCCAGAAACCTAATGGGATGAATGACCTATTCAGTCCCGACTTTAGTGACCTATTCGATCACAACCTTCCCAAATGGAGATTCCCATAGATGGAGACAATTAACCTCCCCAAGTCTGACATCTGATGGCAATTGATATCCCTTTATTAACGCGAGAACAATGGTTTCCATTATAGCGTGCTAACAGGAATAGAAAGCCTGTAGTTTCTATTATCTTGGATTCCCCATCGGAAAAAAAAATTCGATGGGTGCCATATTATCATGAGCATTATTGAGGAACAATTATATGAAGACAGGTTGAAAATGGGTGAACTCGTCCTTTAAATCCTGATGTGAAAGAAAATATTTGTATAGAAGAACAAAAAGGTTGTTAGGTTGACAGCACCTCAGTAAAACTACTAAGGTGCTGTGAAGTTGGGAGGCACAAGGGGAAAGTGAATGACCCCTGCTGGTGGAGCTTCCACACCACAAGTATATGTCCCAGAAAGGTTTGGTAGTCTTGCAACATACTTTTGTGAGCTGTAGCCTTGATCTAAAAAAAAAGACAGAAAAGGCATTAAAAACAACATCATACAGTCATTAGATGTGGTGTTAATGACTGTCTGTAGATCCTATTGCTTACATGTTAGACTACAACTTTTACTTTGAAGGACAAAGACCATGTGATGTAACACGTGGTCACGTGACATCTTTGTTTTGATGAAAAATGTAGATTAAAAGATGACTGACATTTTGAAAAACAAAGACAAATAAAGATGTTTTCCTTTGTCAGTCCCAAATCAAAAGATGACAAAATACTAATCAGAATATCAGAAAAATTGAGCCTTTTCCTGATTTTTGGGTAGGCTAGAAATTTGGAAAAATGAAGCCATTCTTTGATTTTTGTTCTGGGAATAAAAAAATGGCAAAAGCCGTTTTTAAGAGCTTTTTTCAGTGTCAGTCCCAAATCAAAAGATGCCAAAATACTAAGCACAATATCAGAAAAATTGAGCATTTTCCTGATTTTTGGGTGGGCTAGAAAATTGGAAAAATGAAGACATTCTTTGATTTTTATTCTGGGATGAAAACATTTAAAAAAAACCTATTTTGAGCTTTTCTCAGTGTCAGTCCCAAATCAAAAGACGCCAAAATACTAAGCTCAATATCAGAAAAATGGAGCATTTTCCTGATTTTTTTGTGGGCTAGAAAATTGGAAAAATGAAGCAATGTTTAATTTAGATTCTAAAAGGAAAATCAGTAAAATAGACTTTTCAGATGTGAATTTGAATTGAATATCAGATTATACTAAGATACCCCCACACCCTAAGTGGTCGGGGGATCTTAGTATAATTTGAAATTCAATTCCGATTCACTTTTCAAATAATTATTTTACTGATTTTCCTTTCAGAAACCAAATTAAATATTGCTCCATTTTTCAAATAATCACTTCCAAATTAAACCTCAGATTATACTAAGATCCCAAGGTCCGTTAGGGTGTGGGGGTATCTTAGTATAATCTGATATTCAATTCAAATTCACATCTGAAAAGTCTATTTTACTGAGCCAGCAACCTTCAGGGTCATCATAGTGGCCAAATCCAATATGACCGCCACCTGACAAAGTTTTTGGCTATAACGTTTGAACCACATTTTCAGCTATGAATGCAAACTTGGTGTCTAAATCATGTTTTTTGACAATTAAAAACATGTTTGAATGCTTATCTTTATGATTTAATCTATCTAGAGGACACTAATTTGATTATCACAAATATGGCTACTATGTTCTGAAACAACCAATGTATCTTACGATGTAATTTCATTGAAACAAGAATGATTTAACAGTAGAACTAATTCCTATGATGATAGGCCTACAGCTAGAGCTAATACAGTATGTTCAACAATGCTCAGCATAAAGTGTAATACTATATAGTATTACTATTCTATACACCATTGACTAGTATGATATCATACGGTACTAGTCACTAGCCACTGTCAGGATTCATCTACTCTGCTGTGGCCACCACGGCTCTTGCCGGCGTACAGTATATGATGATGACCATATACTCCAATCTTTCTCCATCTCGATATATAGATGTTGTGTGATTAGGACATTAAAAACAATCATCACCCGAGGAATCAAAAGGACTGAGCACATGCAACTGTGTGTGTGTGTGTGTGTGTGTGTGTGTGTGTGTGTGTGTGTGTGTGTGTGTGTGTGTGTGTGTGTGTGTGTGATTTGTTGTTTAGCAATTCACTTTTCAGATTCTAATTTGAACATATTGTTCAAATTCCATACACCTTTGACTATTATGATAGTATTCACTCTATGCTGAGCATTGATGTTATGGTTTGCTGACCAGCTGCTGCTGGAAGTGCCAACTGCACCCACTAAAGTTACCAGGGGTGACCGGGCCTTTACGCATCAAAGCAGCCCAGTCATCTTTACTAAAGACTAATTTTTTGTCCTTGGCATTCAGTAACAACTAAAGCAGCCTTACCTTCCTCTATTGGCGCTAATGTTTGTTTGTCTGTGCTTACTCATTGTTTACTATTTTTTTGCTTTGTTTTGCTTTTTACCTGTACAGCACTTTGGTTGACCTGGTCATGTTAAATGTGCTATATAAATAAACCTTGATTTGATTTGATTTGATTTTTAAAAGGGCGTGGTCATTTTCGGGTATTTCGTCCCGAATAGAGAATTAGTCACAGTTCCTAAGTTGTTCCCTGGGGTCATATTAGCCAAGAACAGTTGAGATATTCTCTCCTAAATGAAGTGCACACATATCTTAGCCAGGTCCTAGAAAGTGAATGACCCCTGCTGGTGGAGCTTCCACACCACAACTATATAGTTGTAAGGAGTTTACGGTTTTATGTCCCAGAAAGGTCTTGCAACATACTTTTGTGAGATGTAGCTTTGATCTAAAAAAAATGACAGAAAATGCATTAAAAAACACATCATACAGTAATTACATGTGGTGTTAATGACTGTCTGTAGATCCTATTGATTACATGTTAGACTACAACTTTTACTTTGAAGGACAAAGACCATGTGCTTTGACCCATGGTCACATGGCTTCTTTGTTTTGATGAAAAAGGTAGACTAAAAGATGACTGACATTTTGAATAATAACCATTCCAGGCTTTTGGATTCCAGATGAATTAAGAAAAACAAAGACAAATAAAGAGCTTTTTCCTTTGTCAGTCCCAAATCAAAACATGCCAAAATACTAATCAGGATATCAAAAATTGGAGCATTTTCCTGATTTTTTGGTGGGCTAGAAAATTGGAAAAATATAGCCATTATTTTATTTTTGGTCTGGGATGAAAAAACGCCAAAACCTTTTTTAAGAGCTTTTTTTCAGTGTCAGTCCCAAATCAAAAAAAGCCAAAATACTAATGAGAATATCATAAAAATGTGCCATTTTCCAGATTTTAAGGGAAAAAATAAAAGTTTCAAAATGAAGCAATGTTTTATTTAGGATCTGAAACGAAAATCAGTAAAATATACTTTTCAGACGCTTATTCCAATTGAAAAACAAATAATAAATAAGATGCCCTGACTCCAAAAGCCCGGGGGATCTTAGTATAATCTGAGGTTTAATTTGGAAGTGATTATTTGAAAAATGGAGCAATATTTAATTTGGTTTCTGAAAGGAAAATCAGTAAAATAATTGTTTAAAAAGTGAATTAGAATTGAATTTCAAATTATACTAAGATCCCCCGACCCTAAGTGACCATGGGATCTTAGTATAATCTAAGCTTTCATTTGGAAGTGACTATTTGAAAAATGGAGCAATATTTAATTTGGTTTCTGAAAGGAAAATCAGTAAAACAATTGTTTAAAAAGTGATTTGTAATTGAATTTCAAATTATACTAAGATCCCCCGACCCAGCCAACTGTTTGTTTATCACTCTGTGTGAGAGTGCAGGCCAGAGTGAGCTTTATGTAGTTGAAAGCAAGGTTCAATTTTGCATTTGAACATCCCTTATGTTACCTGGGATGTTGCCTGGGTTTGGTGCCACTTTCAACCCGATGTCCCAATATTAGGCATGCAAAGTGAATCTTTTTTTTCTCCCCCAAATGGCAAAAATAACACAAAATAACTGATCTACAAGCTTGAACATCTAGATTGGTTATTTATGTGACCCTGTCATACGATAGGGGACCGTACCTATGTTCCCCAGGTTCTATGTTCCCCAGGTTCTATGTTCCCCTCCCCCCCAAAAAAGGTTCTATGTTCCCCGGGTTCTATGTTTCCCGCTCAACCAAAAAAGGGTTCTATGTTCCCCACTCATCCAAAAAAAGGTTCTATGTTCCCCACTCAACCAAAAAAGGTTCTAAAAAAGGTTCTATGTTCCCCGCTCACCCAAAAATGCAGGAAATGGTGAGACATTTAAAAAGGTTTAAATACATGTATTTATACCCATTAGTTATTTGTAATTTTTCAGTTTTTAAAGTGTCAAAATATCATGTTTTGAAAACTTCTTTGACATGACTCAAAATCTATTTAGGGGTGTCACGATACATTAATTTCACGGTACATATGATACGATACACGATATTGGGCTCACGATATCGATATGATATTATTATCATTTTTACTATCATCAACATTGGCCATCATCTGCAGTTTCAAAGTGCTTACTTTATAAAGCATATCAAAAAAGTTAAAACGTTTTTTACACACAAAAATAAATACAAATATAGCTGCAAGCAGCAATAAGCGGGGCCAGGGAATGCAGAAAGAAAAAAGAAAGAAGCAATATGCAAAGAAGCAAAGTAATATGCACAATAAGCCATAGAAACATAGAAGAATGAACTTGAGAGAAAGAAGACCATGCAATTAACAAATGAGCATTTTTAACCCTATTGGCATGATACTGACATGATACTGACCACCATGATACTGACATGATATGACATGACACATGATACTGACATGATACTGACCATGATACTGACATGTTACTGAACACGATACTGACATGATACTGACCATGATACTGACATGATACTGACATGATACCTCATGTTTAACCTCATGTTTAACCGCAATACAATCAGGGCCACAGAGATCTGCCTTCATACTGGAGGGCTGTCAGCCGTATCATTTACATGGGCTAGACCGTGTACATTTTTTATTTTGCCAAATTTGATAGGCATATCTTCCATTTTTTACTGGAATTTATTCAATTTTAGTGTAGTTCTGGTGTTGTTTTGCTTTTGTTGTTGTTGTTAATGATGCATGTTTTTTTATTGGCTATATTCCCCAACCCCCTTGCCTTTTTGACAAGCATTTCCTCTTGTCTGACAAGGTTTTATTTTTTTCCCTACATTTTGGTGTAGGCCTTTTATGGTGTTTATATGATGTTAAAAAAGTTGATACTGTCATGATATTGGCATGATACTGACATGATACTGACCATGATACTGACCATGATACTAACATGATACTGACCATGATACTGACCATGATACTACCATGATACTACCATGATACTGACATGATATTGACATGATACTGACATGATACGGACATGGTACTGACCATGATACTGACCATGATACTAACATGATACTGACACTTGCCATGAAACTGAGCATGATGCTGACCATGATACTGATATTGATTATAAGATGTAACACTTTTCTCAACAATTTGACCAGTTATGGCCCGGACGGCTGGCGTGGCGGTCCGGGCACAGCGTGTCGCGGGTTCGACTCCCGATCCCGACGGACTTTGCTGCGTGTCACTTCCATCTCTCTCTCCTAGTTTATTATATTATGAACTGTTATTACGCCGTTGTTACATTATGAGTTGCTACAAGGTGCTCTATATCACCAAGATGGCCGCCAGGGGAAAGGGGCGGGCAAGTTTCTGATAGTAATTTCTCCCCATTATGTTCAGTTGTGTGTGTTCAGAGATGTTATTAATAATTGGAAATTAAAAATGTATGTTTCCTGCATTTTTGGGTGAGCGGGGAACATAGAACCTTTTTTTTGTTAATGGGGAACATAGAACCTTTTTTGGGGTAAACGGGGAACATAGAACCTTTTTTTAGGTAAAAGGGGAACATAGAACCCAGGGAACATAGAACCTTTTTTGGTAAGTGGGGAACATAGAACCTGGGGAACATAGAACCTGGGAAACATAGGTACGGTCCCCCTGAGAGCCCTATAGACCAGACACGATGCAGACATCAACACCATGAAGGATGCCTGCACTGCAAAAGACAATCAGAGAGGGAGAGATGCTGTCAAGAGTGACGTAGATCTCAAGAAGAACACCAAAGCATCTGAAAAGCTTCATCTAGAAGAAGTGGAAAGCCTGACAAAGGAGATCAACAGAAAGACCAGGAACATATAGCCTGGATGGAAGAGGAGAAGGAGAAGCTGGTGTCAGATGTGGCTGATCTACAAGACGAAAACAACCGACTTCTCCGAGTTATCATCGCGCTGCCCAACGGCACAGCTGATGAACAGCTCAGCGAAGCAGACGAGCCCCGCGAGCCTGAACAATTCCTTCGGATGGACAATCAGTGTCCAGACATGGAGATTAGAGAATTTACAGACAGTGATCTTGCATGCATTGCTAAAAAGGCCCATAAACGTGCTGGCTCCTTTGTGTCTGTACAGACATATAGGAGATGGAACGGGACTGTAAACTGGGATGGTTCCAGAGAGAAAATGGAACTACCACAGAACCTAAAGAAGTTCATTCTTAGGCAGGTTGAGAGGGAATTTCCCGGCGTCCAGAAAGCAAATATAAAGGCAGTTATTGATAAGGTTAATGAGTACCGAGAGAACAAAGCACAGCAAGAGAACCTAAATGATTTGATACTGTTTTTTATGATGTCCATCATGACCCATTTTTTATGTACATTTGATGCTGAAGATTATTTATTTTTTTTGTGCGGCATGAACAGACAAATTAAATGCATACTTTTTTAACCCATTTAGACCGGGTGCTGCGCAGACGTTACTGTACCTTTAAGACCGTGTGCTGCACTTGCGTTGCTTTACCTCTGAGGCCGGGGCAACGTGCGCGTCTCCTTGTAGTTTTGTAGTCTTTTCTAGTACTTTTCCGGTCACGTGAGCAATGAAATGCATCCTGATTCGCTAGAATACTTTCTTGGGAATCTCGCAATGCTTTTTGGGGATTTTTTTTCTTCTTCTACGCTTTTCTGTGATTTTTTTTGTTCAGCGTGCACCAGCTTCATAGTAAATATGGCGACCGCAGCAACAGCGCATCGGAGCGGTAGAGACGATGAACTCAGCGATGGCAGTGATATTGATGTAGATTATAGTTTCAGCACAAGTTCAGAAGTTGATCCAAGTGATGGAAACGTGGAGGTTGAGGAGGAGGATTTTGAACAGCTGTCAGATCCACTGGCCAGAGACCAGTGGATGCCTGACATGCCTCACGTTTTCTGGGATGATTCTGACGATGAGTCTGATTTTGGAGGCTTTGACTGTGACTGGAAGACACATAATTATACCCGACGCACAAAAAAAGAGTACACAGGCCATAAGGGTGTAAAAATAAACATTCCTGACAATGCAACGCCAGGTCAGATATTCTCCAATATCTTCACTGATGAGCTATTTCTTTATCTGGTCAATGAGACAAATAAATATGCTCAACAAAGCAGGGCTCAAACCCCATCCAACAGCAAGTGGGCCGAAGTCAGTCTCATTGAGATGAAGACTTTTATAGGACTTTGTCTTGGGATGGGGATCCTAAAGTTACCTGCCAGGAGGGATTACTGGAGAATAAAGAGACCCCTTCTTCAGACCAACTTCCCCCAGCAAATGTCGCGTGACAGATTTGCCGCTATCTGGAGGTAATAATGATGATTATTCTATTTGATAACAGTAATAAATGATTATGATGATGATGATTATGATTATAACGCTGGTAAGAAATGATGATGTTCATTCAATAGGCTACAGTAGGCCTAGACCCCATAACAAGTGTACAAATGGAACCAAATGGACCCGTGATATCTATCTATCTGTCTATATCTATCTATCTATCTATCTATCTATCTATCTATCTATCTATATATCTAGTGTACAAATGGAACCAAATGGACCCGTGATATATATCTATATATCTAGTGTACAAATGGAACCAAATGGACCCGTGATATATATCTATCTATCTAGTGTACAAATGGAACCAAATGGACCCGTGATATCTATCTATCTGTCTATATCTATCAATCTATCTATCTATATATCTAGTGTACAAATGGAACCAAATGGACCCGTGATATATATCTATATATCTAGTGTACAAATGGAACCAAATGGACCCGTGATATATATCTATCTATCTAGTGTACAAATGGAACCAAATGGACCCGTGATATCTATCTATCTGTCTATATCTATCTATCTAGTGTACAAATGGAACCAAATGGACCCGTGCTATCTATCTATCTGTCTATATCTATCTATCTATCTATATATCTAGTGTACAAATGGAACCAAATGGACCCGTGATATATATCTATCTATCTAGTGTACAAATGGAACCAAATGGACCCCTGATCTAGGTAGATAGATATGTACACACAGTATTATTATAATAATGTCTGATGACAGTGAATGTAATAAATAATCATAACTATAATGCTGATAAGAAATAACAACAGTAGTAGTATTTTGTTTTGTGATCTTATTTATCAAATGCAATAATACACAATAATTACATGAATCTACTAGCAATAAGTATTAACAATACAGACAATATAATAAAGTCTGATAAGAATGTACTAGCAATAAGTATAAGAATATAGACAGTATAATCAAGTCTGATGATAATAATAATGATGATGATGACGATGATGATAATACTAAGACATTATGATGATGATAATACATTATGGTGATAATAGTAATAAATTATGATGATACTAATGATGATGATACTAATACATTATGATGATTATAATAGTAATACATTATGATGATAATAATGATGATGATAATAGTAATACATTATGATGATGATAATAGTAATAAATTATGATGATAATAGTAATAAATGATGATGATAATAATGATGATGATAATAGTAATACATTATGATGATGATAATAGTAATAAATTATGATGATAATAGTAATAAATGATGATGATAATAATGATGATGATAATACTAATACATTATGATGATGATGATGATAATAGTAATACATTATGATGATGATAATATTAATACATGATGATGATGATGATGATGATGATGATACTAATACATTATGATGATGATAATAGTAATAAATGATGATGATAATAATAATGATGATGATAATAGTAATAAATTATGATGATGATAATAGTAATAAATGATGATGATAATGGTAATACATTATGATGATAATAGTAATAAATTATGGTGATATTAGTAATAAAGTATGATGATACTAATGATGATGATACTAATAAATTATGATGATAATAATAGTAATAAATTATGATGATAATAATGATGATGATAATAGTAATACATTATGATGATGATAATAGTAATACATTATGGTGATAATAGTAATAAATTATGATGATACTAATGATGATACTAATACATTATGATGATGATAATAGTAATAAATTATGATGATAATAATGATGATGATAATAGTAATACATTATGATGATGATAATAGTAATACATTATGATGATAATAGTAATAAATGATGATGATAATAGTAATACATGATAATAATGATGATGATAATACTAATAAATTATGATGATGATAATAGTTATAAATTATGATGATAATACTAATAAATTATGATGATGATAATAGTAATACATGATGATAATAATGATGATGATGATGATAATAAATTATGATGATAATAGTAATAAATGATGATGATAATGGTAATAAATGATGATGATACTAATGATGATACTAATACATTATTATGATGATGATAATAGTAATAAATTATGATGATAATAATGATGATGATAATAGTAATACATTATGATGATGATAATAGTAATACATTATGGTGATAATAGTAATAAATTATGATGATACTAATGATGATGATACTAATACATTATGATGATGATAATAGTAATAAATTATGATGATAATAATGATGATGATAATAGTAATACATTATGATGATGATAATAGTAATACATTATGATGATAATAGTAATAAATGATGATGATAATAGTAATAAATGATAATAATGATGATGATAATAGTAATACATTATGATGATGATAATAGTAATACATTATGATGATGATAATAGTTATAAATTATGATGATAATACTAATAAATTATGATGATGATAATAGTAATACATGATGATAATAATGATGATGATGATGATAATAAATTATGATGATAATAGTAATAAATGATGATGATAATGGTAATAAATGATGATGATACTAATGATGATACTAATACATTATTATGATGATGATAATAGTAATACATTATGGTGATAATAGTAATAAATTATGATGATACTAATGATGATGATACTAATACATTATGATGATGATAATAGTAATAAATTATGATGATAATAATGATGATGATAATAGTAATACATTATGATGATGATAATAGTAATACATTATGATGATAATAGTAATAAATGATGATGATAATAGTAATAAATGATAATAATGATGATGATAATACTAATAAATTATGATGATGATAATAGTTATAAATTATGATGATAATACTAATAAATTATGATGATGATAATAGTAATACATGATGATAATAATGATGATGATGATGATAATAAATTATGATGATAATAGTAATAAATGATGATGATAATGGTAATAAATGATGATGATACTAATGATGATACTAATACATTATTATGATGATGATAATAGTAATAAATTATGATGATGATTATACTAATAAATTGTGATGATGATAATAGTAATAAATTAAGATTGTAATGCTGGTGATGATAGTAGCTTGATGGTATGCTGATGATAATGGCTTTACACAGTAGCTTCATAAATAAATACATAAATGAATACATACCTACCGTAAATACATAAATATTGCAATGTAATATACAAGATATACACAATATAGATAGTATAATAATGTCTAATGATGGAACAAGACACTGACGCCGACGCTCTTCGCAGACGCCGAAGAGGGTGAGGAGGAAGAGGATGAAGATGAGGAGGAGGAAGACGAAGAGGAGGAGCCGGCAGAAACTGGAGAAGAAGATGATGCTAAGCTTCCACTATTTTTACAATACCAAAATATGACAAGTAAAAACATTCATATTCATCCGAAGTAACTTAGGTACTTGTGTGAATATCTATGTGTATTTTCAGATATCTTCATCTCCAAGATAACGAGGAAGAAGGCCTGGACCGCACGGACAAGCTGTGGAAGATACGGTGGTTCCTGGAATACCTCACCACGAAGTTCCAGGCCCTGTATGGGGTAAATGGCTTCGTGTCTGTGGACGAGAGCATGGTGAAGTTCAAGGGCAGACTCTCCTTCCGCCAATATCTTCCGCTCAAACCCACCAAGTGGGGTGTGAAGGTGTGGGTCATGGCGGAGAGCTCCACTGGATACGTCACCAACTTCCAGGTAAGAAACATAAAATCAGCACACCAGTTAGCTCTCATATGCAAAGATGTATTGTAATAGTGAATGACGTTTCAAGCACCAAAGCTCTTCCTCAGACTTGTTTTTCTTACAAACTTCCAGGTCTACACAGGTCGTGATGGGGGGATACAGGAGAAGGGTCTTGCTCACCGTGTGGTCATGGATCTCGCCAAACCCTTTTATGGCTCCAACCTGTCCATTTATATGGACAACTTTTACAGTGGGGTGGAGCTTTTCCAGGAAATGCGGACCAAAGCATTGGATGCCTGCGGCACTATTCGGGCCAACAGGAAGGGGCTACCTAAGGATCAACAGCTCACCAAGAAAGCCGGCATGGGAAAGCACCAGTTCCGAGTCGCCCAGAAGGATGACCTCACCTTTTGTGTCTGGCAGGACACAAAAGTCGTGATGGTTCTTTCCAACTTCCATGACCCCACGGCGACCGGGACCGTGCAGAGAAGGAAGGGGTCGACCAGCCAGTCAACAGTGGTAGTGCCAGCCAGCCTTGCTGACTACCAGAAGCACATGAAAGGTTTGTTTGGGTTATTGATTTTTTTTTATTGACAAAAATACATCCTGTATATGACATAGCCTACAGTATTTGAACACATCTGTCCAAATAGCTTGAGAGCTTTTTTTCCATTGTGGTCCTCTCAGTGCAAATGTGTGTGTAAACTGAGTGCCATGTGTTTGTTCCAGGTGTGGATCTTCTGGATCAAATGGTGGGGTACTACAACATAGAGCATCGCTCAAAGAAGTGGTGGAGGAGGGTTTTCTTTTTCTTCCTGTCGGTCTCCTGCTACAACGGGTACATTGCCCATCGATCTGCTGGAGGAGAGGCATTCTCTGCCAAGTTCAAGGGCTACAAAGAGTGGCTGGAGGAGCTGATGGAGGAACTGATAGTCCCTGTGGTGGCAAGACCTCCTCCTGATTCCTCCTCCTCTTCATCCCGAGTGAATGCTGAGCTCACCACTGACCACGACTTTGAAAAGATCTTTTCAAAGAGAAGGGCCTGCAGGGAGTGCGCAGTGGCAAGGTGTGGCACTGACACACGTGCTACAGCTACAGTGTACGGCTGCAAGCAGTGCCAGGAGGCTGTGCACATGGAATGCTTCGGCAAGCATGTCCGCCGTTTCATGCATTGAACTGTGAACTACTCAGGATGAGTAGTTCAGTTCTCTTCTCTCTTCTCTCTTCTCTCTTCTCTCTTCTCTGTTCTGTCTCTGAACAGTGGTCTCTTCTCTCTTCTCTCTTCTTTTGGCTGGTTCTGTAGAACCACTGATCCGATTGACTTCCCACTTGGCATTGCACTAGCCTGTGAGCCCAGGAATCCTCCCGCCAAGTGGGGAGTCAATCGGATCAGCGGTTCAGGAGATATTCCTGCCCATTCTAAGCGGGTCGGGCCGCAGACGCGTTCCTGACTGCCTGACGCTGAACAGAAAACCCAATCAAAATTTAAACGCTCTAATCACACTTAATTATTGCTAGTTATTATTATTATTATTATTAATAATAATAATAGTGTAATAATAATAATAATAATAATAATAATAATAATAAGTAAATCAAGTAAGTAATGGGCTATTATACTGTGTTGGCTGCAGTGCTTGGTCAGATGTAAGCTTTTTAGTTGCATTCTAATGTTGCCCCTATGCTCTTGTAAAGCAAAGCTAATTAAGCTATACTTGCTGTAAGGGGTGGGATGAGTCAAGGTGGCATTCATGCGCCATCTTGGTGTCAAGAAAGGAAGGTCAGGATAATTAAAGGAAAATGGGTCCGATATCAACATGGATATGTGGACTATATACATAAAGGCATGGAATGGGTGCATATAAAAGTGTATAATAGAGCTTATGTCATCACAGAAATGTGATGTGTAATGGTTGCTTCAAATGGTTGCTTCACAAAAACATGAGTCGGTTGAATTTAAAGAGATCAGGAAATGGCTTTTTTGCTAACGTTTAATGAAGGCGTGGTGTTGTCAAACATGTTGCTAACACTTCAGCTAAACAATCATGCTTTGGCTTTTGATTGAATACTTTATTAGAGGGGGGGGGCTAGGGTATGACCTTTACAGGGGCTAGTTTCGAATTGCAGCCACCTGAAGGTACTCTTTTAGGGCATTTTTGAAGGAGAGTAGGGTGTTACACTCCTTCACACCTTTTGGTGGCATAGCAGGAGAACTAATTTAACCCCTCGTTTGTGCCAAATGTGGGTTGGATGTAATCAGTAGAGCTACCTCTGGTGTTGTGACTGTGGAATTCATTTACGTTTACGAAGTACTTTTGCAGGTACATGGGTATCTTAACCCGTTGCAATCTTCTTAGGCCCATGGCAAGTTGCTGTACTCTGTCCTCAACCCTGAGTCATCCGACCCTAGCAAAGGGAGCAGGGGTTAGATGAGTTGTAGGTGTAAGGCCAAGAAGTAGCCTTACCAGTTGTTTTGGGGATGTCTGGAGCTTTGTTTTAAGGCCTTAGTGGTGTGATACCATGAGGTCCATGCAAGGTTGAAGTAACTTGGATGAGGGCCCCTGTTAGAGTCCTCCAAGTATTCTTACTGATTAGAGAGGATATTGTATACAGCTAAATACTGCTGTTCTAAAGTGCAAGCTAGTGATTCAGCTAATAAGCTACTTACACTTGCTAACATTACAGCTACAAATCATGTTGGCTAATGCTGCTGCTAGTTCTAAAGTGTTAGCCTACTGATTCTACTACAAGCTATACTTGCTAACATTACAGATACAAATCATGCTTTGACTAAATGCTGCTGCCAGTTCTAAAAGTGCTAGCCTACGATTCTACTGCTAAGTTACTTACATGTTCTGCTAATATTGCTGCAAGTTATGCTTTGCTAAATACTGCTGCTAGTACTACTCATTCTACTGACGGACACAACTACTAAGCTAACTGCAGCTAACACTGCTGCTACTATTTTATTGTGCTACTAATTCTACTGCAGTCAAGGTACTAATACTATGCTGATTATACTAATGTTCATCATGCTATAGCTAAAATGATGCTACTACATAGCAACATAGAACGTACTTGTCTGTTGACATGACCTTTATCCAGCCACTGTGAATTCTGCACTCTTACTTGTTCATTCAATCCCACGCATTGTCTTTCCACTTGACTTAGTTTTGATGCTCACCTTTTCACCATTAAATTAAAACACTAAATGTCAGAGTCTTGGTCAAGGTATGTCTGTGATAATAACAGAAACTAACACTGATCTTTGTCCTGTCTACTCCATGTCTCGTTATCTGCATGCCGTCCATCTGCAAATGCCAATGAGATCTGTTCATGACGGATTCGGGGGAAGCCATGTCTGGTCCATGGTTCTGCAAACTTCATCTTCTGTGTCAAGGCTGTGGGCTGCCTCCTGATCGCTACACTTCACACTCCTTCAGGATTGGTGCAGCTGCCACAGCGGCGTCAAAAGTTCCAACAGCTACGCTCAAAGCTTTGGGCCGGTGGTCTTCTGCAGCTTTTGAAAGCTATGGTTGTGCTCAACACAAATGACATTATACAGGCTCAGACTAATGAGTTGTGAATAATATTGTGTTACTACTACTTGCTGCTATTACTATTTACTGCCGTGGGGAGTATTGGAAGGAAATGATAGTTTTCCATGCGTGACATGAACTTTATAAAACTGCATATTGTTGGAGATTAGAAGAGTATAAATACTCTTAAACTGTTATGCTGCAATGCTTGCTCAATTTGCTGCTCCAGGTGGTGCATGGGTACTGATTACTGATTTCAGATTTCTTTAAAAAAGAAAAAGAGATAGAATGTCCTTTTCGATTCCTACTAGCGGTGCGGCACCGTATGGTGGACATCGCTTTACGACACCGTTTAGGACACCTGAAGTTCAGGATCAGCAGGCGCTCTGCTGAACACATAGATTTTATCACATAATGCTAGTATGGCCAGTGTCTGATCCAAGAACACACAGCTGTGTTTCTGTCTCCAGATGGGGGGATATCGGCATGGTCTTCCTGTATCAGGAGACAGTAGGTGCTCTGCTGTACACATAGATTTTATCACATAATGCTAGTATGGCCAGTGTCTGATCCAAGAACACACAGCTGTGTTTCTGTCTCCAAGTGGGGGGATATCGGCATGGTCTTCCTGTATCAGGAGACAGTAGGTGCTCTGCTGTACACATAGATTTTATCACATAATGCTAGTATGGCCAGTGTCTGATCCAAGAACACACAGCTGTGTTTCTGTCTCCAGATGGAGGGATATCGGCATGGTCTTCCTGTATCAGGAGACAGTAGGTGCTCTGCTGTACACATAGCTTAAGGTTGGTGCTGAATGATCTGCTTTTTGGGGATTCTGACATTTGCGCTGTTTTGGGGGATTCTGAGTCCCTATGGTTGGGAAATGCGCTTTATCAGAGTACCTAAAAGCAGATCCAATTCATCGCCAAACCATAATAAATATATTGCTAATTTTATATTCAATAAATATATCTTATCCTTCATGATTTGTCTTTTCTATTTATGAGCATCGTGCCTGTCACAGACATGCGCAGAGCAAGTTCTGTGAGGGAACTGCAGTGAGGATGGCCTACTATTGGACCACATCAGCTCCACGTACACATCCACTCATCCACTCACACTCATCTCATTCTCAGACCGCTCTATTTAAGCTGGAAGGTTGCACTTCTCATTCTGCTTGCTTTTGCTGCACACACACACCGTTGCTGCTGCTGCGCTGCTGTTCATTGCTGTTGCTAAAATTGCTGCTCACCACCCCATGCTACCACCTGTTGTTTTTGGATCTGCTGTTATGCACGGGGGATTCTGAGTCCCTATGGTTGTGAAATGCGCTTTATCAGAGTACCTAAAAGCAGATCCAATTCATCGCCAAACCATAATAAATATATTGCTCATTTTATATTCAATAAGTATATCTTATCCTTCATGATTTGTCTTTTCTATTTATGAGTTGTCCTGACAGAACAAAGGTAAGTCGCTTGTTTTGGATGAATGAAAAGTTGACTGATGAATACATGTGATGTTGTTGTCTTGTTATTTAATCTCTTATTTAATTAACCAGCTTAAATAAGCTGGTTAATTATTGTCGTTGGGTATTTGAACACAGATAATAATAATAATTATAAACGTTATTTGTATAGCACCTTCCATGACATAAAATGCAGCTCAAAGTACTTTACAGAGCAATAATACAATTACATAAAAAGTACAACTAATTTAACAATAAAGCAAAAGTATAAAACAACATTAAAATAATAGCCAAAAAAGGCAGTGAATCAGGCAAAACAGTGAGGACATGATGGACAGATGGACAATGGTTGGTCATTGTGGTGTTTTGATTGATTTGTAAACACAGATGATCATTACATTCAAAGCTGTTTAGGCACATTGTAGTAGTGGCATGTTGCATGTTAATCAGTCACCTACATTATATAAACTTCAGTTTAAATATAGGTATTACTATTACATGAAAATACGATTGCTTTCACTAGTAAATGTAGGTATTGTTGGACTACTGATTTATATGTTCTGTACACCTGTACTTGTTCTGGCCAGTGAATTTCCGTAGGCAAAGTTCTCCCCCTCCCCCATTCACTCACTCACTCTCATTCAACAAGCATACTGGCTGGTTGTACCGTTCATGTTGAGAATGTGAGACTGCTGGTCTGCTTGCATTGTCTTGTACATGTGATAAACATTTGCTGTGCCCCCCCCCCCAGTGATGGAGAGAAATAGTCAAATCAATCATTATAATGTTTTACCACTACTACTGTTTTACTTCTATCTTTAAAGGCATACTAGGTAACGTTTTCAACAAAACTAAAGTTAAATTGTATATCTTTTGTGAGTGGCAAAAGTTTCACAACACCCACTCCATGAATTTCACCCCCGGAAGCCTTTTATTTATATATTTTATATTGAACGTGGACTGGGGGGACTTTCCCGGGGAAATGACGTCATCTGGCCGGAAAACGGAGGTGTAAATGCACTGGTTTCCTGTTTGGCCAGGAACTACCGCAACGGTTTCCTGTTTGGCCAGGAACTATCGCGCTAATAACAAAAATGAACCTCACGCTGATTTTAAGAGAATGTAGGATTAGAAGATCGAAAAAGAACAGAAAAAGAAAGCACAGCTCATGGTAACTAATGCTCCACTGGCTAAGAGAAACGATCCGTAGATAGTATAAAACAATTAAAAGATCGCTTTTTGAAACGCTTCCGGCTTCCGGTGAAAACGAATGGAATTCTGGGTAATCGAGGACTAAGGAAATTGTATGCAGTGACGGTAGTGACCAGCAGAGGTTGCTAAAAATCGTTAGTTGTGAATTTGCATTGTACAACTTTAACATTTTTAGATCTTGTATGTCTTATTATTATCCACACTGTTGAGGAAGCTTTAAGTGCCCTGTGTGTCTGAGACAATTAAAACAATTAAATCATTGTAGGTTTGGCCAAAATCACACTTGATTTGCCCCACCTCTCCTTCCATGCATCCCCCCCCCCTTTACATGACCTATCTCACAGCTGAATGAAACATATTTACAAATGCATGCTTTTGAACACCTTTCAACCTATAGCATTTTGGGCGAAACAATATCAATTAAAAAATGTTCATACATAAAAATAAATGTAAAGTTCCCCTTTATCAAGGATATGTATGGCCTGTGTTAACCATATTTTTACATTGTTTATTTTCATTATTGATTCCGTCATTGTCAATCAGGGTTTCTTTGTATATTTCAGTAATATGCTTTGCATATTTAAGTTATTTGCAGGGATTGTCATGATCGTCAATGTGTCTGCAAGACTTGGCCTTGTCTGTGGCAAATTTTTGTTTTGTTTGTTTTTTACATAACATAACATTATAATATAGTTCTTGTTTTGATCATAAGACCCAATTACTGAGTGTCAGTCTCTGGGTTTTCTTCAGAATATGTATGACACTGATTTACTATGACGCTATGGCACATTAAGAGTCCACTAGGACAGTGGTTCTCTAACTTTTTATCTTCAAGGACCCCCATAACTCTGAGAGTGCACAAATGGGTTTGGTTCCATTTGTACACTCTCAGAGTTACAGACCTGTAAAGGTAATTTAAGGCTATGGCTCTTTATGTGTTTCTGGTAATATTATTGTCTGCTCATTTGTATGTCCATGGCAACAATAGAATTTTGACAAAAATGTCCACCACAAGCCAGCAGTGAAGTTTACCATTTGTTGAGGCCCATGATATAAGCTGTGTTGTGAATGAAGCCTAAATAAACTATAATGTGGGACACAAGATAGAGCTACAGCTAAGAGCTATGAATCACGAGCCATGGCTTGACTCACACACTATATAATTATAATATAATTAAGAATATCAACTTGTTTCAAAATAAATATGTCTAATGTATGAATCTAATACTTTCTCTTCTTCATTTGTGATAGGCAAACATGCACAGAAGAATGTCCTATTTCCCTGGAAGAGTTACTATCCGGTCTCAACTGGTCTCAACAAAACAGAGAGTGGAGGCCTAAGCCCAGAGAAAGAGGAAACTCCCAGACACTCAACCTAGCGGACGACTTTGCCGTTTCTGCCGCCAGGGATCAAGCAGGGCCCAAACAGTCCGCATATCCATACTGGGTTTCCAGGAGTGACTGGGAAGTACATTTACTGTCCATCAAAAGTGCTTTTATTGTACAAAGGCATGGCAAAGGAGATGTCCTGGAAGGAATTCCAACAATCCTCCTTCTATGCCATGGAGAAGGATAGGTGGACAGCAGAGAGGAAGAAACGAGAGATATGCCAACGTCCCCCCCCCATTTTTCCCAGTGGCTTTTAGTGCCCTGATCATGGACAAGGTCTGAAAGAACTGAATCTAAACTGTAAAGAATCCTAAGCAGCTATTTGCAAAATGTATGTACTGTACATAGACAAGTGAAATTCCATTCATATTGTATGTATGGCGTCTGCTTCTTGGACATTTTTATATACTGTGAATGATGGCTGCTTTTAGCACATTTTATGTACATGTATGACTTCTGCTTCTTGCACATAACCCACGGCTGCAAAAAAAAAAAAATATGCCTTAAGACAGTGGTTCTCAAACTTTTTCATGTCAAGGACCCCCAAAATGATATGTATTTGGCCGCGGACCCCATGTCAAAATATGTTGTTCCAGGGACCCCCAGAAGCAAAGATTTGAGTTACAAATGTTCGTTTTAAAAAATATTATATTCAAAGATTTGCACAAAGTTTTAAATTTTTTCAAAAATAGCAGATCTACAAGCTCATAGCGCAGCACTCGGTGCCGCGCTATGAGCTTGTATATCTGCTATTTTTGAATAGCCAAAGTATAAACGGTTAATATTATTATGATGCTATATTAACACATTTTGCTGGGGACCCCCTGGGGGTCTCCGGACCCCACTTTGAGAACCAATGCCTTAAGAGTTCTGTCATACCTGCCGTTCTACCTGTACAATATTTACCTCTGTCTTACCTATAATGTGTATATTATATATATATATATATATATATACATATATATATATATTTTTTTCATTATATCCAGAATTATATCCAGAATTATCCAGGCCTGTTTAGACCTTCATCAGGACATATACTGTATATGTCGTAATGAAGGTCTGAACAGGCCGAAACGTTGACAACTCAATAAATACAAAGCAGATATTTTTTCGGCATTACCAGTGTGCAGACTCTATTCCATTTTTATTAGACCACGACCCCCATACATTTTAAATCTCTGGAATCACTTCTATATATTGCAATACCATGGACATGCTAAAGCATACTGAAATCACATTGGCTGGTATTCACTACCATGAACGACAGGGATGCCCCTACCGCCGCCACGCCCAGAGGCGGCCGTCTCGTCGCGTGGGCAGGAGCTGATAGTAACGGTTTACTAGAAAAGCTTTATTGATCTGTTATTACAGTGCAGTGCTACCACCATCTGGTGGCCAAGTATAGTGTTTTGATGTGTGCTGGCCTCAAAGTGGCCCTACCGTGGTATGCTGCCTCCTGTTGACTGGACATTGATACTACAGGGCGTTTGCGTTTGGAAAACCTGATGCGATTCTATTGGCTGTCAGTGAGTGACGTCTATACACGTCTCGCCTCGCGGGGGCAGGAGCTGATAGTAACGGTTTACTAGAAAAGCTTTATTGATCCGTTATTACAGTGCAGTGCTGCCACCATCTGGTGGCCAAGTATACTGTTTTGATGTGTGCTGGCCTCAAAGTGGCCCTACCGCGGTATGCTGCCTCCTGTTGACTGGACATTGATACTACAGGGCGTTTACGTTTGGAAAACCTGATGCGATTCTATTGGCTGTCAGTGAGTGACGACTATACACGTCTCGCCGGTGTGAGGCGGTCTCCCATCCAAGTACTAACCAGGCCCGACCCTGCTTAGCTTCCGAGATCGGACGAGATCGGGCGTGTTCAGGGTGGTATGGTCGTAAGCAGCAGCAGCAGCAGCGGCCGATAGGCCTTATATAGATGACAGTGGCCCTGCTGTGGAGTGTGTTTATTCCTTTATTCTAGTTGGGCTGGGCTGCTAAAGGTTAGAAGTGCCATTTTTCAGCAGTGACATTTTGTCAGTTAGTGCTGCATTCATAAATAGCCTATGACGATTGCTCATTCAGTCAGTCTGCCAAATGAAAAAAAGCTTACAGCACCTGGTATTCCCAGGCGGTCTCCCATCCAAGTACTAACCAGGCCCGACCCTGCTTAGCTTCCGAGATCGGGCGTGTTCTTTTTTTTTTTTTTTTATCTTTTTTTTTTATTCTTCAATACAGGTTCACATTCACTTTTTTATTGCTGTGCAACAGCATAATTATGAACACAACAAAAACAACAGTAAAAACCATAGAAATCAACCCATGGTTGTGTCGCCCTCAAGTGGACAAAATCAAATAACAACAACCAAAATCATAGAAATCAACCCAAAGTCTGTGTCGCCCTCAAGTGGACAAAATCAACAACAACATCCAAAACCTTCTTTTTACCAGTCAAACAAGATGCCCCCCTCCTCCCCTTCTTGAATAAATGTGTTCCCACCCACAAAAAACTCTTTAACTCCCTTCCCCCCATATTTACAAATTAACCGCACATCCCTTCTCATTATAGACTTGAATAACTCTTCAATGTTCACCTTTCGGCCCCCAAAATGTGCATAATTCCGTCGAAAGACCACTGCAAGTCTGGCATGACTCAAAACTAGAGATGCACGATATAATCGGTAACCTATCGGTATCGGCCGATATTGGCCCATATCGGCCATATCTGTACCGAACCGATGTCAAAATAAACCCGATTAAATTCACCGATATTGTATAATAAAATGACCGAGAGGCGAGAGCAGTCTGTCTGCCTGTCTCTGTCTCTTTAAGAGAGCCAGCTGTAGCTCCGCCTCCTCCCCCCTCCACACGCTCTACATGCAATGTCTCTCACTACTACGCAGCGGAGCAGACTAGGCTGCACAAGTGACAAGTGGAACTAACAGCAAACTAACAGCAAACAAACTCTTCACGTCCATAGTTCATACCCAGAACAGTCAGAGGGTTTCTTGTACATCTTAAATTAGATTAGAGTAGGGATACTGCGGAGGATATATTTTCAACACGAATGTGTACATTGCCTCGTTATTTAACATCGACGTAACAAACACTCGTTACTCGACTCGACTGCAACCAGCGGCTGCTTTTGAACAAGCAAGCTGCTTGTTTATTTAACCACAGAGAATGAGCACAAATTAACTCTCAGCTGGTAATGTTTCTGTCTTTGACATCCTGTTGTCCTACAATCTGTAGTGTAGTGTACGAAGCAAGCTGTCCCTGTCCTAAACTCACTCTCTTTCTCTCACACACACACACACACACACACACACACACACACACACACACACACACAGACAATATGAATAACACTAATAACAAACTAGATTCAATGATCTTAGTTCCATAGGCCACATAACATATGGTTTTGTGTTATACAAAGATTCAAATAATTCTGTGATGGCTTATAGCATACAAAAATGATGTCATAGTTAAGTTTGTTACTTAGAAGAATATATATAATTATAATGTATTTATTCCATAAATATTTTTCACCACAGTAGGGTTTGTGGAGAGGGGGGTTTACCATCAACTTTCACCAGTAAAACAAATTAAAATACAAAAATTCAGCAATGAGCTCAATTTAAATATGATCTATAATATATCGGTATCGGATCGGTATCGGCAGATATGACCCAGCAAATAATCGGTATCGGTATCGGTATCCAAAAAACAATATCGTGCATCTCTACTCAAAAAAAAATGTATTAAACTGACTTTTTTGCTCTTTCCAAAAAGCCCAAACAAAAACAATTTTCTCCACCCTTCCTCTAGATCCAACCTCACACTAAAATTTTTTTCCAACAGATTATTTATGAAATCAAAGAAAACAACTAATTCACAGCAGTCCAAAAAAATATGTGAAAAGCTCTCATGACCACTTTTACATACATCGCACGTTGCACTGACAGTTTCATTTATCTTATTTAGCACCACATTTGTGTATACCCTGTTGTGTTTAATCAGAAAATCATTGTTCTCACACTCGCTAGTGTTATATTTTATGTTACCATTAGACCATATCTTTTTTACATCCATATCCCCAAACACCCTTCTCCAAACAGCCTCAGCTGCTGGTTCCTTTACAATATCCACTATCAATAAATCATACACTTGCTTTACACTTATACTCCCCACACCACATTTCTCCCCATTCAACATTACATACAAGTCCGGCAAGGGATCTTCACCTTTCACCACACATTGTCTTTCAATGATATTTTTCCACTCTGCAGGTATACTTGATATAATTTTTCCATATATTCTGTCTACTTTCTCTGTTTTATTCCGCCCTCCATAAATTTTGGCTCATACAATGTTTTGTCTTTATATTTAAACTTCTCGTTTAAAAACAGTGGCAAATTAATAAATGACTCTAGGCACCCACATTCATAATCCACCTTGGGCAGAAACCTTCTCCACGCCTCTACCTCCCTATATATTTCCGGTATCCCCACTGTCATTGATTGTTTGAAACCCATGTACCAACCATAGTCCCCCATCCCACCCACATCATTGATATACTTTCTCAAAAACTCCTTCCACCCATACCTCCACGTCCCCTCTATGTACTTTTTGACAGTTTTCATCCTCATTGCAGCCCTCTTTGTTTGCAGATCTAATAACTTTAGCCCTCCCTCTTGTGCCCTACCGACCAGTGTGTTGTGAGCAATTTTCATCCCCTTCCCTTCCCTTCCCAGATGAAATCCCTCACAATTGTGTTTAATTCGTTTATTACCCACTCGGGCATCTCAACCACATTCATAACATACACACACACGGACAACAACAAGCTATTCGCCACAATTACCTTCCCTTTTAATCTCAATCTCCTTGCCTTCCATGTTGTGCAAACTCCTCTTATTTTGTTAATCACCCCGGTCCATGTTGCATCCCTCGCCTCCTTACTGTCAACACCTAAATGCACTCCCAATACCTTCATAAACCTATTCTCCACCCTCAATCCCACATCCACTCACTCTACCCCTCCTATGTACATTATCTCAGACTTGTCCACATTTATGCTCCCGCTGCCCTCCCATATGCTTCCACCAGCTCCAACACCCTTTTAACGCTCCCACTGTCCCTCACTGTGACTGTAGTGTCATCTGCATACTGATTGATGACACAAACCCCTCCATATGGCAACATAATCCCTTTTACCTCCTTATCCATTTTAATCAATGAATCCAAGGGCTCCACTGAAATTGCATATAATAATACGGATAGCGGACACCCTTGCCTCACAGACCTTTCCACCTCAAACCTATCTGTTAAAACCCCATTCACCTTTACACAACTTTTTGCACTCCTATACAACCTCCTCACCCATCCCACCAATCCTTCCCCAAATCCAAACCTCTCTAGTACCTTAAACAAGAACTCATGTTCCACCCGATCAAATGCCTTATTCCAATCTATCCCAACCACTATTCCCCCCATCCCATCCCGTTTCAAGTACTCTATTACGTCTCTAACTGTCGCTATAGTATCTGATATGTCCCTACCTGGTATACTATAGCTTTGTGTTGGTTGTACTATTTCACCTATCACTCCCTTCACCCTATTTGCTAGCACCTTAGTCAGAATTTTATAGTCTACATTCAGTAAACTAATTGGCCTATAATTCTCTAAATCTAGCTTACTCCCCTTTTTCTTATACACTGTCGCTATAACCCCTTCCACCATCCTACCCTGCACCACCCCTGTTCTCTCCATAGCTCCAAATACCTGCACTAAAATTGCTGCTACGTCATGCTTAAAACTCTTATACCATTCCACCACTATCCCATCACTCCCCGGGCTTTTTCCAGTTCTCAATCCCTCTATTGCTTCTATCACCTCTTCCTCACTTATTTCTCTATCGCACCATGTCATATCCCCCACGCTCAGTTTCCTATCTACACTATCTAACACCTCTTCTATACTCCTCTCATCTACTCCCCCCCTCTTGTACAAATCCCCATAGAACTCCTGCACTCTCTCCAATATCTCCACATAATCCTCTGTTGCCTCCCCAGTCTTTAGATTTATCTCATGTATGTATGTCTTGCTCTGCCTCCTCTTCTCCAAACCCCAAAAATAGCCAGTGCATTTCTCTCCCTCCAATGCATACCTCGCCTTACTCCTCAATATGGCTCCTCTACATTTCTCTCTCTCATACTGTTCCAATTCCATCTTTACCTTTATGTAATTATCCATGCTATATCCCTCTGCATCCTCTGCCCTGCTCAGCTCCACCTCCAACCTCTTCCTTCACCTCTTCTCTTCCTTCAATTTCTCATTTGATTTGGTCCTTCATCACCTCCCATCTCTCCCCTATACTGTCATCTAAACTATCCTCGCCTGTATCCTCCTCCACCCTCTCCTTGTGGGAGGGGAGACGCTGCTCTGCTACCTGCTCTAACTGCTACCACTGAGACGCTGAGAGACACGCACGCTGCTCCTCACTGCTCTGCTACCACCAAGCCCTACTGCTACCATCGAGGGTGTCCCCCGGACGGGTAATTCAACCCGCCCGGTTGCGGGTGGCCACGGGTCGGGACCGCCACCCATACTGGGTGTCCCCCGGACGGGTAGTCCAGCCCGTCCCGGTGCGGTGGATCAACGTGGTCGGGACCACCACCCTCTCGCTACGGACGCTGAACGCCACGACAACGCAGTCACCCGGGCAACCAGCAGCTAGACGCCGCAACACCAACTTGCTCCAGCTACTGCCAGCTAGCACCCGAGGCTAGCGCGAGGCTGCGTGCAGCTAATCGCGGCTAGCCGCTAACAAACAATTCGTGGTGCGTGTGGGTGAGTCGGCCACCTGGGAGCATGGCAAAGGCGCAAAAGGCTGAGATTGAGGACATCAAGAAGTCACTCGACAACCTCACGGATGAAGTTGCAAAAATCTCCAAACAACAACAAGCCATGATGGAGCTGATGGGAGAGATCAAGCAGCTCAGACAGATGAGTCTGGAGAAGGACAAAAAGATAGCGACGCTGGAATCCAAAGTGGATGAATTGGAACAATCAGAATCAGAATCAGAATCAGTTTTATTGTCACATCACAGGTTTACAAGGTAAAAAAGTGGGTGAAATTCTTTTTTGTACATCGTTCCCATCGCAACGTTAGTTTCCATAGAAAGAAGAGGGGGGGGGAGAAGAAGAGGGTGGGGGGCAGGTGGGAAGGAGATCAAAAACAAGAGAGCAACAGAAGGCCAGACAAGTTATCTACATATTTACAAATTACCTGAGATAATAAATAAAACTAAAAAAACTAAACTAAGGTGCCTGAGCATAGCAGCAATGTATTGTACTGTGCATGTTATACTTATACTGTGCATGATAGACAAGGACGTTAAGGTGCTTAAGGAGCACAATAAAAAGACCCAAAAAAAGTCAGTGCGTTATACAAGGGATTAAGGTGCAAAAGGTCAGTGCGTGTCCACCTAGAGTGGACTGACCCTAGTATAATCCGCATGTAGCTCCATGAGGGAGTGCAACAAAAAGTCATTTGTACCTGGTGTAGTCCACAGGTGTGTCCGAGGGGGGGGCTAAAGTCCAAGTCATTGTCCCTGGTATAATCCACAGGTGTGTTCAGGAAGAGCCAGAAAAGTCTGCGCCGCCTGCTGTCAGGCTGCTGAACTCATCCAGGCTTATGCCCCATTCAGCATTCTGACAGCGGCTGGATTGAAACTACACCAAAATCTGGTGGTGGAACTCTTGATACTGCGGTAGAGCCCCTTGCCCGGTCGCGGTCGTTGTAGGGGGTTGAACAGTCTATGACTTGGGTGGTGCTTGTCCTTGATGATGCGCTTGGCTTTGACCACGCACCGCTTTTTGTACAGTTCCTGGAGCGCTGGGAGCTCGATTCCCATTATCCGCTCTGCCGATCGCACTACTCGTTGTAGGCTGACCTTTTCTCGGGCAGTGCAGTTCCCGTACCAGGCCGTGACACAGCCTGTTAGGATGCCTTCGACAGAACTGTTGTAGTACAGCCTGAGGATGCGACGTCCTACTCCGAGCTTCTTCAGGCGGCGGAGCCAGTACAGTCGCTGCTGAGCCTTTTTCCTCACGTGTGTGGAGTGCGTCTCCCATTTGAGGTCCTCCTCGATGTGTACTCCGAGGAACTTGAACTCGCTGACCCTTTCCACTGCAGCACCGTCGATGAGGATGGGCGCATGGTCTCTCCGCGGCCTCCTGAAGTCCACGATCAGTTCTTTGGTCTTGTCGACGTTAAGAGAGAGGTTGTTCTCACGGCACCAGTGTGCCAGTGATTTGATCTCCTCTCTGTAGTCAGACTCGTCGTTGTTGACGATTCGGCCTATCACTGTCGTGTCGTCCGCGTACTTTATGATGGTGTTGGAGACATGTGTGGCTATGCAGTCATACGTGTACAGGGAGTAGAGGAGAGGGCTCAGCACGCATCCCTGGGGTGCTCCGGTGTTGAGGGTCAGGGGGTCGGATGTGATGCTGCCCATTCTCACCACCTGATGTCGGTTGGACAAGAAGTCCTGTATCCAGTCGCACATGCTTGGGTGTAGCCCTAGGTGTCTGAGCTTTTTGTCAAGTATTGCTGGGACAATGGTGTTGAATGCTGAGCTGTAGTCCACGAACAGCATACGTACATATTTGTCCTTCAGCAGCTTGTTGTCCATGTGCGAGAGGACGGTGTGGAGAGCCATGGCAATAGCGTCGTCGGTGGATCTGTTTTTGCGGTATGCATACTGCCACGGATCCAGCGAGGCAGGTAGCGTGGAGCTGATGTATTCCCTCACCAGTTTCTCGAAACACTTGCTGACGATCGGGGTGAGAGCAACAGGTCTCCAGTCGTTCAGGCATGTCACTTTGGCCTTTTTGGGAATGGGCACAATGGTTGACATTTTGAACCCTGCAGGGACCACAGCCAGGGAGAGGGAGAGGTTAAAGATGTCAGCGAAGACACCCGCCAGCTGGTCTGCACATGTCTTAAGGACCCGGCCTGGAATCCCATCAGGTCCGGCTGCCTTGTGGATGTTGACCCGTGTGAAGGCTGTACGCACTTCTCTCTCCGAGATGGTTAGAGGAGGGTTCTCCTCTGCTGGTGCTGCTGATGGCCCCGCTTGGCTGCCGCGGTTGGAGCTGATCTCAAACCGGCCGTAGAAAGTGTTCAGTTCGTTGGGGAGGGAGGCAGGCGGGTTCACCTCGCTTCTGGTTCTTGTTTTGCAGTCTGTCAAGGTGTGTACTGCCTGCCATGTGCTCCTGATGTCGCCACTGCTGAGTTTGTCTTGCATCTTTTTTGTGTAGGCCTTTTTCGCCTTCCTGATGGCGCTGTTTAGGGCCGCGCGCGTCGTGTTGCGCGTTTCCACGTCGCCAGATTTGAAACCAGCGTCCCGTTCATGCAGATGTGCACGTACTCCGCTGTCCATCCATGGTTTCTGATTGGGATAGATCCGAACTGTCTTTTTTGGGACTATGTCATCTATGCACTTGCTGATAAAGCCAGTGACTGAGTCTGAGAGTTCGTTGATGTTATTCCCAGCGGCGTTCTTAAACATCCCCCAGTCAGTCTGGTAGAAGCAGGATTGTAGCATAGCGTCTGTGTCCTCAGACCAGATTCGGATTTCCTTCTCAACGACCGGCTCCCTTTTTAGCCTCTGTTTGTAGGCAGGTAGCAGCTGGATGGCGTCGTGGTCAGAGCTTCCTAGCGGTGGGCGGCGGAGAGCTTTGTATCCATCCTTGAAGGGCGTGTAGCAGTGGTCAAGAATATTGTCACCACGGGTACTGCAGGCGACATGCTGGTGGAATTTGGGAAAGACCTTTTTTAAGTCTGTCCGGTTGAAGTCGCCTAGGCAGATGACTGCGCAGTCCGGGTGGCGATTTTCTTGTGCACTGATCGCCTGGTGTAATTCCCTCATAGCTGTGTCCTTATTAGCTCCAGGATGAATGTAAACAACGGCTACAATCACGATGCTGAAGTCGCGTGGTAGGTAGAAAGGACGGCAGGCTATGATTAAAAGTTCAAGGTCTGGTGAGCAGTGACTGTCTAGGATTTTAACATCTTTGCACCAGTTGTTGTTGATCAAGGCACAAACTCCCCCCCCACGTTGCTTACCGCTCAGTACAGGGTCTCTGTCTTTCCTATACGCGGTGAAGCCAGGAGGAGTGATAGAAGAATCAGATGCTAACTCCGTTAGCCACGTCTCTGTTAGCACAACAACACAGGTCCTCCTCGTCTCTGCGTTGTATTTAACGCGCGCCAGTAAGTCGTCCATAGTGGTCACTGTTCTTGATTCACACAGAGATCTAACGTTCGCTAGCAGGATTGAAGGCAGTGCAGGTTTATATCCACGTTTTGTTGTTCTTACGAGAAGACCCGCTCTAGTGCCTCGCCGCCACGGTCTTTTTCGACGGGGGTATGTTGTTGATCCGGCCGGAACAAAGGGTACCCCACCCCCCCCCCAGCCGAGCGGGAGGTTTTCGGCAAAAAAGTCCGGAATTCTGTGTGTAATCGCTGTGCTGATGTCCATAAGTGCTTGTCTGTCATAACTCCTTAGACACGCGACGGTGTAGGGAAAAAAGAGAAGGCTAAAAAATACTAAAAAGATGGAAAAACGTTGCGATGCTACGGAGCTTGTACGAATGCGGCCGTCTTTCATGGCGCTTCCGGGTAAGAAAAAAAGTCCAGATTAGTCCAATATTCCAGATTAAACAACGTCATCATAAACGTGACCAAGCCCCGGTCGTACGCCAGAGCCGTGGCGGGGACTGAGGACGCTGAACCCACAGAACAAGACGTTGAATCAATTGAGCAACAGGTGATCAACTTCATGGCCGATAAAGGAATAAATATCAACAGTGGAGACATAGAGGCATGTCACCCTCTACCACGAAGAAATAAAAAAGCCCGCCCGGACATAATACTACGCTTTGTCAACAGAAAACACAAGATTGCAATGCTGAAACAAGGAAGAAAATTGAAGGGATCGGATGTCTACATGAACGAGCACCCAACGAAAAAAAATGGGGACATTGCCAGACAAGCAAGAATCCTGAGAAAGCAAGAGAAGATACAGGCTACCTGGACGGCAAACGGCAAGGTGTTCATCAAGCTCAATGGAGATTCCCCAGAGGAGGCAAAGGTGCTATTGATCAGAGATCTCTCTGATCTGGACATGTACGAATAAGGTACCCCTCTAGCATAAAAATGATGAATCCGATGACTCAATTATTATATAATATACCTTATTGTACTTGTTGAGGGAATCAGACCCTGGGTCAGTAATCACCCAGACTCCCCACCGGAACCCCTTCGAGTGCTATAGTCTCTCCGGTTACCGGAATTTTAACCTTACTCCTACTTATCGCTTTATCTAGAATGGATAAACTCTGTCTCTTGAGTTCAACCTAGAGGATCTATTCTCGGTAGATTACAAGTGGCTTCCGACAATGTCTAGACTGCATTGCTCAGAACTCAGGCACAAATCTAGAATTAGATTTAATAAAACACTCAGTGATTGGAGACCAATACTATTGCTTTGGCGTATTTTACCAACAGCTACGGGACACAGCTGCTGCTGTATCTGCATGTATGTCTTCAACTGTAACAGACCTAATTTCACTCTTGGCTCTGGCCTTATCACCAAGCAGTCAGTGCCAAGTTTTCTCTCATGAGCAGCGCTCTTTATCCTACTTTTATGAGGATATAAGTGAGAGCCACTCGTTGAGAAACTTAACACCAATCACCTTACTCAGTAATAAGAATCAGATAGATATCTCCACTGGGGAAATATCGTGAGAATGAAACCTAAAGCCGTGGGCAGGGCCTGTCCCAACCAGTGTCAGTTTAGAGAGAAACTCTCAAACACAGGCTGGCTCCTATTATTAATGTAATAATTTGTGTTACCAATCTTACCACAGAAATACAGGAAAAGGACAAAAACCCAGGATATCTTTCTCGGCTAATGAAGCAGGGGAGGCAGTCGTCGCACAAAGTGAAGTTCAATAAAAAGTATTTATTAAGAAGTGAGTTACAAATATAGAGTAGTAAAGTATTCAAAAGAGAAGAGGCCACGAGGTGGCTGTTAGCTGTATATGACAACCGATGTCTAGATGCAAAAAGTCCAGGAAGAGTGTGCCCATCCCTGGGCGCTCGGGGGTTAAATACATCAAACCCTTGTGGCAGTATAGCGTCAGTACATAGCATCCTCCGCCCCTCCCCTCCTGCTCAACTCTCAACCCTCGAAGCACGTACACATGTTCCCACAGTGACGCATCACAGCTGCAGCCGGTGCGTGACCTTGAGCGTCTAGTATCTTATCAGTTTTACCTAGACAGTGCATGAGAAACATTTCTAGCAGAAAACACATTTATAGCTGAGTCATATTGTGCTAGCATTTCTCTGAAGGGCTAACAACTAGCTAAGCATTTGTTTTACATGTGGCAATAATCCCTAGTAGTAGGGACCTTGCTGGCCTCTTGGATCGGGTTGATATTGGGCAGGGGGCGCCCCATAGAATCCTGTGTTAGGATGGCGGCGAGGATGGGGTAGGGTCCTTGGTGAGGTCCCCTCGTGCATATGGGTGGGGGTACATCGGTGGACCCCCCCCTGTTGTAGGGACAGCATTGTATGGTGGATTCCAATTGCTCCATTGCTCGCTGTCTGCGGGCCACCCAGTGGCTGGCGCCCACGCAGCACGGTTGTGTTTCAGCTTCTCTCTCTTCTTGCCGGCCGACACGGCAGATGCCTTGGGCGGGGGCTTTACAGGAGCTCGGGGTATAGGGGTCACATTGATGGCTTGAGCCTCGCTTTCAACACCCCCTCTGACCTCTGGATCTCCAGCTCCCCTCTCACTGCGGTAGTTCCTTGTAACTCGGATCCCAGTGAATTGGCGCGTCTTGTCAGATTCAGCACATGGGCCTAGCACGGCACCCTCGCGGAACAGTTCCAGTTGTGACCTAGTTGTGTCACAGATCCAGTTGTGACTCTGGATCTCGTCGATGCAGGCCCACAGCATGTTCTGCCATCCGGTCATGCTCTGGTCAGGTCGGACGACCTGGTAGATGGAGACTCTGGTCGGGAACGTAGAACCCCATCCATCCCCAAGGAGAAGATTGGTGACGCGTGATATTAGTTCGGACACTTCCTCAAAACGCGTTTTATCATGCCATCCCATAGGGTGGTAGGGCTCTCTAATAGGCCTCCTTCCAGCTTGGATTCCGATGATATTGACCCAATTTCTTGGATCACGCAGTTTTAAGTCAGACATCCGTTTCCCAGCAAGGTCAATCAGATTCAGCCGGGCCATGCGACTGGCCAAACCTCTGGTTTCAGTTACTGACTCTCGGGTAGAAGTAATCTGCCTCGAGCTTCTCCTGCCCATTCTGGTAGAGGAGCGTATAGGACCCCCAACGGGTCTGGGGGTCTCTCGATGAGTCCCCCCTAAAGTTGACCAGACCCCGGCAGCCTCAACCATACTCATCGGGGGTGCCAAGGTCTGGTCTTCATACAGGAAAACAGTTTCCTCGGCGTCTGCCATATGAGCAGAAAGCCCTGCTATTTCTCCTGTCACTTCTACGTCGTTTGCCTGGAAGAGAGACATATTGGCACTTTTACCTCGGAGAGTCAACCTCGGAGTGTGTAAGAGCCCTACCCATCCTTGCTTATCAAGGGTGACTTCTCTCTTCAGGGAGTTGTGACGTAACTTACAGTAAGAATTCATCCTCCCCTTCGAGGGGAGGCTTGATTTTTCCTACTACAGATTGGCCCACTGCCTTCAAGGTCTCGCCCACTAATGGAAGGAGGCCAATTTTATGCAGAATTGAGACAAAGATAACAAATCCCACAGCCAACATTACTGGAACCCCCCACTTGAGGATCGTTGCTATGGTAACCCAGGCTGTCTGAATGAGAGATGTAACTTGAGTGTATATCTCAGAGGCTCCTTCTATGATAGAATTCCCCAAATCCTTGGCAGCGCTACCGGTAGCTGCTGCTAAGATTATCATGGTAGCTGTGAAATCACTATAATTCCACCGGTCCCTTGGAGATCTATCCTGTGAACAATTCCCCTCGCTGAGGTTCCAGCCATGAGTTATAGGCCAGACCCCCTCAAGAGAGAATTGCTTAGTGGTCCATCCTTCGCCAGGAGCCGTGACCGAACCCCCCTCCTGGAGGTAGGAGGAAGGGCCCTGCCAGGGAGATTGGTAATCGAAGGTGGCTCTGGCACACTGTCCAGTGATTGCAGCATACTTATTGTAACTATTGCAATCATATAATTGTTTTTCTCGCCTAGTCCGATCTCGGTCATTGCAAAATCGGGAATTAGCATAGCTCCATCTATTCAGAAGGTACGCTGAAGGCGGGAAAAAGTAGGGGTACCCCTTCACGTAGACCTCCTCATTGATATTCATTGAGTTTCCACATTTTAGGGTCCTTCCTTGCCAATTAACCGTTGCCAAGCGCTTACCCAAAGGGCCGGCAGGTGAAGTGCGGTGACAGTTAAGCACCACTAATGGGGCTCCTATATTACGAGGGTAGTTGGGATCTAGGTACTCTGTGCCTAGATCTCCATGTACAGCCCTCCACCTCTTTCCATCTAAAGGCGTCGCAGCTATAGGAGCGTCATACCAGTGCATATTAGCCCACGCCCCCAGCTGAGGGGGTGGGTTACGCGCAACGTAGTACCAATCCAGAATTTTGTCCATACTTTGGCCAAAAGTCTGTGTTATGCCTAGTGGCTGTGTTCCCCAGGTCACCCAGGTCTGGTTATTGACGTGGGTTATTCTCCTAGTGGATACCAGATCCACCATCGCGGATGTGGCTTCGTCCACATGGGTTTGGGGAAACGAATCTACCTGGTAGCACCACATCCAGTTTTCCTTAGTGCAATATTGCTTCCCCGGATACCCATAGGTGGTGTCCGGGTAGTCACCCAACTCCGCACCTGTCGCCCCAAAAGAGGGCTCCAGGCCCCACCTTACTTTGTAACCATCTTTCGTCTTCCTGGTTAAAAGCAAGGGTGGGGGGATATCCAGTTCCCCTGGGGAATCATGGATTGGGTTTAATGACTTATGTAATTTAGGTGGGAGAACCTTTTTGCTTTCGCGGTTAGGGCCGTGATTTTCCAGTAGTTCCTCAAGAGTATTTCCCCTCACCGTAGTTGGGGGCACTATGTCTCTAGCCATTTTGCCTAGAGACACCCGCAACATCCCGGGGAGGGAGGGCTTCTCCTTGGAGATTACTCTTTCGGTAGATAACTGGAGACCCGTGACCATTGCTGCGAATTGTTGATGTAGGAACATGACTAGCTTGTCGTCCTCTGACTTGCGGCTTTTATGCCAACAGTGCTGTATTAGCAGTGTCTCGTCATGGGTTAGCCCCAGACCCGCATAATATCCCCAATCGTTTAGTGCATTTCCGTCCCTATTCAACGTCATTCTATACCTCCTTAATCGATCTCTAAAATTGAATCGACAGGAGGCCGGTTCTCCTATTGTGCCATTTCCGCCAAGTTGGATCCCCATAGTCTGGGCCTCACGGCACATAGGGACCAAGGTTCCTTCCTCGCGGATCGCCTTTTTGAGAAACGTGGTTTTATCCAGGTCTCTCCATGGCCTATCTGTTTCATTCAGGCCTCCCTCCACACAGTGCAAGAGAGCATCCATCACTCGGGTCCCAAAGGAGCCGGTGAGTTTGCTTACTTGCTCTGGGTCGAGAACGGGAGCTTCGAATGTGTACAGAGTGTGGCCTCCGGCCAAGGTTTCTCTAAGAATCCATGGCAAGCCAGGTGGGTAGGCTCGGTATCCTCCGGGTCCTGGCTTCTTTTTAGCAAGGACCCAAGGATACCACTTCTTGACCGGAGATAAAGAGAACCCTGAGGCTAGCTTTTCCCGGGCCAATTGTTTTGAACCATGTTTTACCAGAGGTGCAGCCATCAAAGGAATAGCTATTGGCGTATCCGTCTGAGGATTTTCTAGAATATCTAGCATATGTAGAACCTCCATAAGGTTTGCCATTTCCTTTAAGAAAGCATCTAGCTCTCTTTTCTCACTAATGGGCCATTTCGTCACAGTAGTTACAACACGCACCTCCGCTGTTACAGGGTTCAATACTGACATAAATTTGCGACCGTTTTCCAATTTTACTGCCTTAGTCTGATTGACTTGGGTCAGAGAACAATTGGACACTTCCTCCCAAGGTTCCCACTTTGGGTCCCCCTCATAGCGGAAGCGTGTTGTCACGGTCACACAAGCATATGTGGTTCGGGGCCCTTCTACTGTTCTCAGCTTCTGGACCACCTCACTACGTAGCCTGTTTACATTGATTGAGTCTATTTCGTAGTCTAACAATCCTTTTACTTCCTCCTCCCTTTGCTCCGTTAGCTCGGGCCATGTAAGGTGCGAGTTACAGTGCTCGGGATTCATGACGTGACAGTCGATGTCATTCTCCATAAGAGAACACTGGGGTGGTGGCCCTAGCTTTGTTAAGTCCAAAGGAAGGCCTCCATTCTCAGCGTTTTGGAATGACTTCCACAACTCCCAGTGTGTCTGGGGGTTATTCTCATGCATGGCAGTGGACTTACTATTGTAAGGACACCCAGTACCCCCCCTTCCCTGGTATTCAGGGTAGGGGGAAACTCATATTCCCATTGCACCCGTGTCTGGGGGTGCGACAGGGCCCTTATGAGTCCTAAAGTCACCACCAGAGCCATAGCCGTGAAAGTGACTTTTACTAATAGTTTGGCCGTCATTCGGGTGATACTGATTTTTCGGGGAATTTCTGGAGGAGTAATACCTGTCCTGGGGCCCAGGAAAGTTTCTCTAAAGATTGTATCATCTCCTCCGTCATTCCCCCCATCAGCGCGGTCAGTCATCCTGGCACTCCCCCTCCCCTTGTCACCGCTGGAGACCTGCGGGGAGAAGGGTCACAGTCAAGACTACCTTAAGAGGTTCCCGCATCCTTTCTATCACTCACGAAAGTCCTTATGGCCCTGCGCCGTAAGGACAGAAAAGAAGGACTGCGCCATAGTCCTCCTCTCTCAGTCCCCTCCACCCATCCATCAGGCTGCACCTGTCTTTCCCCTAAGGGGACCGCAAATGAAACCCGTGGCAGTTTAGGTGTAAGGGTCCTATCGGGCACGGGAATAACTCCGAACCCAAATGAGATCACATTACCTTCAGGGTCCACGTCCACTGACACGGTTGCCCTGACCCACTGGTATCCTTCCTTTTCAGGGTGTTTACCATGGGTTATACAGGAGCCTAATGACAGCCCGGCAGCCTCAGAACCGAAGGGGGCCGGGCCATCGTTTGCGAGGATTTCCCATACCAGACTCTCTCTGGTCAGGTTCTTCCTCATATAGATAGTGTGTTCAGTGTACCAGTCCCAGTGAGATAGACTATAACTATCGTCTTGGTACGGCACACGCTCACACGGTACGCTTAATGCAGTACGAGCCCCCAGCATGCATTTTATTAATGCCTGTATGCTCAGTACCACTGCTTTGCCCACCATCTTTTCAGCAGATTTGCCCTTGGGGTCGACCCCCAGGACCATCCGCCGTGATGGAGTGTCGGCGATGCATATGGTCTCTCGGCCCTTTTTCCAATGGGTGCGAGAGGAACGGGAAGGCACAGGAATGGGATAACACCAGTTGATAGACTTCTCCAGGTCAGACAGGGTCAGGAGATGTAAGTCCTCCGTACTCCCTTTGAACTGGATCCCAGCCTTATTGGCCAGGGCCTTTCGAACCGGGGTCATCCCACTCTGCAGGTAACCTTTTCCCGTTGTAATACAAACGCCAGAGTTGACCTTTGCGCCCTTATGCAGGGGGCATGGGAACAACTCATCTCCCGTCCAAGCGCACTGGCACTTGTTGGCCCATGATTTACTCATGGGCGGATAACTCGCCAGTACTATTCTGCCACACCAGTTAACGTAACACGTGCCACAGAGTAGGATACGACAGCCCCTAGGGCCTTCTCTAGGGCTTAGGTCAATAGTCGCATCCTCCCTCATACTCAGCTGTGTTACCCACCCTGGCGGAACTGCAGCTGGCTTGCATTTACCCTGCCCCGCCCAACGCTGTGCTGCAACTATCACGTCGCACACTGCGCACAGGCAGGGGGAGTGTCTCCACAGCCACTCTATGGGCTTCTTGTCAAAACCTATTATTGGCAAGAACCCACCCTTCGCCTCCTTAGCCGTCCCCATGCCTCTCCCTAGCCAGATATCCTTACCGTTGGTGCCAGGAGACATAACAAAGAGTGCCCGCTTGTTGGCACACTCCAAAGCAAAAGGTAGGGACCTCTGGGTCTCAACCTTATTCTCTGCTTTAGAATGCTTCGACGCCATAGTACTAAATCACTGAGTTTTGCGAATCTGCTTAGTATGTACTACACCAAATTCCTGTAATACCAACCTGTGTGGACTCAACACTTCTACCACAGTGTCACGTCCCTCACTCTTCAGCTTAGGATTTCGTCCCTCAGGTCTGCGGCACACCCACACTTCTTCACCTACGGAAAAGAGAGGAGGAGAGGGGTCAGTGCCTGGCACGTACCTCTTCAACTCTCTTCCTAGGTTTACAGTGTCGTGTAACCTGAGGAGAGGGAGGGGTTCGTCCCATGTACTTTCCACCCCCTCACGCGTTATGAAATCCTTGACCTCCCGCACTGCGCGTTCGGCCACACCATTGGTACTGGCTAGATAGGGTACTGACCAGAGAGCCTGGATTCCCCTATCTTCCAACACCTTGGTTACTGTCTCGGCTTTGAAGTAGGTTGCATTGTCCATCCGGAGGATTCCATTGCTGGTTCCTCCTTCAGTACACTGCATAATTGGATAGCTACTTGCAAGCCAGTAGGTGCAACCATAGGAAACACCCTTATTAAGCCCGGTCCGTTGTCCACAATCACCAGGCCGTACTTACGGCCCTTCTTAGTTGATGTGGTCAACGGTCCGAAGGTATCCATGGAAAAATGCTTCCCGCTCTCGGGGACTGCTATTTTTCCAGGCACCTGAAGCTCTGCTTTGGTTCCTCGAGTAAGAGCACATCCAAAACAATTTTTACGGGCCGCTATGGCACGCTTTTTTGCTTTTGGGACATGCACGTTCTCACTTTGGAGGTACCTTAGCACGCGTGCGTAGCCCACATGGCCTAGGCCACGGTGTATGGCTACTATAATTTGCTCGGCTTCTTCCTCCGGGACTTTGAGGACTTTACCCTCGGTCCAGGATGAAGGCCCAACAATTTTTATCCGCTTAGCCCCTGCGGGCTTTGCAGAAATGCGTTGTTGAACTATCAAGTCCACTTCCCTGTTTCCATTATGGAAGAAGTCGTCAGTGTCAGTGTGACTGCGGACTTTTTCCCAACAGATGGCCAGGTTATTTGACTGCTCAGCTATTAGCGACCAGTGTTCAATGTGAGCCATTGGTTTGCCTTTAGCTGTTTGGAATTCACGGGCTTGCCAAAATTCCAATTCATTCTTACCACCCTGGTAGCAGTAATCACTGTCAGTGATTATTGTCAGGAACTTGATTTTGAGCTTATTGCTGGCAATCAGTCCTTCCAATATAGCAGCTACCTCGGCGGTTTGGGCTGTGCCATCAGTCCAGCCAGAGGCAGTTTTCACCGTCCTCTCGCGAGTCTTTAGTACATATGCCCATTTGGACCGTTCGCCATCATCTTTCTGATGACTTCCGTCTGTGAACAGAAACCATTTGCAGTCCTTTTGTTTAGGAGGCTTAGGTTCCATTTCGCAAGGGACTCTTTGCTCCGGGGTCATGAACTTAACCTGGGGGTCAGTGAGCATCATGGCCCATTCTCCCCATCTTGTAAGCATTGCCCGGGAACCTTTGATTGTCCCTTTTGACGCTGTTTGGAGAGCGGGAAAGTCTGTGATGACATATATCCCGTTGTCCTGAGCTAAATCCTTGAGGGCGTTCAGAAATTTGAAGGCCCCACAAAGGATTTGTTCTTCCGCAGTAAACTTCATTTCTGCAGATGAGAACTTGTAGGAAAGGTAAAGGCAAGGTTGCTTACTTTTCCTATTCCTACATTCTAACGATATTCCTCCCATGCTCCTGGAAGGCACCACTTCCATTGACGTGTTCGGGACTCTTTTCTCGAGGTCCCGGCACGTCGTCAGAACATGGGATTGGAACTGAGCCCATTCGTCAGTACAGTCCGGTATTGGGACTTTCCTGTCTCGTGGGCTCTTCTGGCCTATAGCCTGGCCTTTTAGTTTATGCAGCGGGGCAGCGTGTTGGGCGTACGCAGGCACATGGTTCATTATGTGGCCGCATTTGCCCATCACACTATCGAGCTCGCACAATAGGGTAGGTTGTTTTAGCGCCATTACCTGTTCTAGGTAATCAGAGCTCACAGCCTTTCCCGTGTCAGTAATGTTGAAACCGAGGTATTTGAGTTGATGTTGTGCGATTTCGCATTTTTTCAACCCAATCTTAAGCCCAGCTTCAGCGAGACGTGAAATAACCTCTTCCAGCAATTGGAGGTGGTCAGATTCACTTTCATTTGTCCAGTACACATCGTCGATGTATACTGTGACATCAAGGTCATGCAAGATTTCTTCGATTACGCTTTGAAAGATATTCGGCGAATTCTTGTAACCCTGCGGAAGTCGAACCCAGCCGTAACTGACACCTTTCCAGGTAAAAGCAGTCTTTTGGGTGGAGATCGCGCAGATAGGTACAGACCAAAAACCATTTGCCAAGTCAATGCTTGATTTCCATTTTTTGTTTGGAAGGTTTCTAGTGGTACGTGCTATGTTAATTAGCGAGCGTGTCTGAACACGATCGCGCGTTGAGTGCTATAAGATTGTGTACCAATCTATAGGTCCCGTCAGGTTTAGCCACGCCCATAATGGGCGTGTTTGTAATCGCTGACTGGAGACGTGTCAGCACTCCCAGCTGCTCAAGTTCACCAATTGTTTTGGTTAACTCTTGCTCACACCCTGGCTTTACCCGATGTTGGGGCTGCCGGGGTGGCACCATGCCACGTATGACATGTTTGAATCGGGGGTCTACTTTCCCCACATCATTCTTGTGGGAGGCGTAGACGCCCTTGTCCAATATTGATTTTAACCGTTCCTTTTGGGTAGAGTCGGAGGCTTCTATAACCTTGTCCATTTCCTTTGAAACGTCTACAGGTTTCATGAAGCATACTCTGAGAACAATGGTTTCATCATCTGGTTTAACTAAGGCTAAGAGGTCTTTTGGAGCCAATAAAGGCGCCAAACCGGGCTTAGCCACTATCCCTTCAATCCCATGCTTTTCAGCAGTGGGCATTAAAGAGTGGGAACCGTCTGCCAACTCGATCATACGGGTTCCGTTAGAAGGCATGTTAGCATGCAATGTGACTTCAGCTCCTGTGTCTACGAGGTATTCTTCCCCGTTTATGTTACAGAGGAGTGTTCCGTCTTTCTCAGTAGTTTTCATTGCCAGTGCCGCTAATAGGGGCCTGTCTTCTGAATCTACAGAGATAATGGTATTTACTCTTGCTCTTGGACTGGAGCTTTCCGAGCAACGCGCTTGGCGCGATGCGCTTCCTGCTCCTCCTTTGAGAGTTTCTCCCATTCCTCCTTCCCGAGGTAGGGTACCAATGGTTTTCGGCCTGTGGTCCGGGGTTCTCCCTGGGACTTCGGGCTCTGGGTTTTCGGGGGGGGGCTCTGAGGCTGCCCCCCCTTTGTCCCGTTTTTTGGCTGAGAGGTGTTTTTCTCTCTGGCCTTTCTTTCCCCCCGGGGTTGCGGTTCGTTTGGGGAACCTGTAGCCCGGGGTTACATTACATTTACATTACAGTCATTTAGCAGACGCTTTTATCCAAAGCGACTTACAATAAGTGTATTCAACATAGGTAGGGAATGAAAACTACTAATCACCAGAAGTCTTTAGTGCATTTTCTGCAAAAACAAGCAACCAAGAGTATACCTAGCGCTAAGGTAAAAGTGCAATATATCAGCTACCTATTTCCTTAAACAGATGAGACAAAATAGCTAAATCAAATGAGCATGAGCTAAAACAAATAAGTGTATCGACTAAACAAGATCCAATAAACAATCCAATAATCCAATAAACAATACAGCAATAGAAAACAAGCGTTCGTACAACTAGTTAACAACAAGTAGGTCAGGCAGAGAGGAAGGGTAGTGTTTCCTGAAGAGGTGGGTTTTCAGTCTGCGGCGAAATATGGGCAGTGACTCTGCTGTCCTAACATCAGTGGGAAGTTCATTCCACCACTGTGGGGCCAGAACAGAAAAGAGTCGTGACCGTGTGGATCGGCCAGAAGGACCCTTGAGTGACGAGGCAATCAGTCGCCCCGAGGTGGCAGACCGAAGTGGTCGGGCAGGGGTGTAGGCATCGACCATAGCCCGGAGGTAGGAAGGAGCTGTTCCTTTCACTGCCCTATAGGCTAGCACCAGGGTTTTGAACTGGATGCGAGCCGCTACGGGGAGCCAGTGTAGAGAGCGGAGAAGGATGGTTGTGTGGGAGAACTTGGGGCGGTTGAACACCAGACGAGCCGCAGCTTTCTGAACAAGCTCCAGGGGAGTTCTGTCACCTTTGAGGTTTTCTTTGGATCCGAACGTCTATGCAGTGCTAGTGCATGACGTCGATCCCAAGCAATAACCTCATGAGTGAGTTGTTCCTGGTTCCAGACACGGCAATGACTGGCCATATCATCCCCAGCTTTGATGCGTGTAAACAGCTTTTCTAGCAGGATAACATATGTACCCTGTGCTGTTTCAGACATCACCCTCCTGACGGCAAAGGTCAGGGTGGTTTCATCTTTGTTGATCTGTTTAATGAGATCTTCTACCAACTGTTCGCCGGGATCTAATCCGGGCACAGAGGCATTCACCTGAGCTATTTGTCTTAAGGTCAGGCCTAATGGGACATCCATCCCTTGAGTATTGGCGAGTGCGCGGACCGTGTCCACGCAGTCTGCATACTCTGTGTGGCTAAGGGCCTGAAAGGCCCTTGTCAGGTAGTCAAGAGGACGTTCCTCTTTCCTCCTGTGGGGTGCTAGAGTATTCACAGCTTTGTGAATATTAATTATCTCTTTACACCCTCTTGTACCCATCAGGGGCTGGCCCCCTCCCAATCCTGTCATGCTTAAAGGACCCATGAGGGATGAGAGTTGGCTGGCTCCCCGAGGAGTACTGGCTAGAAACGAAGGCATGTGGCGTTCGTTCCCTGTTTGTCTTATAACGGACTGATAGCTGCCCGTCCCTACAGGAAGGGTCCTATATTGTTCAGGGGCTAGGCTCTGGTGTACCATTTTGGCCAGCGCCTTATCCCTTTTTTTAACACCTTCCCTGAGGTATTCATAACCTCCCGAAGTATAACCTTCCTTCCAGGTGCTTGAAATCCTGGGTAAGGCTTGTACTCGATCGGCTGAAGGGGAGCGGGCGAGTCGCCTAGCCTCTCCCCAGCTCACAGGATACTCTGGATGGATTAATAGATTTCCATCTTCGTGTCCTTCTAGCTCAGAGTCGGAATCCGAGTCCAAGCCTACCAGGCCCTCCAGCTCGGGGGACCAGTACAGACCCGTATTGGTGTGTACTATAGGTTCCACAAGGGGAGGACCTGAGGACAAAGGACGCACCGGGCTAACCGCCGCGTTCCTTGCCCTTGCCCTAGGTGGCCTTCCCCTTTCGGGTGGGGGCACCGTGGGCCGGCTCTGTCTGCCCTCACGGGTCGCTGATCTACTATTTGATCGTGACCCTGAGGCTGACCTTGTGGATTCTGTCGAGCTGGCCCGTGAAGAAGCGCGCGAGAGGGATCTCTCCTCCCGGGGGAGGGCTCTCTCATGTCTTATCATAGGTTCGCCCGACAGGGTCTGGGAGGTGTGAGTCCCAGAGGCACTGCACGAGGGTGTGGCCCTTATGGCGCTAGCCTCAGCGCTAAAACTAACCTGGCGGCCTCTTTGTGGGGCGGCCTGGTGTCTAACCCTTGCCCGCCCCCGCCTTTCAGCGGGGTTAGGGCCCCATTCCTTGCGCCAGGCAGGTGCTACTGCCGATAACGCCATGTAGGGTTCTGAAATGGGTTCATCCTCGTCTTCGTCATTCTCTGTCCGCTCCCGCTCGAGCATGTCGAGGAGGGATGTGACCGAGTTAACGTCAATAGGATCGTCTACCAGGAGGATACATTTCCTCGGGTTAATTTTAAGGACTGAATGAATAGCGCGGATAACCATCTCAGTTATCCAGGCCTTCTTTAGTCCCATGTAGCGAAACCTCCCAAACAGCAGGGAAATCGTCATGCTTGGTATAGCACCAGCCTGATAATTCCGTTTGTCCAGAAAGTGTCTTTAAGTACCAGCTCTATCATGTGAATGTAAGCTTTCTTCTTAGCTTCAGAGATAGTGCTGGTTGTGCCCGGCATAGGATTTGGCATTAAGGCCAGGTTCACCACTGTGGAGTACCTGTCTCTCAGCCTACCTGCGCCAGTGCACGCTGGTTGCCCCGGTGCTAGGGGCCGACCGTTCATATTAACTTTTACGTTCAGCCTGCTACGGGTGAAGTCGATTCCCATAGCTCTTCGTAGATACCCCTCCCTTCGAGGCTGTTCCTCTAAGTCGGGGTCTGAGAATACCATCAGAGGCCCAGCAGGCCCTTCTGGGGGCTGCTCAAGAGCTGTGGCGGTTACAATGATTCTCAGTTTATTATACGTTCGAGTCTGGGTACTCCCCATAGAGTCCTGAACAGGTCTCGGGGAAGGCGCCCCGAGAATAGCACCCAGTAACCCCCCGACCTGGCCGGGGGCTTCTTGAGAAGCGGGGGAGTTTGACTGCCCTGGCCTCTGGTGGTTTGCAGGTGTACTCTCGTGCTGTGGTGGAGCAAGTTGAGTAAACCTGGACATGTCTCCTAAAGGGAGGACACGTCTTTCTTCTCTTTGGGGGTTAATCCCCTGGTATAGGGGCACGGTTGCATTCCCCTGGTCACATTCATGTGTCGAGGGTGTATGCTTGCGTGTCCGAGGCCTTGTTACAGGGTCTGTAAGAGCCCCATAAGCAAGCCTCCCACCTTGTGGCCCTGCTTGGCCGGGTCCGTGGGAGCTTGTCTGTGTATGGTCAGTACCTCTTGCATCCACCACAACCCAGTCCCCTCGGGGTGGTGGGTTTTGGCGACAAGGGTTACTTTCTCTCCCAGCTAGTCCTTCTAGAGCTTCGCTAAGCTCTGCAACGACTTGTGCTTGGGGAGACAGTGGGACACGAGCTGGTGAGCTGGTTGCGCCACGTTGGATTTCCCTAAGGGTGTCGCACATGACCCTGTCGGGCACGAGTACGTCAATCCTTAGGTTACCAATTGCTAGTTCTAGCGCTTCTAGGAAGCACCAGATTGACAGTTCTTGTCCGTAGTGATATTCACCACATCCAAAAAGTGTCATTACTAGTCTTGTCCAACCGTTAGTGTTGGCACAATTGAGCAGTGCGAGATAATATCTCATCAGTGCCCGTTCCCTGGCTCTGGAGGGTGTGTTAGGGGCACAGTCAACCAGAGCAATATTAGCGATTGCCTGGTAATTGTGTGTCTCCAGAGCATGAGCTCCAGTGACTACTATGTCCCCATCTTTTAAAATCCCTCCATTGGCTACCACAGAGATATGACATTCATTTTGATATGTCTCTCCCGCAGCACGTGCTATGGCTAATGCCATTCCGGCACCATTTGATAGGTGGCAGTTGGCAGGATTCACCAGTACAGCCGGTTCCGTGACCCTGAATTGGTCCAACTTTAATTGGTGGAACATAACGCGGGTCATGGTTGCGGTAGTAGTGTAGTGAGGCCTTGTAGGTATTAACAGGGTCCGCTGCGGAGTCCCATCATTCCCTACTGGCCTTGGCATGTCACTGCGAGGCCATTGTATGTCCGTCTCCCACTCAAGATCTGCTTGAGCGGAAGGCGCCGAGGCTTGATGGCCCATGGCTTGTCCTTCACTAGAGAAGGCTTCGTTGTAGGCCGGTGGGGGGCCTGCTTCGGTTATTTGCCTCATGCCCAGATACCTAAATGCATCTGTAATATGTGGCAAGGCAGGATAGGCTTGGAGAGGATCACTGTGATCGTCTCCCTCTTCCTCGTCAGGTGAGAAGGAAAAATCCTCATTACTCGCTCCCTCTGTGGGAGTGGGACTTGAGGCTGCCATATCCTATTAGCTAGGTTGGATTTTTCTAATCTATCGCACAAGTAAAATTACCTCTAACTCTTATCTCGTGGCTTTCGAGCAGTTATGCTGGTCCTTCACAGAGATGTTTTTACCACCTGTGGCTGCTGGTTGCGCTTACCAGCCTCTGTTTCACCCTGTTAGGAGAGATACGCTAGCGGATACAGCCCCCAGTACAAATTAGCTCTATGCTCACAAATTAGAGTAATAATAGCTATACTTCCTGAGTCCTGATATACGGCTTGTAACTCCTAGATAACGGTGGTCTCGTGTCCACCCAGGGACGCCATGTTGAGGGAATCAGACCCTGGGTCAGTAATCACCCAGACTCCCCACCGGAACCCCTTCGAGATGTGCTATAGTCTCTCCGGTTACCGGAATTTTAACCTTACTCCTACTTATCGCTTTATCTAGAATGGATAAACTCTGTCTCTTGAGTTCAACCTAGAGGATCTATTCTCGGTAGATTACAAGTGGCTTCCGACAATGTCTAGACTGCATTGCTCAGAACTCAGGCACAAATCTAGAATTAGATTTAATAAAACACTCAGTGATTGGAGACCAATACTATTGCTTTGGCGTATTTTACCAACAGCTACGGGACACAGCTGCTGCTGTATCTGCGTGTATGTCTTCAACTGTAACAGACCTAATTTCACTCTTGGCTCTGGCCTTATCACCAAGCAGTCAGTGCCAAGTTTTCTCTCGTGAGCAGCGCTCTTTATCCTGCTTTTATGAGGATATAAGTGAGAGCCACTCGTTGAGAAACTTAACACCAATCACCTTACTCAGTAATAAGAATCAGATAGATATCTCCACTGGGGAAATATCGTGAGAATGAAACCTAAAGCCGTGGGCAGGGCCTGTCCCAACCAGTGTCAGTTTAGAGAGAAACTCTCAAACACAGGCTGGCTCCTATTATTAATGTAATAATTTGTGTTACCAATCTTACCACAGAAATACAGGAAAAGGACAAAAACCCAGGATATCTTTCTCGGCTAATGAAGCAGGGGAGGCAGTCGTCGCACAAAGTGAAGTTCAATAAAAAGTATTTATTAAGAAGTGAGTTACAAATATAGAGTAGTAAAGTATTCAAAAGAGAAGAGGCCACGAGGTGGCTGTTAGCTGTATATGACAACCGATGTCTAGATGCAAAAAGTCCAGGAAGAGTGTGCCCATCCCTGGGCGCTCGGGGGTTAAATACATCAAACCCTTGTGGCAGTATAGCGTCAGTACATAGCATCCTCCGCCCCTCCCCTCCTGCTCAACTCTCAACCCTCGAAGCACGTACACATGTTCCCACAGTGACGCATCACAGCTGCAGCCGGTGCGTGACCTTGAGCGTCTAGTATCTTATCAGTTTTACCTAGACAGTGCATGAGAAACATTTCTAGCAGAAAACACATTTATAGCTGAGTCATATTGTGCTAGCATTTCTCTGAAGGGCTAACAACTAGCTAAGCATTTGTTTTACATGTGGCAATAATCCCTAGTAGTAGGGACCTTGCTGGCCTCTTGGATCGGGTTGATATTGGGCAGGGGGCGCCCCATAGAATCCTGTGTTAGGATGGCGGCGAGGATGGGGTAGGGTCCTTGGTGAGGTCCCCTCGTGCATATGGGTGGGGGTACATCGGTGGACCCCCCCCTGTTGTAGGGACAGCGTTGTATGGTGGATTCCAATTGCTCCATTGCTCGCTGTCTGCGGGCCACCCAGTGGCTGGCGCCCACGCAGCACGGTTGTGTTTCAGCTTCTCTCTCTTCTTGCCGGCCGACACGGCAGATGCCTTGGGCGGGGGCTTTACAGGAGCTCGGGGTATAGGGGTCACATTGATGGCTTGAGCCTCGCTTTCAACAGTACTAAAAAAAATTATACCAAGTTGCCGTGCCTTCTCTATTATCATCATCATATTACTATTAACATGAATGCATTATTAGATATATTATGCATATTTATACAATCACCTATTATATTATTCATGATATCAGGGAATATGTTCATAACTATGTACCATATGTTTCACTATCTATATCCGAATTACAAATATCCATGTAGTATTACAAATACTATACTGTATAATATCGTAAGCCACAAGTACTCCATATCTTATATGCATACCATATATTATATAATACCTATAGCCCATTGTGGGTACGCTGGTTCATTCATCTATATTTTGTCCACATATTGTGTATATATTGTTATTATATATATATATATATATATATATATATATATATATATATATATATATATATATATATATATATATATATATATGTATAATACATGAGTTCAATGGGGATTGACGAACTGACCCAAGACATTGGCTGTCTCCAGAGTTCAGAAGACTGGAATTTGGAGACATTCAAATATACTGAATATGGAAGATACGAGCAATACATTGACCCTGACAACAATATATTCAATGACCTAGATAAAAAGTGCAATTATTATACTGAGGAGCAGCTAATTATGAAGCCAATAGAAAATTATATCTCAATTATACATTTCAACGGTAGAAGCATGTACTCAAACTTCGGAAGTATTCAGGATCACCTAAATAAGTACAAAAACCCCTTTAACATTATTGCAATTACTGAAACATGGTTTGATCCGGATAGAGGTATCAATTTCCCTCTAAAAGGATACGAGCTAAATTACAAGAACAGAGAAAACTAGAAAAAGTGCTCCTCGGAGCACAGGTCTCCGCCAGGTCAGGTAGGTTATTGTGGCCTCCTGGTGGCGCTATAATAGGCCAATGTTTAAAGGGTGCCATTTGTTCTTAGGCCTTGCACGGCAATCGGACACTGCATTCATGGTTTGAGGCATTTTGTGCAACATTTGTTTTTGCTAAATTAGACCTGCTGGTGGCGCTGTAACAGGCCAATGTTAAAAGGGTGGCATTTGTTCCTCAACATAGTGTGAATGTGCGTGCAAAGTTTGACCGCAATCGGACGGTGCGTTCATGATTTGCGGCATTTTGTTCAAAACAAGCCACTACTGCAAACTTTAGATGTCAATCTTAGCCAATGAGGATGGAATATGGAAAATCAAACACATCCGTCTTGATCACATGACTATGGAGATCATGTGTACCGATTTGCGTGAAATTTGGATAAAATCGGAAGGAGTAATATAAAGAAATGTGTTTTACATAAGTCGGCCTCCTGGTGGCGCTATAAAAGGCAGATGGGAAAAATGCAGGGCAAAGGTTTTTCCTTGAACTCTAGGGAGTGCGCATACAAAGTTTTATACAGATCGGTGCAGTTATAGGTAAAAACATGAATCGGCCTGTTATAGCGCCACCATGAGGCTGATTTGAAAATTTTCAAGTGGCATTTCTTCCTCGGCATAGTGGAAATATGCGTGCAAAATTTCACCGAAATTGCATGCTGTGTTCATGATTTGAGGCATTTTGTTGAAAATGGAGCACTCCTGCAAACTTTGGAAGCCATTTTTAGCCAATCAGGATGGAATATGAAAAATCTGAAAGACAAGTTTTGTTTAATGACTATAGAGATACTGTGTACCTATTTGCGAGATTTTTGGACAAAATCTGTAGTACCGTCAAAAAATATGTTTTGCACAAATCGGCCTCCTGGTGGCGCTATAAAAGGCCCATGTGAAAAATTTGGGGCAGAAGTTTGGAATTGGCATCCAGGGAGTGTGTCTGCACAGTTTCGCTGTGATCAAGCCAACGGTGGCGGAGATTAGCTGGTGACAGACGGACACACACACACACACACACACACACACACACACGGACGGACGGACGGACACACGGACGGACGGACGGACGGACGGAGGGTAAAACATACTCTCTCGCCATGCCTTTCGGCCTGGCGGAGACAATAAAGTAGGGGGGGGAGTTTCCCTGTATGTCGGTTACTAGTATTCCACTCTCTATATTCTTTCCAATTTGATTAGTATATATATTGTCAATTAAAGTTGCAGAGTTTCTTGTTATTCTAGTTGGTCTAGTTATTAATGGATATAAATTAATGCTATACATATTATCAATGAATTCATCTATAGATTTATGTTTATGTGGGTTCAATAAGTTAATATTATTGTCCCCACACACAAAGATAGCCTTCTGGAGGGACTTGGAGAGCAGGTTTTCCATTGTATTTCTAAATGTTTCTATATCAGTCCCAGGTGCTCTGTAAACACAGCTAATAATTATGTTTTTATGGCTTTCTCTGCATAATTCAATAGTTAAGCATTCTAGTACGTTATTGATAATAATAGACATGTTTTCTATCACCTTATATTTTAGTTTGCAGTCTACATTACTGACCACCTGCCAGTGTTTGCAATATATAAATGTGACTATGACGATAAAAACGAAACTGCTACTCCTAGATATAAACGATTAATAACAGAAGTGACCATGGCGGCCCTTAAGCAGGATCTGTTGGCTCAAACCTGGAACAATATATATAGTGAAAATAACACAAATATAGTATATGATTCCTTCCTTAGTATATTTATGAAGTTATATGATAAAAACTGCCCTATCCATAAATGTAAAGAAAAGAAAACTGAAATAAAGAAACCCTGGATCTCTCCAAAATTAAAAAATGCCTGCATGAAAAAGAACACATTATATAAGGAATTTATAAGACTTAGAACAGCAGAAACAGAAAGTAAATATAAAAGATATAAAAAATAAATTAACTGTTATGATCAGAAATAGTAAAAAACATTATAATAAAAAAATCAAAAAAAATAATGCTAAGGGATTATGGGGACTAAATAAAATTATAAAGAAAGGATCACTGTCCACAAATTACCCACAATGCTTTAAAGACAATGACAAAACTTTTACCAGCCTAAATGAAATAGTAAACTTCTTTGTTACTGTAACATAGGACCCGCACTGGCAAATGAATTTATAACATCACCACTGGAGGAAAGCAGGCCTGCTGAGGAGTGGGGTTTCAGTAACCAAAACTCTGTATTTCTAAAAGCAGTGGAGGAACAAGAGGTCATTGACATTGTTAGTAAATGCAACAATAAGACATCCACTGACTATAATGATGTAAGCATGTTACTTGTCAAAAAAATATAGATGCCATCATAAAACCCTTTACTTACATACAGTATGCAACTTTTGCAAACTCATTTAGGAACGGCGTTTTTCCAAATCAAATGAAAACGGCAAAAGTCATCCCAATTCATAAAGCCGGGGTTAAAAAACTATTTACAAATTATAGACCAATCTCATTGCTATCACAGTTCTCAAAAATCATAGAAAAATTATTTGGGGACAGATTGGATCACTTTGTGGAAAGAAATAACCTCTTAACACATTGACCGCCCAAGGTTAATCTCATAATGTACTCACCAGTGCCAACGTTTTATTGTTGTTTTTTGTTTTTTTCACGTCGCCATAGACCTCGTTAAAATCCTTAAGATTGATCTGTGCACTGTTTGTAAACATCGCGGACATCTCCCTGCGTCTACCAGTCCAAACCACGTGTCAAACGGGGCATCCATGTTTGAGTTAGAACGGTTTATGTTAAACAGTGATCAGCGAGGAGAAAAACTACAATCGAAGAAAATGGCGTCTCAGTGTGCGCTTTAGAATGGGAGCCGGCGTGATCGTCAAAACCGGATCCCAAATAATTCTGTTTCCGGTGGTGTTACAATGAAATGTGCCGTACTAGAAAATTGAAAAAAGTTTTTTTTTTTGAAAAAAAGGAAAAAGCACCACAACCCGTAGGCTACGGGATCGGCGCTTTACCATTTAACGGCCCGTAGAACTACGGGCCCGGCGGTCAATGAGTTAACAGAGAATCAATACGGTTTCCGAGCCAACAGATCGCCCGCAATGGCACTAATTGAATTAACAGAAGAAATAACTAGTAATATTGATAATAAGATGTATACAGTAGGAGTTTTCGTTGACTTAAAAAAAGCCTTTGACACGATAGATCACAATATCCTCCTAAAGAAAATGGAAAAATATGGTTTCAGAGGGGTTGTGTCAAATTGGCTTAAAACCTACATAAAAGACAGAGAACAATTTGTCCAAATTGGAAACTGCAAATCAAGCTGTAGAACAATTACATGTGGCGTCCCTCAAGGGTCGGTCTTGGGGCCAAAACTTTTCACTTTATATATTAATGACTTGTGCCGGGTATCAAATGTACTGAAATGTGTCCTATTTGCTGATGACACAAACATATTCTGTACAGGGGAAGACATTGAGCAGCTTATGGAGGTCGTAACAATAGAAATTAGTAAATTAAAATGCTGGTTCAATAAAAACAAGTTATCCCTAAATTTAAATAAAACAAAATTCATGGTGTTTGGAAATCGGCAGATAGAAATAGACATCGGGTTGATGATAGACAATATTACAATACAAAGAGTATATGAAAACACATTTTTAGGGGTAATTATAGACCATAAGCTATGCTGGAAACCCCATATAGAGTACGTGAGGGCTAAGATGGCGAAGAGCATTTCAGTTATAGGTAGAGCGAGAGACATACTTAATCCCAAGTCATTGCACACCCTCTACTGTGCAATGATCTTACCATATATGCACTACTGCTCGGAAGTATGGGGCAATACATATAAGACAACAATAAATTCACTAGTTATACTACAAAAAAAGAGCAATAAGACTAATAAACAACGTAGGCTATCGGGACCACACACACAGATTGTTTCTGGCATCACATGTCTTGAAGTTCAGGGACATAGTCAACTTCAAAACTCTGCAGGTTATGTATAGAGCTAGATATAAACAACTTCCTGTAAACGTACAGAACAAGTTTCTGGATAAGGAGGGGGGATACAACCTCAGGAGACCCCTGAACTTTAAGAAACATGTGATGCGAACTGATCTGAAAATAATGTGTATATCCTCATATGGTGTAACAATATGGAATGAATTAGATGAGAAACTACAATATAGTACAAATATTAATAAATTCAAATATAGACTAAAACAATCTATCTTCGAAAGGTACAGACGGGAGGAAGAGGCTCTACAAAATGTATGAAAGCGTGCTATGTTGGGTGGGTGTATATGTACATTGTATAGATTATTATAACATACCATGGGATGCTCTCTGCCATCTTAGCCCCAATAAATAGCCCCAATAAATGACTTAAAGTGGACATTGGTGTATTGCATTAGTGCATAAATGTGTACAATGTATGTTTATGGGTATCGTTATACGCTGCATACTGTGTGTCTGTGTGTATGTATGTATGTACACGCATGTATGTATGTATGTACAGTACATGCATGTATGTATGTATGTACATGTGTGTGTGCATGTGTGCGTATATATATATATTACGCTCTATAGTTTTGCGTGTGTATATAGACTGTGTGCGCTTTGAGGCGCGTAATCTCATGATATATAAATAAAAAAGGAAATAAGAAAAAAAGAAAAAAAGAAAAAAAAAGGGAATAGATAAAATGGAGAAAAAAAGAAAAAAAACATAGAAAGAGAGAGGAAAAAAAGAGAAAAGAAAACAAAAGAAATAATTACGGGGCCAGAGCTCAGCTCTGGACCTGTCTTATTATTGTACGTATTCTGTTTCTGCCACTTTTCGCAGTTCTGGCTGAACCGTGCTGTCGCTTTTTACGAAACTCGGCCATATGGTAGATGGTCATGAAAAACGATCAAGAAATAAATCTCACAATCTTTCGTCAAAAGGTGGCGCTATAGCACTCAATTGAAAAAGCCAACTTTGAACAGGTACAACTCATGCCCTGTTTGACCTACAGCCATAAAACTTCAATACACACATGCGTCTACTCATGATGAACAACTTTAACCCTCTGACTTTTGACCTCTGACCTTTAGATCTCCCACCATTTTGAATTATATGAAAAACAGTTAAAACCTATCTCCTCCTGGGATTTTTGAGTAATCTGCACGAAATGTTTTACACATGAACTTTGGACCTATGCCGACAAACATGTGCAAAAGATTTTCCATAAGTGAAAAAATGAAGCTTTAATGAGCCAATGAATATTGCAGTTTTATGACAATTATTCATCTGCCCCTAACACGTACATGCAGACTCACATTTCTTTGAAACTTTGCGTTAATGTTGAGGGTCATTCCAAATATTACTGAAACCAATCTTACTCCAATTGGTCAAAGGGGGGCGCTATAGCGATTTTTTTAAAGTGCAAACTTTAAACAGGCAAAAGTCATGCCTCGTTTGGCCGACAGCCATTAAACCTGCTTACACATGTGCCTTGACTCATGAGGAACACATGTATCACATTGACCAGTAAGCTCCCCCCCTTTGCTCCCCCCTTTACTATACACTAATGAATACATATGCAATTGATAAAGATAACATGAAATGCTTATCTGAAAAGGTCTGTTTTTGCAATGTATGACATACTTCATTCTGAAAATAGCCGATCTACAATCTCAAAACTTTTCAGATAGCAACGTGTTTCTGAGCTTGTAGATCGGCTGCTTTCACTGGTTCAGTTTTATCTTCAACAGACAACCTCAGCCTGGTCAAAGCTATAGCACTATAGGCAGTAAATGGTGCGTTTATATAGCGCTTTTATCCAAAGCGCTTTACATTGATTGTGCCATTAACCCATTCACACACACATTCATACACCGATGGCGGAGGAAACCATGCAAGGCACCAACCTGCTCATCGGGAGCAATTAGGGGTTCAGCGTCTTGCTCAAGGACACTTCGACACTAACTCTAGGGGAGCGCCCCAGCCCGGGATCGAACTGGGAACCTTGCGGTTTTCCAGTTCACACTACCCGGCCACTCTACCCCTGAGCCACTGCCGCCCCTT